>NW_006207869.1:178763-179206 GCF_000334495.1 Tupaia belangeri chinensis
ACTCCACCCCCTTGGAATCCACTGGACCTGCCGCTGTAGGCTTCACAGGCCTGAGTTATTCCCTTCAACTTAAACATGTCACAGAGGGATTGATCTCTGATGTCCAGCAGCTTGCATCCACTATCTCCCTCATCCAGGATCAGCTAGAATCCCTCGCAGAGGTGGTTCTACAAAATCGCAGGGGTTTGGACTTCTTACTTGCAGAGCAGGGAGGTTTTTTGTCTTGTTTTGCAGGAACGATGCTGTTTTTACGCCAACAAGTCTGGCATTGTTCGTGATAAGATCCATGACTTCCAAGAAGCCCTAAGGAACTGCAGATGACAACTGGCTGACAACCCCCTTCTAACTGTCTGGAATGGACTCTTGCTCTTTTTTTTTTTTTTTTTTGAGAGATTTTCACTGTAGGGTGCGTGCGCTCGCCAGACAGACAGAGAGACATAGAG
>NW_006207869.1:179251-179786 GCF_000334495.1 Tupaia belangeri chinensis
TCACGCCACAATCCCTTCTCCTCCATTCTCCTCTCGGGATCTTGGGCACGCACGCACACGCGCCCGGCATGAGTTTTAAGCCACCGGGTCCGGGACACGAACTGCGGTCGACTACGTGGGAGTCCAGCGACATAGCCATTATGCTAACTGCTGGTTCCCCTCTTGCTCTTATTGCTCCCTATAATTGGACCAATTCTTGGGCTACTAATTGTCTGCTCCCTGGGACCAGTCATTCTCCAAAGACTGAAAAAGCTTATTAGCCAACAAGTTACCTCCCTCCTTTCTCGGCCTATTCAGGTCCATTACGCTAGACTAGAGATGCATGATATCGATCAACATCATAATCTGACCTGAGGTGCTGAGCTGGTTAGCCAATGACGGGTAAGAGAGTCTAGCCGACCTTTTGCCACTTCCTCCACCTAAGACAGGACACCCATCTTGCTGTGGGTGGTTCCCATGACGAGTAACTGAGGACATTCGGCTAATAAGACTCCAACCTAAGACAGGCACAGCTCCCCCTGGTTCCCCGTCTATA
>NW_006207869.1:179939-209366 GCF_000334495.1 Tupaia belangeri chinensis
CACTTTTCCTACCCTGTGTATATAAGAATGTTCTCTGGCCCTCAATAAATGAGCGACTGCATACCATCTTGAGCTGTGACACTGTGTCGCTCCCGTGCTGTGATGCTGCACCAGTTCCAGACCTCCGCTCTCTCACTTAGGCACCCTGCCTGATTGTCCCGTGGGCCAGGACAGTCTGGGGTTTCTGACCCACTTTTGTTGTTGCTTAACAACAACAAAAGACTACAGAGTTGTATCATATAAACATTATGTCTGAATGTAATGAGAAAGAATTAGCACTGCTGTTTTAAGATGCCCTTCTAGCAGTGGCAGAGCTATATTTTGCACTTCTACACACACTCTGCTATTTAGCTTTTTCATAAAAGTCTTTGAAGCTTTTCTAGTTGTTTTTAACAGGCAACAAAAAATAGATGTGTGAAGGGAAAAATGATTTTTTCTCAATTTGACTTAAATTTAAATTGAGCATGGGCTCAATTGGGCTACAACATACTAATAATTTTTGCCTCCTTAGAGAAATTGACATCAGTTGGGGTAGGGTGGGAGCCATACCAGGTTCTGCTTTGTCAGCACCAATTTAGTTTGCCTTTTATTGAGAGTGAGATGGGAGAGTTAGAAGTGGGATCCTGAGAGCAAGTAAGTTATCCAATAGTAGAAGTTCTAGATTTATAAAGAAGTAAAGAGTAAAGTTTGTCAGTTTGGGGCCTGTAGGTGGCATGGTATTTAAGGCATTGGAGTTTCATATGGCCAAACACAGTTCAAGTCATGAACCTGGTGGCTTGCTTTCTCATTTTCCCTCTATCTCTATCTCTGGCTCTTTCTGGTGTGTAAATAATAATAATTAATTAGCAATAATAAATAAAATTACATAAATAATTATTTTTAAAGATTTGGACATTATATTTTTTAATTTACCATAGAGAGAGGAAGAGAGATAGAAGTGAGAAAGCAAGCTGCCAGGTCAGAGACTTGAACAATGTTCATCCATGTGGGAGACCACCACCTCAAACACCACACCAATTCCTGGCTTCAAATAAATAATTCTGTAAAAGAATAAATAAAAATTTGTCAGTTTTTTTTAAGTTATTTTCCATGGGGCATGTATGCTCACCACACGGAGACAGAGAGAGGATAAATGAGAAATCACCCTCCCCCCAGGATGGATGGCCATGTTGCAATTCCTTCTCATCTAGTCTCCTCTTGGTATTTGGGACATGTATGCACATGTGACCAGCATGATTTATAAGCCACCAGGTCCAGCACTTAAACCACAATCAGTCCCATAGAAATACAGCACTTCAACCACAGGATCACCTGATGACACCTAGATTTATTTATTTTTTATTCACTGGAGTTAATGGACTTTGTGGCAGACTGTAATTGGACTTACTTAACTCTGTGAGCATCTTAGATCATACTAATTACTGTAAAAATATATAGTCTCTGAGTATAAACTGTGTAATTTTATTTGCTATGCCAGTACCATTCTAGTATCAGGAAACAATTTTATTTGATCTTGAAACCCAAAATTTACTTTTCTCAATGGAATGTTTGCTGTAAACTCATTAAGTTACACTGGAACTGAAGTCTCTTCTGAGTGTTTTGTTTTGTTTTTATTTGTTATAGGACACATGCACATATCAGAGTGAGAAACAAACACACACACACACACACACACACACACACACAGACAGAGAGAGCACAAAAGTGAGAAAGCAAGCTGCCAGGTCCAGGACTCAAACTGCAGCCATTCATGTGAGAGTCCAGTGACTTAAACACCTTGCTACCTGCTGGCTCCCTCTGAGTGATTTTAATATTTCTGAAAGGAATAAAACTGGAACATCTTTAAATTTGGAAGAATTCTTTAGTATCCTGATATATACCCAGGTTTTTTGTTGTTGTTGCTGTTATTTTTTTTTTTCTTTCTGAAAGAGAGCAATTCTCTTTTGGACAAACAACAAAAGTTTTCCTATAGAACCACTGTAATTTGATGTGAATTAGCATTAACATCTTCAGATGGTTTTCAATTATTAAGCTAATAAAGAAATATTTTATATTCTTTTTATTGTTGTATATGTGCTAACAAACAGTGGACAAAGTTTATGAAAGGAAGTATCTCTATATTTGTGCAGAGTGACCGCAGCCAGCTTTAGGTAGGGGCTTGGAACCCAAAGCTTAATTGTTGGGAGGCTCTATAGGAAGGGTGTATGCATGTTCCTAGTGCACGTGTCCTGGTCATTACTCATCATGGCCCCTTGAAGTCATTGCAGCATGAAGAACTTATTTATTTAACTGGAAATGAACAAAATTATTATTTTGCAAAGTGTGAGAAAGTAAAATTTGGCCTTCCTCATTTTATATTGACCAGGTACTGTTTGCAAGGAAATATTTACTTGTCATATTTATTTGTAGTTTGCCTGCCACTACAGTAAATTTTTTCAACTCAGTATTTTAAAATAATTATTTATTTAATATGTTGAATTATTGTTATTTTTCTAATTTGCTGTAGGAAATGTGCAATCACCAGAGCAAAACAGAGAGAGAGAGAGAGAAAGAGAGAGAGAAAGTAAGAATGCAAGCCACCAGCTCTGGGACTCAACTGAGGTCAGCCATGTGGGAGTCCAGCACGCTAATCACCAGGCCACCTGATGGCACTTTTACAACCCAGTTTATTACTGGCCTTTTATATCAGATCACTGAAGGCCCAAATATTGAGGACAGAAAATAGTACATGTAGGTTGACTGACTAATCAATATATGTGATTGATTTGGCTAAACTATTATGTATGTGCAGTATGGAGATTAATTTGGTACAATTACCATTTTGATTATATTAATTCTTTCTATCCAGGAACATGGGGTGTTCTTCCACTTTTTTGCTGTTATTTTCAAAATCCTTTTTAAGATTTTAATAATTTTCTTTGTAAAAGTCTTTGACTTCCTTAGCTAGATTTATCCTTAGGTATCTTATACATTTTGTGGCTATGGTAAAAGGGATTCCTTTCTTCAGATCTATCTCATTCAACTTTTCGTTTGTATATCAAAATGCTATAGATTCTTGGATGTCCATTTTGCATCTTGTCCCTTTACTGTATTCCTTTATTACTTTGAGAAGTTTTTTCATGAAAGCCTTTGAGTCTTTTAAGTAAACCATCATGTTATCTGCAAATGAAGCTATTTTAAACTCTTCTTTGCCTATTTGAATGCCTTTTATATTATTCTCTTTTCTCATTGCATTGGCTAAGACTTCCAGCACTAAATTGAAAACAATGGAGAAAGTTGTTAGCCTTGTCTAGTACTGGTTTTTAGTGGGAAAGCATTTAGCTTTTTTCCATTCAATATGTTAGCTATAGGTTTTTCATATATGGCTTTTATACCAGTATTGCTAAGAGTCATAATCATGAAAGGATATTGTATTTTATCAAATGCTTTTGCTGCATAAATTGAAATGATTACATGGTTATTACCTTTCTGTTAACATGGTGTATTCTGTTTCTGGTCTTATGTTTGTTGAACCACCCTTGCATCCCTGGAATAAAGCCTACCTGGTTGTGATTAATAATCTTTTTCTACATATCATTGCATATAATTTGCAAGTATCTTGTTGAGAATTTTTGCATCTATATTCATTCAAGATATTGGTCTGTAGTTTACCTTTTTTGTCATGTCTTTATCTGTTTTGGGAATGAGGTTTATGGAGGCTTTATAAAGTGAATTAAGGAGGTTTTCTGTCTTTTGAATCTTTAGGAAGAATTTGAGTAGAATGGGAGTTAACTCTTCTTTAAACGTTTTGTAAAATTCAGAAGTGAAGCCTTCAGGACTTAGGCTTTTCTTTGTTGGGAAGTTATTTATTACTATTTCAATCTCATGGCTTGTTATGGGTCTATTCAGGGTTTCTATGCCCTCCTGATTCAATCTTGGTAGATTATATCCATCCAGGAATTTATCTATCTCCTCCATGTTCTCTTGTTTGTTGGCATATAGGTGCTATTAGTATCCTCTAATGATGCTTTGTATTTCTATTGTGTCTGTTATAAGGTTGCCTGCTTTATTACATATTTAATTCATCAGGTTTCTTTTTTCTTATCAGTTTAGTTAATGGTGTGTCAATCTTGCTCATCTTTTCAAAGAACCAGCTTTTGGTTTCATTTATTTTCTGCATTGTTGTTTATTTTCTATTTCATTTATTTCTGGTCAAATCTTTATTATTTCTGTTGTTGTTGTTTTACCAATTCCCTGAGTCATGATGTTAAGTTGCCTATTTGCCATCTTTCCATCTTTTTCTTATGCGTACTAATTGCTATAAATTTCCCTATTATGACTGCTTTTGAGGTGTTCAATAGATTATGGATACTCATGTACTCATAATCATTTGTTTCTTTAAATTTTTAATTTCAGTCTTAATTTCTTCAAGAGTTAAGAAGTCATTCAGAAGTAAGTTGTTCAGTTTCCATGTGTTTGTGTTTATTTGAGGATTTTTCTTGAAATCAATATCAAATTTAATTCCATTATGGTCAGATAAGATGCTGGATATAGTTTTGACGTCTATGAATTTATGAAGGCTTGATCTGTGCCCTTTTATAATGTCAATTTTTGAAAAGGTTCCACACGGGGATTAAAAAAATGTATATTTTGTAGTCTTAGGGAGGAAAGTTCTATAAATGTCTGTCATGCCCACTTTATTTATAGTCTTATTAAGGTCCTGTGTCTCTCTGTTTATTCTCTTTTTTTTTGGAGAAGTTTTTGCTATAGGGCGCATGAGCTCGCCAGAAAGACAGAGAGAGACAGAAAGCGAGAAATCACCCCCCCAGGGGGGATGGGCATGCCACAATCCCTTCTCCTCTATTTTCTTCTTGGGATCTTGGGCATGCACGCACATGTGTCTGGCGTTAGTTTAAGCCACCGGGTCTGGGACTCGAACCACAGTCGACTACATGGGTGTCCAGCAACATAGCCATCATGCTAACTGCTGGGCCCTCTCTCTGTTTATTCTTTCTAGAAGATCTGTCTAAAGGACATAATGAGGAGATTCCCAACAATTACATTGTTGCAACCTATCTGTCATTTTAGCTGTTCAGCCTTTCCTTTACAAATATACATCCTCCTGAGTTGGGTGCATAGATATTTATAAGTGTTTTGTCTTCTTGATAAATTAGCTCATTTACTAATATATAATGCCCTTCTTTATCTCTTTGAACAGCTTTTGTCTTGAAGCCTATTTTGTCTGAAATCTGTATCACAACTCCAGCCCTTTTTTGATTTCCATTTGCATGGAATATCTTTATCCAGCTCTTCACGTTTGGTCTGCCTATGTCTTTATCCATAAGGTGCCTTTCTTGTAGGCAGTAGATAGAGGGTTTCTATTTTTCTATTTATCAACTCAGCCAATCTGTGTCTCTCAAGTGCAGAATTTAATCCATTAATGTTTAATGTTATTATTAATATTTTTGGACATGTTCCTATCATTAAGTAAGCCATTTTCTTGATTTTTTTTTTTGTTCTTCTTTATCTGTCTCTCTGGCATTTTGGTTTTCCTTTATAGCAGTCCCTTCAGAACTGCTTGAAGAGCTGGTCTGGAGTTGGTAAATTCTTCCAGATTTTGTTAATCTGAGAATGCTTTTTATCTTTTTTTTCCTATTTGAAGGATAATCTTGTTGTGTATAGTATTCTTGGTTGAAATTGTTTTCCACTTAACACTGACTGTATTTCCCCACTCTTTTCTTACCTACATTGTTTCTGACGAGACGTTCAATGTTAGCCTGATGTGATAAATTTTGTAAGTAACTTGATCTTTTCCTCTTGCCAATTTTAGTATTTTGTCTTTTTCTGTAGCTTTGGACAATTTGGCTATAATGTACCTTGGAGAGGATCTTCTAGGGTTGATTCTATTTGGGGTTCTATGTATTTCTTGAGTCTGGATATTTGAATGCCTCTCTAGGTTTGGAAAGTTTTCTTCTAAGATTTCATGGAATAAATTACTAATGCCCTTAGTATTTTATTCCTCTTCTAGGATACCAATTATCTGAATGTTTAGGCACTTGAAGGTATCTAATATTTCTTATGTGTTTCTTCATTTTTCTTGATTGTGTTCTGTCTTTTTGATACTTTTTCCTAGTCAGAGGTTTAGTCTTCTACATTAAAAATTTGGCCTCTGTCTGATCTAATCTACTTTTAATACTTTCAAGGGAGGTTTTAATTTTCTATATCACATTCTTCATCTCTAACAATTACATTTGATTCTTTTTTATGGTGTCTATTTCTTCTTTCAAATTGTGAGAGAACTTCCTCATCTCCTAGAGCTTGTCTCTTTTCTCTTGAATCTCACTTAGTTTGGTCAGTATAAATATTCTGAACTGTTTATCCAACATCACCATGAGTTCCTTTGTGTTGTCTGTGAGTAATGAGGAACTAATGTTTTCCCTTTGGGGAGAGACATTTTGTTGGTTGCTCATATTTCTTGTGCCTCTGCCATGGTTTCTAGTCACCTTCCTAAATTATTCAAGGTATCTCTTCTGCTCCACCTCCCATTTCTTGCCAGTATCTTGCACTATTGTCCCTTAACCTGGGTAACCAAAAGTCCTCCCTGTTTTTAGAGAACAGGTGTGCCCTAACTTAAACACTGAGCTTCGATTCAGGAGCAAAGATGAGATTGCATGGCATGCATTGTATGCCACACACTTTAGAAAATGCTGAAGTTCTGAGAGGTGGATTGGGGAGTGGATGAGACAGAGGTTCAGCCCTCCAGCCACAGGAATCCTGCTGGACAGCAAGGCCCTTCACTGCAACAGGTGTCCTGATGGGGTGAGGACAGGACACAAGATCATCTCAAAGTCCCAAGCAACAAGCCTGAGAGTCCAAAGGTGAGTCAAGAGATGGAACTTAAATCTGCTGCAGGTTTTCAGATTTCTAGTATGATATGCCATTAAATAACATCTCTGCATATTCTTTTCACTTCATTCCTTAATAACATAACCCCAACTAGTTTTGCTGGGGGAAAAATGCATACTTTTAGAAAAATATGTAGCTCAAGGTCTAAGAGATTATTTGTTAAAGTTTTTGATTTCCAAATGAATTTTTTTTCAGTTTACCAAGAATCCCTTGTTTCTCATTCAATTACCCAACCTCTCCTTGGCTGGCTCAGCTGCTCATCTAAATACATGAGAAGGATACCATCCTGCCTGCCACTTCAAATAATGTCAAGATTATTGCCCAGAAGTGACTGGCAGGTCCTACCAGGAGACACTGACACCATCCTAGGAGTCCAATTCCTTCCCTGACACTTTCATTAATACTATACTTCTATAGGAATATCTTCCTATAACAAGACTGTTTTCACTCACACGTTTGCTTCACTCTGGTTTGTAGCAAGTCTGCAACTCCCACATTTGGCAAAGGAATTTGTTAGAAACCTAGACACTAAATCAAATGGTCACATACCACTTTGAAGTATTTCTATTGAACCAAAGATATAAAACTAAGAAATTGCCACACTATCTCAGTAGGTGGAAAGAGACTTTTTAGCAATCCTGGGTAGCTTCTTCAAGTTTCTTTTAAAGACTAAAAAGTACTGGATAGTGTTTTTTGTTTGTTTGTTTGTTTTTGAGTTTTTTTGCTACAGGGCATGTGCAATTGCCAGAAAGACAGAGACAGAAAGTGAGAAATCACGCCCCAAGGGGGAATGGCTATGCCACAATCTCTTCTCCTCCTTTCTCCTCTTGAGATCCTGGGGACACACGCACACATGCCCAATGTGAGTTTACGCCGCTGGGTCTGATTTGAACCATGGTCAGCTACATGGGAGTCCAGCGACATAGCCATTATGCTAACTGCTGGTCCCAAGTACTGGATAGTGTAAGCTGTAATTAAAAACAGAAGTACTTCATCACCTGTCTCTCTCCTTTCTCTTTAAATGCAAATTAAGCACACCAAAAGTTTGATAACAGAACTAGCTAAGACAATTACTGCACCTAAAGAATGTCAAATACTATAAAAATGTGGGTACAAGAAATAATGAATTCTTATTAAAGATTATGCAATGCTCATGAAATATAAATGAATTTTAGGTGAGATTTTGCTTGCACTTCTTTGAATTTATAAGAACAAATCAGTCTTAGTTTGAGTAAAATTCATACTCTCCACAGCAGTTAACCACACAATTTAGATCTGATTAGAGGAGGCTTTAACAGCACCTCAGATAGATCCTCAATCATCCACTGCCCTTTATACCAAAGGCCATTTGGTTCCACTCCAAGGATTGCCAAATTCAAAACACATTTCATAATTCTAATGCATATTTCAGGTTACTCACTTAAACAAACAATATGTTCTAAGAACTTACTCCCAGGCAAAGCAAAAAAGACCTCAATAATGGGACACAGAAAAACACTAAATAAAAAAGTAGTAAAGTAAACACAATTATTCTTCTATCCACCCTGTTTATCCACATGTACACCCAAGATTGGTTTAATTTAATTTGTAGTTACTTCATAATACAACTAAAAGTTTAAATTATAAATCATCACAGTGCTATGTAGATGATCTGAACAGATCAGTTCTTCTGAGAGAGGCATGTTTTAGGAAGGCTTGTACAGTGACAGCCTTCTACAGAGAGTATCCCTTAAGGTTGGGACACAGGACAGGTTAATTAAAGTCACTTAACTCTTCATCTTTTACAGTATAACAGAACCCAGATGGCTGACTTTCTGCAGGATTTTTGATAGGAATCCAATAGAGCTGGTTTCAAGGTCAACACATTGATAATCATTGTAACCTTCTTATCCAGAAATTGTGATCCACATGAAGGCCACAATGAGTGCCCCAAATCTGAGGTAATCAACCCTCACAAAGGCTCATTATCTGAACATAAAGATTTTGAAATAACCAGCTGCAAGGCTTTTTTGTTTTGTTTTGTACTTGCAGAGTAGTTAAGAAAGAACACTGCTGAATCTAGTTCACACATGTATGACAATAAAAATTCCTTTAAGTGAAATACCCAAAGAGCAGTTGTGACACTTTAAACTTCCATAGTGCAATAGGTCCAGTCACTGGCATCAAATGGTCTGCATCAGCTGCAGTAGCTCCAGATGATGAATGACTGTACAGGGTGGTTAGTTGTAATCTAGTTACGTTAGAAGGGTTAACAAAGACCATTCCTTAATGGTACTGTGTGACTGCTTTTCTGATTTTCAAGCACAGCATACTGGTTGTCTAGCTAAAATTTAAGAACTTGTTTTTTTTGAAATCTCATCCCTACCTCTATTTTCCTGTCTTACTACAGAACTTTTCATTCCTTTATCCCTCCAGCTATCTACATGCTTGGCAGGGGACTACAGCAATGGGAATTGTGTGTCACTGTTTATTTTTGGCGGTTCCTGTGGTGTTTTCCTGGTTGTTGTTAACCAGGCCACAGGAGGACTACACACACCCTAGTCAAGGCCAGTTCTAGGGTTTCTGCAACAATTTACTGGCAGGAGGCGCTTGTACCAGAGCTACTTTTATTCCAGGTACCTGAAGATTTCTCCACACCATTACCACCAACTCCTCCACCTTCTTCCCAGTTATCACTCATATCTTCTCTCTTTTTATTATCATCTTCCTTTTCACTCATTAGCATTGCCTAAACTCTGAGGCCGCTGTAATCAACCTCTTTTTTGTTCAAAGGCTTTCCACTCATCTTCATCCTTCTTCATGACCTTGGCAGCTGCTCCAGGGTCCAAGGACCCAAGCCTGATGTCTTGCCATCACCAGTCTAGCCAGTAAGTCCTGCACCACCCACCTCCATCTCTGCTGCTTCCTCTGGTGCTACTCCTTGTCCCAGAACTCCCCGTCGGGTAGCTCTGCTCCTTCTTGTCCCTCTTGGTAAAGAAATTTCCCTGGCTCCTCCCCCTTCTCAGCCATGGTCTCAGCCTCTTCAACTCCCTGTGGGTGGTGCCCTTGACGGACAGACGCAGCCTTCAGGACTGGAAGCTCTGAATCAAGGCTGGTTTGGCGCTCATGCTGCCAGGTGAGGCAATGCCTCCGGTGTGTGTGCCAGGAGAGTGGCTCCCCCACGTCCTGGTAATGGTGGTCCGGTCTGCCCCGAGGCTTTGCCACCTGCCTTGGCTGCCACCACCCAAGCCTGCCCCAGGCTCCAACTGCTGCCACAACCCAGAGCAGGAACCCAATGCCTAATAGCCAGAGGAGGAAAGGAATTCTAAGGTCAGAAGCTCTGGCAAGAGACCCTTTCCTATCTTAAAAGAAAACATTAAATCCAGATGTACTTAATATACAGTAAACATACAATGTGTATTCTGAAAGTGAACAAAATCCTCAATACCTGTAATTTCTAGATGATGCAGAAGGTAGACACATACCAAAAGTATTTGTGACCAATTTAGCTAGAAAATGCCCCCTACTTGTTTGGCTCAATAATACACTGACGTTTGAACAGTGAAAAATACTGCTTCAAATCATTTTTCAGACAAATACTTGAAGAGCTTTGCTAAGGCTTTCAATGAAAAATTAATATTTAATGTGTTATCCATCGTGTCAAAATATGTACTTTTTTTCTTTTTTTTTCATTTTCTTACATACATTCAATCACATTATTATTTGTCTTACAAAATGGATATTTCAACAGGTTAACATTTCTCCTTAGTACTGTTAAAACTACAAAATATCTTCAACAGATAATATCACACCTCTTTGTGCCATTAATACTTTGCCTCCCTGTCCCTCCCCAAAATGTCCTTCCTCAGACCCTCCTCTTTCACACACACTATATCTGGTATTTACATTTATATACTGTGTTTCTATATCCTTTAGTCAATTAGTTTTAGTCATAGAGTGCAGACACTCTGTATATATTAAGTGGGCACATACAATGCCTCTCCTTCATAGCATGGCTTCCTTCACTCAGCAGTAAGTCTTCCATATTCATCCACTTCCTGTCAAAATCCAGGTTTTTTTTTATGGATGAATAATATTCCATTGAGTATATATGCCACAGTTTTTCTAACCATTCATCAGTTTGTGGGCATTTGGGTTGTTTCTATGACCTAGCAATTGTGAATAGTGCTGCAATAAACATGGATGTGCAAGCACTTTTTTGATTAAGTATTCTTCTGTTCTTTGGGTAGATACCAAGGAGTGGGATGGCTGGATCATATGGTAGTTCTATTTGTAGATTTTTGAGGAATCTTCAAATTGTTCTCCACAGTGGTTGGACCAACAAAAAATGGTAAGTGCTGGTGGGGGTGTGGTGAAAAGGGAACTCTCAATTTCTTTTACCCTTTTCACTTGTTCTACTAGGGTGGCTTGGTATTTCTTTCTTTCTTTCTTTCTTTTTTTTTTTCTTTGCTTCTTTCTTATTTCTTTTCTTTCTTTTTTTTTTTTTTCTTTTAATGCTTTATCAGCTTATGCAGCAGCCTCAAGAATCAGCTGTAGTCTGGTTTTGGCCTGTTCAGCTGGTGGCAGATGTTCTAATCCAGCTTTGATGTTTCCAGATTCCCAACATTTGATATTATGTAAGTCCTTGTCCTTGCCTTTATCCTTCTCCTTTTCTCTTCTCTCTTCATCTTTACCTTTACACCATTCTCTGTCCCAAGAGCAACTACGGATTCTCCTGTGACTTTATCTGTCACTGCTTCAACTATGGGAATATGGATGAGGTCTAGACCTAGACTTTCTTGTTCTACTTTTTGATCTAGACCTCTGAACTCTATAGGATTTTCCTCGCTCCTTTGAATGACTTTGACTTTGTTTTCTTCTAGAGCCATAAGAAGAACTACTGCTTCATTGATGCCTGCGTTTTCTGTCAAAAGAATGTGAATGAGGTTGGCGATCTCGGGACCAAAATCTTTGCTATGATCTTGATGTCTTTCCACCATTTTTTTTTGGCTGTATGTTCTACTACCTGAAGAATTGCTTGAAGATAATGGAATGTGGTGTTTCTTTTTTCTCTTGCTTCTGCTTTATTCTTCAGTATCTGATGATCGTAGTCCCATTTCTATATCCTGGGTCTGAAACTTAAATCTCACACATCTCATTCACGTGCAAGCGCCATGGATCTGGAAAACATTCCTTCAGATCAGGGAACCACCAGCATCTTCCAAACTTGCTTCAGTTTAAGCTCAGCACCATCCTGGTTCTGATGTCAGGATTTTTATTGAGTGGTATCTGGTCTTGGGATAAGATAACTTCATGGCTCATACAATGGTTATGATTATCTCTAGGCCCCAGAACTCAAATAGCTATACTGAGGCCCAGAGCCTCAGGCATAAGGAAACGTGATCTGGGAGGATATTCTAAGGACTCAAAGGTGGTTTACCCAGAACCAAACTTCCAGGACAGGCTTTTGGAATTTGCTGGCTCTTATATTCTGGACTGATGAGTTAAGCCTTCATCATATAGTATTGTACAAGGGAGTGGGTCACTGAGGATCCCCTTAAAAGTGTGCTTACTCTGAACTGAAACTACGTGATCAGAAATGTGCTATAATTTTGCCATGACTCATGGAGAGCAAAAAATTTTTTACCCCTGTGTATGTGCAGCCTCACTACAGCTCAACACCACAGAAAACCCCTGATCAGCATATATGTCACACTGCCCATATTCCTATTCTTCATAAATTATTTTTACTAAACTCATGTTGATGAAAAGAAAAACAATTTTATTTAGCTTTTAGCTTTTTATGTTGTTGTCATAGAATGTGTGTGTGGGAGAGAGAGAAAAAAAGGGAAAGTGAAAAATCACTCCCATAAGTAAGGGCCTTTTCACAAGCCCTTTTTCTTTTTCTTTTTTTTTTTTTTTTGGAGAGGTTTTTGCTATAGGGCGCATGTGATGGCCAGAAAGACAGAGAGACACAGAGAGATAGAAAATGAGAAATCACCCCCCTGGGGGATGGCCACGCTGCATTCCCATCTCCTCCATTCTCCTCTCAGGATCTTGGGCACGCACGCATATGCACCCAGCATGAGTTTAAGCCATTGGGTCTGGGACTTGAACCATGGCCAGCTACATGGGATTTCGGTGCCATAGCCATTATGCTAACTGCTGGTCCCCACAATCCCTTCTTATCTACTCTCCTCTTGGGATTTTGTGTACACATGCACACATGCCAAGCTTATTTCCAAGCTGCTAGGTCTGGGACTTGAACCTTGCACTCTTCCATTACAGATCCAGCTGCCTTAGTCAACATGCCACCCGGCTGGCTCAAAAAGTATTTTTAAAGCAATTTATTTGTATGTCCCATGGGCAAGAGAGACTGAGAGACAGAGAAAGATAGAGATCACAACCAGGATCTTGGTGCCATGATTCGTCTCCCAGCCCAAACCAGCCCCATATGGGGGGAACACATGAACCCAATGTGCTCAGGCAGGGAATTCTCTGAGAAAGACAGAGAAAGACAGAGAGACAGAAAGTGAAAAACCACCCCCCGGGGGGGATGGCCACACCGCAGTCCCTTCTCCTCCATTCTCCTCTTGGGATCTTGGACACACATACACATGCGCCTGGCATGAGTTTAAGCCACTGGGTCCAGGACTTGAACCATGGTTGAGTACATGAGAGTCCAGCGACATAGCCATTATGCTAACTGCTGGTCCCCAAGAATTCCCTGTTTCTAAAGCACTGTCTTTTACTTATTGAAAGATATTTTAGAATAGTTTTAGTATATTATCAAATAAAGAATATTTTACTATCAAAGAACATTTTGCATACTTTGTAAATTATTTGTAAAACCAGATGCTTTTGAAAATCAGTGTGTTGAGATTTAGTATTAAGTTAACTTTTACCTTTGAATGCTCTTTTAAATAATTATTTATTTAATTTTAATTATTATGGTGGTTTTTTAATTTTAAAATTTGACCAGAGAGAGTGAAAGAAAGCAAGCCACCATTTCTGGGACCTTAATTATAGTTAGCAATGTCGGAGTCTAGTGCCTTAACCACCATGCTACATGCTGGCTCTTGAATTCTTTATTATCTAAATCAGACTAAGTTGTATTTCATTGTATTTCATAATTATCTTCAGGCAATTGTTCAATATCACATAAAAACTAAAACTTCAGTACATATGTTATTGGCAATTATGCTTTTGACAACTTATTCAAAGGATTAAACTAAAAGATATGCTATCAGCATAGATTTGTAAAATATGTTAAGACTTAAAATAAGTTAAAGCCAAATGACAAATTAAGAAAAGAGTGAAGATAAAAAAGGGTGAAATAAAAAAGAAAAAAAATGAAAAAGAAACAACGGAAATATTTTAGGAGCCATGTCTAATCCCAGGAGAACAGGTCAGCCCAGAGATGCCTTACAAGGTTTCTTTTTCTGACTAGGGATACTCCAGCCTCCTGAAGGAGACTTAGGGACCAGTGAGATCCACCCAATGATGGATTATGGCCAGCCCAGATATTCTACCCAAACCTCCCTGGCCTCCCAGGTCTTTGCTGATCTTTTGCTGGGGCACAGCCCCACTCCTTCACAGCCAGAGCAGAAAGAGGAACAGTGGTCATGCTTAAGGGACTTACAGGGAACTTTCTGGTTAGTCTTTGATAAGTCTGTTGCAAATAACTGAATCAGAATACAGTTAGGTTTTATTTATTTATTTTTTTAATTTTTGCTATAGGGCATGTGCATTTGTCACTGGAGGTAGCCAGTGAGAGAGAGAAGAGAATGAGAAAGCACCTGTTAAGGGATATGGGTAAGCCACAATCCTTTTGCCATCTTTCTCTTTGTACTATTTTGGGTATGCATGCACACATGTGTGGTGCATTTTTTAAGCCATCCAGTCAGGGACTTGAACAATGTAGTTGACCATGTGGGATCTAGCACATTCACCATGCCCCCTACTGGCTCAGCATTGTTAATTTAAAAAAAAATTCAAAATAGCTAGCAGGTGATGTAATGATTTAGGCACTGGACTCCAGCATGATCCATTATGGTTTGAGGTTTATAAATCAAGATGCTTATAAATCACAATGAGCGTGTGTGTGTGTGTGTGTGTGTGTGTGTGGAGAGAGAGAGAGAGAGAGAGAGAGAGAGAGAATTTGTGTGTCTGTGTGCCCAAAATCCTTACAGGAGAAAGGAGTAGATGAGATTGTGATATGGATAGGCCTTGAGTGGTAATTTCTTACTTTCCCTCTCGTTTTCTGTCTCTTTGGTGAGCACATGTGCATTATGGCAACCCCCCCAAACAAAAACACAAGATGGCATCAAAGTTTCTTCTTTCCATGAGTAAAAGAGACAAAAAGAGGACTAGAGAGATCCATAGAGAAACAGGCATCCCCGAAGCATCTCAACACATTATCTACCCTGAGCCCCATTCAGTCCCACATCGTGGGTACAAGTATGCCCAGTACACTCAGGGAGATCTTGAGATGTAAACTTTAAATCTTACCATGTAAGTTAACCTTGCAGTGTGTCATGTTTTACCACTTCACATTTGTTATTTTTTGCCTCATAGAAAATGCTCATTCTAACTAGGGTAAAGTGAAACCTCATTGTAGTTTTGATTTATATTTAATTGGTAATTAGTGATAATGAGTATTTTTCCACATCGCTATTAAATGTATTCTTTAGAAATGTTTACTCATGTCTTGATTTTATTCTGTAATCAGGGTTTTGTTTTGTTTTTTTTTTTCTTTTGGGTTTATTGACATTCTTATAGACTCTGAATATTAATCCTTCACTAGTTGAATATATTGAAAATACATTGAGGAGAGGCAAGGGGCCTTCAGAAGAAGACATGCCCATGGCTCCTGAGAACTAGTGACTTCCGAGAAAAAAAGAGAAATAAAGATTTCTACTGATAATTCAGCCTTCAGCCCACAAACCTGAGTGTTAGGGAACCCCACAAGCTTTCTCTCTTGATCTCGGTCTCTGTCGCTGTCTCTCTCTGCTTCTGTCTTCTCATCTTTTGTGATTTTTCCTTTTTAAAAATGTTTAAGGTAAAGTATTTTCTCGGCTTTCAGCCCCTCATTTCTCTTGTTAATAAACCTCTCTCCCTCTCCTATCTAGGTGAGGCAAGAAGACCTCAGAAGACACCTCCATGACTCCTAAGAACTAATTTTCATTTTTTACTTTTTTTTTAAAAAAAACAATAATTTTTTTTAGTTTTTATATACCTTTTTTCCTTCTTTTTTCCCTCTGTTTCTTGGTTTTTTTTTTCTCTCTCTCTCTTTCTATGTTTCTTTTTCTTTTATCTCATCTCTCTGCTCCTCAATCTCCATTCACAGTGTTTCTAGAAGGATCTAAGGGAACTATAGCCAAACATCCAAATACTATTAGGGTTAACATATTCCTCAATATCTACTAAATCTGCTGTGCAAAGGGATCAAAACAGAATGGCAAAGAGATTCCAAATCACCTCTTTCTGTGCACTCCTGAACGCTCAGATTGAACTTCAAGTCTAGGAAGAAACACGCCATCCATCAGATGACTAGAAATCACTGCAGGGACACAAGAAATATGGGAAAGCAAGAAAATAACCTCTCCTCCCAGGGAAATGAATAAATCCTCTTCATCCACAGAGTTCAATGGAAATCATGAAAATGTCTGATAAAGAATTTAGAATATTCAAAGTGGTGAAGCTAACAGAGATGAAAGAAAAGAGAGATGATAAACTGCAGAAGAGAAAGGAGAAAGGAGCTGATGAGTTCCAGGAGGTGAGAAAACTCTGGCAAGATCTAAAAGAGGAATTACACACTTCACAAAAGAATCAAAGGGACCTGTTAGAGATGAAGGCTATAATACAGGAAGTCAAAATCTCCCTTGAAAGTATTAAAAGCAGACTAGATCATACAGAAAATGGAATCTCAGATGTAGAAAAGAAAATTGCTGGCCTAGAAAAATCCACCACGAAGACAGAAAATTACCCCCCAAAAATGAGAATAATATACTACAGAATATTAGATATGAGAAATACTAGATACCATCAAATGTCCAAATATCTGGAAAATTTGTATTCCAGAAGCTGAAGAGATTCATAAGGGCATTGACAATTTATTCCATGAAATTCTGTAAGAAAACTTTCCAAACCTAGAGGGTCACTCAAAGATACAGTCCTAAGAAATACAAAGGACCCCCAATAGAATCAACCCAAGAAGATTTTCTCCAAGACACATTATAGCCAGATTGACCAAAACCACAGACAAAGACAAGATATTAAGATTGACAAGAGAGAAACAGCAAGTTACCTACAAAGGATATCCCATCAGGCTAACAGTAGACCTCTCATCAGAAACAACGTGAGCAAGGAAAGAAGGGGAAAATATATTCAAAGTGTTAAGGGAAAAACAATTTCAACCAAGAATACTTTACCCAGCAAGATTATCCTTCATATGGGAAGAAAAAAACAAGAAAATTTTCCAATAAACACAACCTAAAATAATTTACCAGCACCAGACCAGATTTCGAAGTTCTCAAGAGAGTGCTATATCAGGAAAATTAAACACAGACACACAGAAATAAGAGTTCAAAAACTAAGAAAATGGTCAACCGAATTATAGGGACAAGTCCGGAGTTGACTATTATATCCCAGAATTTAATCAGGAAGATCGATCCACAACAGAAAATAGATTAAGTACATGAGACTGAACTGGTGAAGTAGCATTTTATGACTTCTGACTAAAATATTGCTGATTTTCTTCTAGGCTTTGTGTTCCAGTTTTAAGGATTTCTGTCCTGTCTTGAGCTGTTAATAAGTTTGTGTCCCTACTATTTGAACAGAATCCTAACCTGTTTCCTGACTTTAAGTTTTAAGCCAAGTTCCTTAGCATGTCATTGATTTTTGAAAGTTAAAAATGCTTTTCTTGAAATTACCAGCTGAACTTGCTATTGAAAAAAGTTAGATTATTTAAGAAATTGTGTGATTAATAAAATGTGGTGGAAAAGGAATGGAAGACAAATATAGACACCAGAGATAGTGTGAGAAGAGGGTGGGAAAGAGCAGAGGGTCATAAATAAGGGTAGTGTCTGTGTATATATACATATGTATGTATTCAACTAGAAGTGGAAAATTATTGACAATAACATGTATGATTAAGCCACTATGCAGTATATTCTGGATGGAAAAATCATATTTTGTATGCTGTGATGATACTTAGGGACTTAATGTAAATTAATTTTAAAAAAGTGTCAGAAAAAAAAAACACTGACCCTCTCCTGAAGCAGGTCTCTTCATCCTGTTGCTATAAAATCAGGTGTATATTTTTTTCTTTCATTGTCTCTGATTTTTAGGCCTTTTTTTAAAAATCAGTGCCGCCCAAAATACCTGAGATCTTTCCCCTATTTTTTCTTCTGTAGTTCTGTTTTGTGTCTTACATTTAAGTTTATATATTTTTTTCCTGACATAGATAACCACTATATCCAGCACCATTTATTGAAGTACTATTTTTTCCCCAGCCTATGTTCTTGGCATCACTTTTGAATTTCAGTGGCCAGCAGGTGGTGTAGTAGTTGAGAGCACTGGAATCTGACATGATGGACAGCAGTTTAAGTCTCAGACCTGGAGGCTTGCTTTCTCACTCTCCCTGACTCTTTGTTCAAGTTAAAATAAATTGTAGTCATAAAAATTAAAAATAAAGTCAAATAAAACAAGAGGTTCCTAAAAAAGAGAGAGAAGATACAAACCAATAAACCAGCTATGGAAGTAAAGACATTATTTCTGACTATATAGAAGTAAAAAGCTTTTTAGGAGAACACAATATATACAAAATAGTTAATAAACTTTTGCCATTAATCAGTACCCTTAATGTAAAAAATACCCATTAATTTAAGACACCAATCATAGTTGAAAGTATCATAACTGTCAAAGACTAGATGCATACAATGATTGTTTTTAAAATGAAGTTAAGAATACAGTCATTTTCAATTACTTTATAAGAATGTAAAGTCAGTACCTTTTTGGTTTAAAACCCTAAAGTTGTGATACAGTCTTATGACATAAACCCTATACTTTATTCGGAAACTCTTCTGTTTTTTAAAGCTTTCCAAGAATTCTTATCAGGCCTTATCAAAATAATATAGCACTTGGAGGCAAAGATGCAACCTAGGAGCCCTGCACTGGAGGCCAAGATGGAGAAAACCTCCACGGCCACCATGAACTTCCCCTTGGTGCTGTGGTATACGGGGACAAATGTGACCCAGACACTGCAGAACACCAGCATGCTGAATGTGAGGAACTTGGCTTCATTGAATGTGTCAGGTAGGTTCCTGGCCAGAAAAGCCACCGTGAAGCTTCCCAGAGCCAAGAAGCCCAGGTAGACCAGGACACCATAGAATGCAGTGACTGAGCCCTTGTTGCACACAATGAGGAGGTTTCTGGGCTCAGAATATGAGTCTATGTCAACAAAAGGGGGAGAAGTTCCCAGCCAAATTCCAGAGATAATAATTTGGATCAAGGAGCAAATGGGAATGACAGAGTTGGAAGCCCCTGATAGCAGCAAGCACCTCATGGTTCTTCCAGGCCTCATGGCTTTGAATGCCAGAATCACAGTAATGGTTTTGGCCAAAACAGTGGAAACAGCCACAGTGAACACAAGGCCAAATGCAACTTGTTGGAGGACACAGGTGGTTGTATTAGGATGGCCAATGAAGAGCAAGGAGCAGAGGAAGCACAGCAGGAGGGAGATGAGCAGAATAAAGCTGAGAGCCTGGTTGTTGGCCTTGACAATGGGAGTGTCTCTGTGCTTCACAAAGACTCCCAAAACTATAGCTGTGAGGACAAAGAAGCACAGAGCCATACAGGCCATGGCTGTTCCCAAAGCATCCTCAAAAGCCAGGAATGTCACAGGCTTGGGGAGGCAGTGAGTTCTTTCACTGTTTGGATACTCTTGAGCTGGGCACTGGATACACTGCTTTGCATCTGGTGACAAAACAAAGATCCAGCAATTCAATTTCACAAATTGATTGTCATGTTAAAGAAAATGGTGACTTTTGTGTAATTTTCCACAGATGAATCCCCAAGGTAATACCAAGATATACCAAATTAAGAGCCTATGTTGATGACACTGGGAGAATTCTTTCAGCCTCAGGTGGCACCAAAATGATTTAAAACAGGAACTCAGCATCTGAGGATCTTGGTTGGTCCATCTTGTGGCTCTGAATGATACTATCAATGATGACAATTTACCCCAGATCTCTTCTCTACACTCTCCTCTGTTTTCCTTATAATGAACTTTAAATTTCCATGGCTTATCATAGTTGTTCCTCATGACAGACATGCATAGTTTTATTTTTAATATTCAGAAAACAAAAAATATCTTGTTCTCCTGGAATATCATAACTTCTACCTCTATCCTAATTTCTATTGATATTTCCTTGTATATAGGATGTCACTTTGTGAACCTACTTTTCTTATTGTACATTTTAATTTTTCTATCAATATTATCATAAATAATCCTATGTAAATGTTGCAAACAGGTTTAATTTATTTTCTTTTGTAGAGGTTTTTGCCTTAGGGCATGCATGCTTGCCAGAGAGAAAGAGAAAGAAACAGACACAGTGAGAGGAAAAAGTAATAAATCACCCTCAGAGAGAATGGTCATGCTGTAATCTTTTTTTCTCCATTCTCTTCCTAAGATCTTGGGCATGTACACACACTGGCCCAGTTCTGGCAATGTTTCAAAGCACCATGTTCAGGACTCGAACTGCATTTGGCCATGTTGGAGTTCAACAATAAATGACTATGACAACTGCAGGTCTCAGAAAACTGTAGTAATAAATCACCCTCAGAGAGAATGGTCATGCTGTAATCTTTTTTTCTCCATTCTCTTCCTAAGATCTTGGGCATGTACACACACTGGCCCAGTTCTGGCAATGTTTCAAAGCACCATGTTCAGGACTCGAACTGCATTTGGCCATGTTGGAGTTCAACAATAAATGACTATGACAACTGCAGGTCTCAGAAAACTGTTTTAAAACATTTAAATCTTTAATGGCATTTTATTGCTTTTATATAGCTGTTGTTTGAGGAATTGGTATTATAATTATATGATAGAAAGATGGAATGTTCTTTTTGAGTTATCTATTTACATACATATGAAAACATAATTCATAAAACTTTTTTTTCTCTTTGGGAAGCTGGTAATTTTTTTTCCTTTATACATTATGTGGTTTCTGTTGGATATACTTCTGTTGTTATGTAGCAGAAAAGCAGACACAGAGATTATGGAAATTAATAAGTATGTCTGCATTTCAATTACTTTTTTTTAGAAAAATAGGTGGCATGTCTAATATTTACTCAAGTATTTATTTACTTTTGGTAATACTGAGACAATGTTATTGGGCTGTCAAAAAAGTCATAGAAAAGAAAAAATAACTAAAAATACATCGTGACTTTTACAACTCAATATCTTCACAAAGAATTACAGTGGGGGTCATCAGGTGTCATGGCAGTTAAGATCCTAGTGTGGGAAGATGATTGGAGAAGGAGAGTCTGAGGAAAGACATTAAGGAGAACAAAAGAGGCAAGACATTTATGGGGCATAGAAATGGATTATTATCTGTTGATGGTAACATGTATAGTATCCCCAACTATATTGGTGTGAAATGTGTTCATGTTGGAAAATTAACTTTACACACTAAGTAACATATAGTGATTTAATGTATAAAAGAAATTAAAACCAAATAAAATACATGAATGTCTGCACTCTAGTAGAAACTGAAAGATTGGAAAGTACAGTAGCATGAGGTGCAACTGTAGGTACTACAGATAGTAAGTATAGGGATAATTTGAGGGTGGGTATTAGGGGAGGAGGAAAACAGAGGAAAAATAAGTACATATAACTAACATAAAAATAAAAAGCTATTTGACGATGACAGTGTATATGGTAATGTCTTTGTCTTGTCTGATATGCACTGTACTCATGCTGGGAAAAGCCGTGTTAATAAAAAAGTCCTAGGCTCCCACAAGACTTATTGCAGTTTGAGTCTCAGACACGGTAACTTGCTTTCTCACTTTCCCTTCCTAAATCTCTCTCGTGAGTGTACATGACTTATAGCAAATTTTGATAATAATAATAGTGATGAAAGTAAATAAACGGTTTTTAGAAAAAAAAACAATTAGAGTGATAGCTAATCACATTTTTTTCTGAATTAACTATTTCTATTCTAAAAGTCAGCAAATACTCCAGACTTTTGTCTCAGGAATAGGTTTGGCACCCACATGAATGTGTTTATTTTCTTCTGTTTCCAAAATCTTTTCTTTCTCTATTCATTTTTTTCTTTTTAAATATATTTCTTTAATTTTTTTGATTATTAATTTTAAAATTTGCTCTAGGGCATTTGTGTTCAGCATAGAGAGACAGAGACAGAAAGACAGAGGGAAGTGGAAAAGCAAGTGGCCAGGTCTGGGACTCAAATCATGATCAGTCATGTGGAATTCAAGTACCTTATGAATCATACCACCTACTGGTCCCTAATATTCATTAAAAATTATTTATTTAATTTAATTTGTTATTATTATTAATTTTATTTATTATCATAATCTTGTTTACATTCCATTGAGACTTTACAGTGTATTACATTTATTTTTCCAGAAGGAATACATTGCATATCAGTCAATACAAAGACATTAAAATCTCCATCATCATCAAATAGCTTTTTATTTTTTCAGATTATTATATTATTATTATTTTTTTAGTTCAACCAGAGAGAGAGTGAAAGTGAGAAACCAACCTTCCCAGTCCAGGACTCAAACCACAGTCAGCCACGTGGCTGTTCAGCACCCTTAGCCACCATGCCACCTGCTGGAACCATATTGTTCATTTAAAAAAACTTGCTGTGAGGCACATTCACTCACTAGAGAGAGACACCCAGAGAAAGAAAAAACTTGAGACAGCACCACCTCTGTAAAATAGTCATGCCACAATCCCTTCTGCACCATATTTTCACCTTATCATTATTTTTCACAATATACAAGCTCCTGGTGTATTTTCCAAGTCATCAGGTTGAGGACTAAAGTCACTATTTGGGTCATGTGAAATTCAGTCACTTTGACCACCATGCCATGGATTGTCTCCATACTTCTATTTTTATTTTTTCCTTTACACACTCATTTTCTTGTCATTCACAAGAAAATAAACATTTTTTTCTTGGCATATTCTAACCTAATCATAAATATTTTTACTAATAATGAAAATCAAAACAATTTCTACTGTTAGAATGCCTAAAATTAATACTTATGGAATAATTGAAACCATATTTATTCCATATATATTCGAAAAATTGAAGCATTATTTTTTTTAAAATTTTCTATATTTTACCATTGCCAGTGCCACATTTTATTTTGACAATTGTTTGATTTTATATTTTGTATGACAGCAAATTTTGAGGTGCCTAAGTATAAAATTGATTAGAATGTTGAGTCTTTAATCTTTAAACTATGTTTCTTTTTCTTCCTGCAATATAATTCAATATTCTGATATTAGTCAATTCTTTGTTCTTAATTGCACAGGTATATTTGAGCATGGTTAAAAAAGTTTAAAGTATTGGGACCAGCAGTTAGCATAATGGCTACATTGTTGGACTCCCATGTAGTTGACCACGGTTCGAGTCCCAGACCTGGTGGCATAAACTCATGCCGGGCGCATGTGCATGTGTGCCCAAGATCCCAAGAGGAGAATGGAGGAGAAGGGATTGCAGCGTGGCCATCCCCTCTGGGGGGTGATTTCTCACTTTCTGACTCTCTGTCTCTCTCTTTCTGTCTGGCGAGCACATGCGCCCTATAGCAAAAACCTCTCAAAAAAAAAAAAACCCAACTTTAAAATATTTTGGGACCAGCTTTTGGCATAACGGCTATGTTGCTGAACTCCCATGTAGTCAACCGCAGTTTGAGTCTCAGCCCTGGTGGCTTAAACTCATGCTGGGTGCGTCTGCATGCATGCCCAAGATCCCAAGAGGAGAATGAAGTAGAAGGTATTGTGGCATGGCCATCCCTCCTGGGGGTGATTTCTCACTTTCTGTCTTTCTGTTTCTCCCTGTCTTTCTGGTGAGCACATATGCTCTATAGCAAAAAAAAAAAAAAAAAAAAAAAAAAAGTTAAAAATTTTTTTACCCAGCACTAAAGTGCAAGGGTGACTATTGGAAATCATTTCAGAATTGAGCTAATAGAATGAGCATGGCTAGATAACAGCTTACACAAATATATTTCATACTTGTTTGGTTTGAAATGTCTGACTCTGGGCACAAGACACAAATAAAGCAGCAAACAGGTCTTCCTTCTTGGGGAAGTTTTTGAAATCCAGGAACACAGCTGTGACTACACACAGATTCTGGAGTCTGAGCATAAAAGAGGATTATTAGTCATAATAATATGTTATAAACTGTTTTGATGAGATGTCTCTATTTTTCTCCACTTTGGAGAAAATTATTGCCTTTAATAGTTCAACATTGTGTATCATTTAAACTCCCATCACATTGATATTAGTTAGGTTTTCTTTTAATTGTTCTGTTTTAGAGAGAGATTTTTGCTATAGGGTACATACAGTTGCCAGAGAAACAGAGAAAGTGAAAAAACACTACTGGGGTGATGTCCACACTGCAATCCACTCTTTATTGTCTTCTAAGGGTTTGAGGCAACCATGCACATATGACAGACATGAGTTTTAAGTCTCTGGTTTCAGGACTCAAAACTGCAGTCAGCCATGTGGGAGTCCAGAACTTAACCACTATGCTACCTGTTGGCCACCCTT
The DNA here is from genome assembly GCF_000334495.1 of Tupaia belangeri chinensis. Taxonomy (NCBI): domain Eukaryota; kingdom Metazoa; phylum Chordata; class Mammalia; order Scandentia; family Tupaiidae; genus Tupaia; species Tupaia belangeri. The sequence continues at coordinate 204,610 of NW_006207869.1, forward strand.
ACAAAGACTTGTAATGAAGAACTAGTATGCTTCCCTCTGATCTTTATGTATTATTACTATTTTTAAATTTATGTAAAAATTATTTATTTAACTATATTTATCATTATTATTATTTTTATTTTTAAATTTGAACAAAAATACAAAGAGAGAGAAAAGGGAAGTGAGAAAGCAAGCCACAGGTCTGGGACAAAAACTGTGGTCAACCTTGTGGGAGTCCAGTGTTTTAACCATCACATCACCTGCCAGCCCTCTTTATGTATTATTTGCCAAATATCTCTAAAGTACCTAATTACTGTACCCCATACATATCTGAAATAATCCCTTGTGTCATTCTTTTCTCTTATGTAATCACTTTTTTCAAAACAATCTCAATGCAGGTTTTACAAGGTAAACATTCTGAAAAGCTGTGTTCCCAAAATTATTTATACTAGATCCTCATATCTGGTTGTGTAGAAAATTTTTGGTCCTAGATTTTTAAAATATCTAATGTGATATATAGGTACACAATAAAAAGTTAACTTAAATCTCATGTACCAGCAGAATGATAAGAATGTGGTTAATCCATTTCTAGACTCTGACATTAGTAGAGCACTGCTTTTCATATATTAGCACAATAGACGTGTGAAGTATGATTGTTATGTAAATCTTTTTAAAAAGATTTTTTGCGTTAGGGTGTGTGCACTTGTGAGAGAGAGAGAAAGAAACAGAGACACTGAGAGAGAAAGTGAGAAATTAGCCCACAGGAGGAATGGCCACATCACAATCAATTTTCTGCCATCTCTTCCCAGGATGGGAGGCATGCATGCACATGCACTCAGCATGAGGTTCTAGACAGCAGGTCCAAAACTCAAACTGTAGTCAGTCATATGGGAGTCCAGCATTGTACCTACTACGTCATCTGCTGGCCCCTGTTGTATAAATCTTCTGCCTCATCTAATTGGCTAAGATTATAGTTAATGCTCTGAAATGTTTAGTACAACAAAGAATGATATACAAGAGGCTGGCAGGTGGTGGGTTGGATAAGGCACTGGATTCTCACATGCCAAACTATGGTTTGACCCTTGGATCCTGGCATTCACATTCTGCCTCTCTCTCTCTCTCAATCTCTCTCTCTCTCATCAAATTGAAGAAGGCTAATGATAAATAACAAATTAAATAATTCTTAAAAAATGGTATGCAACATGACAAGAGGCAATGTGAATGGTATCTACAAAAACATGAATAATATTTTAATCTGTACTCTCGTGTTTATAGAATATCAATATATAAGAAGGATATTATTGACAAATGATAAGGGGTTTCAGGATATATAGAGGAATTTTTTTTAGACACACACAAAGTCACACACACACACTTTCACATACATATAGACATATATATGAAAGAATCATGCACTCTACAAAGGTAGAAGACAATTCAATCAATGATGAAAAGCATACGTGATAGTGGTCCCATAAGATAATAGGTTAGACCATATAAATTTCATGCGTAATGTTCAATATTATCTAGGTTTGTGTAAGTGCAATCTATTATGTTCACGCAATGACAAACTTTCCTAAAAATGAATTTTTGGGGGACCAGCAGATGGCACACTGTTTATGTTACTGGGCTCCCTTAAGGCTAAGTGCAGTTTGAGTCCCAGATTTGGCAGCTTGATTCTTACTGGGTGAGAATGCATGTGAACTCAAAATTTTGAGAGGAGAATGGAGGGAAAGGAATTGTGGCATGGCCATCTCCCCAGGGGGTAATTTCTAGCTCTATCTCTTTGCTTCACTGGCAAGCACACATGCCCTACTGCAAAAATCTATCTAAAATAAAAATTAAGTTAAATTAAAAAATGTATTTCTCTCATTAAGCAATGTTCAAGTATGTTTGCATATCCAAAACCAGATTGATTTTAATTGGACTGCTGCTTGAACAAACATAAGAAAACAAATCAGCATATTGAAAACAGATGTTTTTCTATAGTAAGAATGTATGTAAGCAAAGTCACATAGTATAAAGTCAGGATAACAACAATGAGATAGCACCTAACCCTAGTCAGAATGTCTAAGATTAAAAATACAAAAAATGATATGTGCTGGCGGGTGTGTGGTGAAAAGGGAACTCTCTTACACTGCTGGTGGAAATGTAAATTGGTCCAACCACTGTGGAGAACAATTTGGAGATTCCTCAAAAATCTACAAATAGAACTACCATATGATCCAGCAATCCCACTCTTTGGTATCTACCCAAAGGACAGAAGAATACTTCATTGGAAAAGTGCTTGCACATCGATGTTTATTGCGGCCCTATTCACAATTGCTAAGTCATGGAAACAACCCAAATGCCTACGAACTGATGAATTATTAGAAAAACTGTGGCACATATACTCAATGGAATACTATTCAGCCATAAAAAAAATCAACAAAACCCTGGATTTTGACAGGAAATGGATGAATATGGAAGACTTACTGCTGAGTGAAGCAAGCCATGCTATGAAGGAGAGGCATTGTATGTCCCCACTTAATATATACCAAGTGTCCGCCCTCTATAACAGAAACAAATTGACTAAAGGATATAGAAACACAGTATATAGATATAAATACCAGATATAGTGTGTGTGAAAGAGGAGAGTCTGAGGAAGAACATTTGGGGGAGGGACAGGAATGCAAAGCATTAATGGCACAAAGAGATGTGGCATTATCTGTTGAAGATATTTTGTAGTTTTATCAACAGTACTAGGGAGAAATGTTCACCTGTTGAAATATCCATTTTGTAAGACAAATACTAATGTGATTGAATGTATGGAAGAAAGTGAAATGAAAAAAAAATTTAAATAAAAGGAAAAAAGAAAAAAAGGCAGATTTTAAAAAATAATTTGTATTTTTACTGAGGCAAGAGTTTAACTATTCCTTAGATATCTGCCATAGGTCATTTGCTTTCAGCAGATACAAACAAAAAAGCAATAAGTGAAAAATTAATTCTCTGGAAGTTGGTCATGCCTTAAATTCTTTCCCTCATTATCCTCTCAGGATTTTGGGCATGCACACACATTCAAAATGCCAGGTATAATTTTCAAGTCACCAGATCCAGGACAGAAAACCATGGTTGGTCATGTGAAAACTCAGCTCTTTACCACTACAGCACGTTTTGGCCCCGTAAAAATCAAATTGAATGATAAGTTAGTGTGGGAAGTGGGTGGGAGAAGAAGGAGAATGTGAGGAAAGACATTAAGAAGAAAAATAGAAAGGCAAGACATTTATGGGACACAAAATAGATTATTCTTTGTTGATGATGACATTTATAGTATTCCCAACTGGATTGGTGTGCAATGTATTCATGTTGGAAAATTCACTTTACAAACTAAGTATAGTGATTTAACATATAAAAAAATTAAAACCAAATAAAATACATGAATGTCTGCACTCTTTAATAGAAACTAAAAGATTGGAAAGTATAGGAGCATCGAGTGCAACTGTAGATACTACAGATAGTATGGATAGGGATAATATGAGGGTGGGTATTATGGGAGGAGGAATACAGAGGAAAAACAAGTACATATAACTGACACAAAAATAAAAAGCTATTTGCTAATGATAATGTATATGGTAATGTCTTTGTCTTGTCCTATATGCACTGTACTAATGCTGGGGAAAATGTTGTACACTGTAAAAGGTATAGTGATTAAATATAAATAAAAATATAAAATAAAAATATTGGAAAACAAAAACAAAAGAAGCACACAGAAAAGGGCAGTCACACAATTTCATTTCAGGACCCTGTTCAGATACATCTGTATATATTTAACATTGAAATGACATCATCCCTCCTTGAAATTAACAGGCCATTTTATCATCTCTTCATTGATGACCAAGCCTTGATCTTTGGTGCTTCTGTAGACAAAATCTCCTACTTTAACCAACAGCAAACTGTGATTAGAAAATCTCACAAGATTGAGGATATCATACTGTATCATTTTTCTTTTTTCATCCAGGGGCTTGTTATACACAATGCTGTTTATCAACTGGCTTTTCCTCAGAAATGGATGAAGCTGTATTAAAGATAGAATTTACAAATTAGGACTGCATTAAATGTAGAGTTGGACAGTTCATATCTATCAAGTAATCCCTCTATTTTATCATCTCTACCCTTTTTTGTGGGAGCTCAATATGGATTGAGTTGCCACCAGTTCTGTGGTCTTGTGAGATGTACTCTCTTTTTTCTTTCTAAAAACAATGGAGGAGTGATTGTAGTGCATAGGAAAAATTCTAGGATGTTTCCCAAAGAGTGATTTGTACATGGATTTTCATAAAACTCAGACTAACAAAATCTGGCTTGGACTAATTAGAGGCTAAACTTGGTTATTCTTAAAGGGCACATATGGGCCCAGCCAGTGCGTGGTGTGATTACAGTGGCTGAATCACACATGACTAAGCCAGGATCTTTGTTCCTGTACCTGCAACCTACAAAACACACTAGATGGGGCCAACAGGTGACATGATGGTTAACACATTGGACTCTCTCATGGCTAACTGTTCTGGACTTGATGGCTTGCTTTCTGACTTTCCTTTTTCCTTTCTCTCTGTCTTTCTCTGATCAAATTTTAAAATATAAAAATAAATAAAATGAAATAATTATTTTAAAAGAAAACAAAACACTGGACTCCTGTGTGTTCATGTCCCAAATTCCAGATAAATACAGAGATGGAGAAAGAATCCCATCATGACTATTCCGCATGGATGGTGATTTCTCACTTCCCCTTTGTGTCTTTCCCT
>NW_006207869.1:209415-217578 GCF_000334495.1 Tupaia belangeri chinensis
TGGTTACTTTTAAAATTTGACCAGAGAGAGAGAGAAACAGAAAGCAAGCCTCCAGGATTTAGACTTGAACCAGTCAACCATGTCAGAGTTCAACACTGTGACCACTGTGCCACCTGCTGGCCCCTTGTAGGAAAAACTTTTAAAAGGCACTATATGTATGAAAAGATTTATATTTTTGATACTGGTAGGGGTAGTATAAAAGTATACAGTTCTTCAAGTTTATCCAAAAAATGGACATTAAATATGTGCAATTATTTGGACACTATTTGCACCTCAACAAAACTTTTAAAAAGAACAAACCTGTTTTGTTCTTTTCTCCCCCTCTTTAAAGAGTTTTTTATTTGTTTGCTTGTTTGTTATATGGTGCATGTGCTTGCCAGAGAGACACAGAGAGTGAGACAGAAAGTGAGAAATCACCCCCCAGGGGGATGGCCACGCCACAATCCCTTCTCCTCCATTCTCCTCTCAAGATCTTGGACATGCATGCACATGAGCCTGGCATGAGTTGAAGCCACCAGGCCTGGGACTCGAACCACAGTCAATTACATGGGAGTCCAGCAACATAGCCATTACGCTAACTGCTCGTCCCAAACTTGTTTTGTTCTTTATCTTTATTTTGGACTTCTTTTGATAAAAGTGTTACTGTCATGTGACATAAAAAGAAATAATTTGTAACAAATAAATTTAAAACTTTAAAATTCTTTTATATTTAGAGAGATTTTTGCTATAGAGCATGTATTCTTGCCAGAGAGAGAGAAATAGAGAGATAATAAGTGAGAAATCGCCCACAGGAAAGATAGTCATGCCATAATCCCTTCTCCTCCATTCTCCTCTTGGGATTTGGGGCATACATGCCCACACCACTGGAAGGAGTTTTAAGCTTCCAGGTCTGAGATTTGAACCACGGTCAACTACATGAGAGTCCAGTAACATAACCATTATGCCATCTGTGGTCCCCAAACTTTTAAATTCTAAAGAGACTTTATTCCTGGTAGGCAAGTAAACTTCCCAGAGAGACAGAGAGAATATGAGAGCTGAGGAAAGAAGTGCTCCCATGGGGAATGAGTTACAATCTCTACTTTATTTCTCCATTCTTTTGGGATTTTGGGAATGCAAGCATGCATATATGCCTGGCATGTTTTGAAGGTCTCAGGGTTTTGGACTTGGGCCCATGTGGAATTTAGATGCCTTATTTAGTAGACCATAGATCCATCCCACCAAAGAGTTAGTGTTTGAAGAATTACTTATTTAATTTTATCTATTATCATTATTTTTAATTTGCAATAGGGCATGGGTGCTGATGAGAGAGAGAGAGAGAGAGAGAGAGAGAGCATTCCATTCCATTCCAGTGTGGCATGGTGTAATCTCCTCGGCCATGTGGAAGTCCAGAGATTTAACCACCATACGACTTGTAGGCCTCACTAAGGAGATTTTTAATAAAACATGTTAGACTTTTAGTTTTAAATTTATGGCATTCTTTTGCAGAAAACAATGAACTTTTATTGCTTATGCAACTGTTCTTTCAGTCTTTATGTTTTTGTTTTCATTTTTGAGAGGTTTTTGCTATAGGGTGCATGTGCTCATCAGAAAGACAGAGAGAGAAAGAGAGACAAAAATTGAGAAATCACCCCCTGGGGGTGGCCACATTGCAATCCCTTCTTCTCTATTCTCCTCTCAGGATCTTGGGCATGTACACACACACACTTGGCATGAATTTAAACCAACAGGTTTGAGACTAGATCCCTGGTGTACTACATAAGAGTCCAACAACATAGCCATTATGCCAACTGCTGGTCTCCGGTCTTACATTTTTGGAATGGAAGTACTATCATCTTTAACATATCTAGGTAACCATTTTGACAAAACTACTTGCTTGTCCAATAAATTTATCTAATTTATTGTCTCTTTTTGATAAGGATGTTTTACACATAATTAATGAACTTGCTTATGTTTTTTAAATTATTTATTTTATTTTATTAATTAGTATTATTTATTTAAGGCTTTCTATATGGCGTTTGTACCACCAAAGAGAGACAGAAAACAAGAGAGAGAGGCCCAGGATTCAAAACACAGTCAGCCATGTGAGAATCTGGTGCCTTAACCATGATGCCACCTGCTGGTTCCATGATGTAGTGTTTCTTTAAAATATAAACTTATTTATAAACCAAAGAGGATATCCTGAGACTACATGCATCAAAAGCGGTTCAATGTTTTAAAACTAGATAACTGTTTCTTCTTCCATGATTTTTGAAGACAGTATGAGAAAAATTAAAATTAATTCTGCTATGATTAAGACAGGCCCAATGAATAACTGCAGACACCTGTAGGTCATCCATTCCAGTAAAAGAGCCCAGCTGCTCAGATGCTCCCCAAATGGTCATTCTGACTTTACAATATTCTAACATTTCTTCCAATACTTTGTCCATCTTAACTCTGTTCATTCTAAGTTATGTTAAGGTTATATTGTGACTACTTTCCATACTTTCTCTTCACATCATTTATAAAATTAAGGACAGGGAAAGACATGGTGAAGTTGAGGGGACAGAGGAGAAAGAGGGTGTTGGAAGAAGCCAGCCTCCAAGGACAATTCGAGAAAACACAGACACACAGAGTGGATCAATCATGTACAACTAATGGAGAACTCCCTTTAGAGAAAAAGGTTTATGCTCTCTATATAATTTTTTCCAGTACCACAAAAAAATATACCTAGGCAGATGGCTTGGTGGTTAGGGTGAGTTTCCACATTACCTAGCACAGTTTGAGTTCTATATCTGGAGGTTTGAAAATCATGACAAGCACATGTTTGAGCATGCCCAATTTCCCGAAAAGAGACTAGAGAAGGGATTGTATGCATCATGGCTGTTTCCCTGGAAGGTGATTTTCACTTTTCTTCTGTCTTTCTCCTTTCTGGTAAGCACACTTGCCCTAAGGGAAAAAGTTTAATACAATTTTTTTTTTGAGAGGTTTTTTCACTATAGGGTGTGTGCGCTCGCCAGACAGACAGAGAGACATAGAGACAGAAAGCGAGAAATCACTCCCCAGAAGGGATGGTCACGCCGCAATCTCTTCTCCTCCATTCTCCTCTCGGGATCTTGGGCACGCATGCACACGCACCCGGCATGAGTTTTAAGCCACTGGGTCTGGGATGTGAACCGCGGTCAACTACATGGGAGTCCAGCGACATAGCCATTACGCTAAATGCTGGTTCCCAATATAAATTTTTTAAAAAAATATCACTTCAGGGGCCAGAGGTGATGTGATGGTTAAGGAGGACTCCCACATGACTGACTGGTTTGAATCTCAGACCTGTAATGTAGAAAAAAAATGCCTGGTATTATGAGTGTATGCCTGGTGCTCAAATCACAGGAAGAGAATGGAGTAGAAAGGATTGTGCTGTGGCCATACCCCCTGGGGAATGATTTCTCTTTCTCTCTCATAATGTCTCTTTGGTGAAAGCACATGACCTATAGCAGAAATATTTTTTAAAAAATAAAAAAGAAAATGCCTCCAAATATCATCAAGTGCTAGTGAAGAATGTTTACCTGCCAGGGAAGAATAGGCTGGTCTGCTTCTCCTTCAGATCCCATTTCTATTTTTTGCAGAAGCATCTGATGAAGAACTTGGGCCACCACATGCACAGCACGATAGATAAAATAGCTGCGGTCAGACATTGGCAACATGTAAAAATTAAATGGTAGCAACTCTATGGAAGAGTTTGGTTGGCAATCTCCAAGTTTGCTACATAGTGGCCCAGTAAGTGAGCAATTAAAAAAGAGAACCCAAAGTCTACTGAAATAAAAATCTTCTGGGTATTGGAAAGGATTGACTGTCTTGAGAAATTGTTTAAAGCCAGAAATATTTCTTTTCTGGTTTGAAAGAAAAAGGCTTCCATGGAAAGTGTATGGCATGTAACACAAATTGTGCAAAATATCTTCCAACTCAATGGAGAGGAGATTTCTAATGATCCATATCTTTCCCAAAATTGAATTAAACTTTTGTTCGAATGCCATAGTCAGGATACTCCATTCATCACCATATATTATATACACATTTGCAGATGAAACTCTGATCCTCTTTACAACAAAAAACTCACGATATAAAAAGACACCTTTTGTGGCAGGGAGCTTTTCTGTAAAGGCCACACAGATATCCTTTTCTGTCATCTTTGCCTTTACATCCTGGAGAAACTGTTCCCCTTGCATATCATCAGATACATAGAGTGCCACCCACGTCCAGCCAAAATGCAGCAACAACCAGATGATTCCATAAGCTGAAGAGGTGTCCTTGTTGGCCATCTGATAAACTGATGGAAATTGGTCTTTATCACTAAGGATGGGATCAAAAGGACCACATGTGACCTGAATAAAAACAAAACAAAACAAAAAAACCCTTATATTTTTTTTTATAAACAACGTGAAATGCTAGATTGGGATCGTTTAACTAAAATTCAGACTTCTGAAGTTTTTTTGTTTGTTTTCAATTTTTACTAAAATAAGGGGGGGGGAGGGGTTATTTACAAAACTTGCCAGTAAGGGAAATGAGTTAAAAACCTTTTTAAAATTTTTTTTATATTAAACTAACCACCCTGAAATTTCTGCATGTGAAATGTAGATACAATATTGTGCAAAATATGTGGCCTCCCAAGTACATCGGTCACCTATGTACAAGTGTCTTGTACAGCATAAAAATGCAGGGCATCAGTTGATTAAAAAATAATTAGTATATGTTATGTGCTGTTATGTGTTATAAAATTAAATTTACAAAGGCTTTTCCATGCAGAGATTGGATTCTGTTTCTAGAGAAAGGAGGAATCTTGTATTAGTCATTTACCTATCACAGACTGCACCAGAGCTTTTCTGGGTGCTGATTGGATTTGCCAGTAGGCCAACGAGGTCAGTGGGCAACTTTCTAAGTGTTATTCAGTTGATACACTTCACACACTAATTTTATTTTAGATCCTAAAGAAGGAAAGGTTTTTGCCTATTTGGTGACAGTCAAAAGGCAATGCAAAAATTTTACTCAGACCTAGTTCTCCTTGCAGTCAGAGCCCCTCACCTTGGAAAGTGTGAATTGCCCTTTTTTTGGTAAAGAAGATGAACTGTATTTTGGATTTTGTGTGCTTGTAAGTGAATGTAACATACCATCAATTTTCCTAGTTTGAATACAGAATTGTAACACTACACAGTGTACATGCTCAGAACCATGTGTATATTTCCAATGAACATTTTTGCAAACACGTCCATGGTTCCTACCTTATAAGCACTTGGTGTTTCATCTTTGGTTCCTGAAGCAGAAGAGATGATTCAAAGAGATGAAAGTGTAAGTATGACCTTCTCTTTCTCCCTGGACAGACTGTAGAAACTAAATCCATTACAAGTTTTAGAAACCCCAGTCTTGGACCAGCAGTTGGCATAATCGCTATGTCGCTGGACTCCCATGTAGTCAACCACGGTTCGAGTCCCAGACCTGGTGGCTTAAACTCACATCAGGCGCGTGTACATGCGTGCCCAAGATCCTGAGAGGAGAATAGAGGAAAAGAGATTGTGGCGTGGCCATCCCCCATGGGGGGTGATTTCTAGCTTTCTATCTCTCTGTCTGTCTGGTGAGTGCACGTGCCCTATAGCAAAAATCTCTCAAGAAAAAAAGTTTGATTCTGAATTTAGTGTGATTTTCAAGAATTTTCTGACTTAAACAGGGAGGAGCTAATTCTCTACCTGTTTAGACAATAGAACAAACTATTGAGTGAAGAGTTTACATGCTGTGGAAATGATTCTATTTTGTCAATATGACCATTAGAAGACTGTTTTCAATCCCTTTAAAAAAAAAAAAAAAAGGATATGTGACTAGTACAGGTAACAATATCGCTTCCAGACCAAAGCATGAAAGAAAAACTATAAGGTTCAATACATGCTTTATTGCCTACAGTGAGAACTGAGGTATGCATAAACTTTATAAAGATGGTGCAACAATATGATGGTGATTCTGCCTTCCTGGCCCATGTGACAATGTGGATCAGAGGCTTCCTTTTCTAGATGCCAAGTTTAAAATATTAGACTCTGAGAAAAAAATATGTATTAAATTTTTCATACTGTATCTTATCAACACACCTTAAAATATACTGTCTTGATAACTCAAGCATATAGTCTTTATGATATTTTTAAAATATTTTTTTTCTACAACATAATTATTCTATGCTAATGCTGTGTTTACTAGTAAAGTCTCATGAAACCTTTAATAAGACAGTTTCCCTGGAAGAACCTCTGAGGTGGAGAGCTGTCCTGCTGACAGTAACTGGAAGTGATTCCAAGAGAACCACCTGCATGGGTGTGAGGAAGGGCAGAGGGAGCTGGTAAACCTCACCTGGGGGAACTAAGCCATTTCATGAGTTTGGAGGATCTCCAGTCTTGGAGTATTATTTATTTGTCCAAAGTGATAATGAATACAAAGGTTTTTATATTTTTGTGTCTAATTGTCCTCTGAATGCCTCTAATACTGTCCTGTCCTAAGATCGAATAGTTCCCTATACTGTGTGCACTTTTTAGAAAGCATCTTTAAGAGAACCATCAATATTCCCATTACTGTGGTTTGGATGTCATGGCTATGGAAAGAAATATAGGTGGAACTTAACAAATTTAACTTCTTTTTTATTTTTAATTTATCATAGGACAAATTAAATTATGTGTTTGCCACATAGAGATAGAGGGATAGTGAGAAATCACCCCTCATAGGGGAAGGTCATACCAATATCCCTTTTATGTTGGGATTTGGGGCTTGCAAGCACATATGCCCAGTGTGTTCTTTTTTTTTTTTTTCTTCTTTTTTTGGAGAGGTTTTTTTAATAGGGTGCGTGCATTCGCGAGAGAGAGACATAGAGACAGAAAGCGAGAAATCACCCCCCAGGGGGGATGGTCACGCCGCAGTCCCTTCTCCTCCATTCTCCTCTCGGGATCTTGGGCACGCACGCAATACGCCCATCCAGTGTGTTCTTAAGGATAGCAAAATCAAGTCTTGAGTCATGCAGTTAGCTAAGTGAAATCCAGGCACATTAGCCACCATATAACCAGCTGGCCTACTGCAGTTCTTTTTCTTTCTAATTCTTGTACTGTTAATAGGCCCATGACCCAGGAAAGAACCTGTCTCTCTTTACTTCTGTTTAAGCAAATTGTGTTCAACCAACGAAGAGAAGTGCTGAGGGCCTCTAGATGTATGTAAACCCAGTTTCCATGTCTTCTTCACTCAGATCTAAGAAGATTACATTAGGAGCTATCCAATTTTCATTCTTTAACCTGATTACCCACTTACCTGTGGACTTTTGTAGAGCTCCAATAGGGTTCCAACTTGGGCTGAAAATGTTGGCATGTTTCCTGCAATAATAGCAACTGGCTTTTTCTGTATCTGGCAGTTGTAGTTTGGCAGGGACTGATACCCTCCAGTGAGCAAAAATAGAGCACTTTCTAAAGTATTTTTATCACTGGGAAGTGCATTGTACAAATCATAACCAAGGGAGAGGTTGGGGAGCAAATGGGGACTTTTATTGATCTGCTCAATGGCAAAGTAAAAGGCCAATACATATCTGTAGTTCTTCCATTGGTACCTAAACAGAGGGGACAGCGTTAGGAAATACTATCAAGTCATGTGATTCAGCGTAAATTCTTCAGCCAAGCCAAAAGACATAACTTTATAGACCCAGGTTCCAATTCAGAGATTCTCCTGCAATGGTACACAGAGCTAGTGTGAATAATGTTCCCAGGGCTTCAGAAAACTTTGAATGTGTTTTTTTCTCTGCTTAAGCAAATCATGTCCAAACAATAAAGAGAGGCTTTGAAGGTCTTGTGAGTGAGATGAGGTGTCATTTAGCTGGATGATGACACTGTTGTCTGAACAGAGATTATTTTAAAAGAGGATCATTAATACAGGGAGAAAATCACAAATTTCTTTAAGAATATGACTAAAGAATTTCCCCCTTCTCCTTACCCCATAGGAGTACCCCCAGCTCTTCAGCAGAGCCCATTTCATCTCCAGACCCCTGGCCTAAGGGACACTGAGGCAGGGCCTCCTTGTCCCAGCTCCAGATTTGGTTTTCCAACCGCAGTGACTCTCTCTCTCTGTCAGCAAGGTAGGCCTTTTTCCCCTTCTCTTTTTCTTTCTTTTGTTAATTTCCCA
>NW_006207869.1:217654-230320 GCF_000334495.1 Tupaia belangeri chinensis
CACTCTTTCTTTACTCCTTTTCATACTCTTTTCTCTCCTGTCTGATATTGTCATCTCCTGCCAATCCTCCATATACCATAAGGGGTTAGACAGGTCTAGAATCACAATTTTCAAATATCCTGATATTGTGATGCTCCCTGGGATTCTCCCTTTTACATAACCACTTGCAAAAAAAGGAAAGACTGCTCTTCAGACTCCTGAATAGAAGACTCCCCCTGTGCAGACCACATTACAAAACAGAGCAGAAGAGAGACTTTGACACACATCAGTCTACAAAAAAGAAAGAATACTTGTTCCAAGTCAAAGAAACATTTTCCAAAAAGGTATCCAAAGTGAATACCTTACTCCACGGGTAGAAGTAGAAGCGCCTCAAGTCTGAATAAAGCAGGAAATATGTCTCCATCAAAAGAACACAATAAGTTCCCTCCATCTCTTGATGAAAATGTGACCATAATGTCAGAGAGAAAATTTAGAACATTCATGGAGACAAAATTCTATCAGTTGAAACAGAAAAGGGACAATGAGCTACAGGTGAATAGAAAGTCAATCCAGGAAAAGAAAAAAGAAACAGACACTCTAAGAAAGAATCAGGAGGAACTATTAGAGATGAAATCTATAATACAGGAAATCAAAAACCCTCTCAGACGTATTAAAAGTCAATTAGACCATGCTGAATATTGAATCTCAGACATAGAAGATAAAACCTCTGACTTAGGGGGGGAAAAAAAGAGAAAAGGAAAAAAAAATGAGAATATATGAGAAAAATTAGACCCCATTAAACATCCAAACATCTGAATAATTGGTATCCAGGAAGGCAAAGAAACTAATATGGGCACGGAAAATCTGTTTCATGAAATCCTGGAAGAAAATGTCCCAAGTCTAGAGAAGCACTTACACATTCAGACACAAGAAATACAAAGGACTTCAAATAGAAACAACCCAAGAAAGTCTTCCCCAAGGCACATCTTAGCCAGACTTGCCAAGATCACAGATAAAGACAAGACACTAAAATAGGTAAGAGAGAAATGAGAAGTGAAATACAAAGGTCATCTCATCAGGCTAGCTCTGGACTTTTCAACAGAAACAATGAATGCAAGGAAAGAATGGGAAGACATATTGAAAGTGTTAAGAGAGAAACAGTTTCAACAAAGATAATTATATCCAGCAATATCATTCTTCATATGGGTAAAAAAATTAAAATCTTCTCAAACAAACAAACCTGAAAGAATTTGCCAATACCAGACCAGCTTTTAAAAAAACTCCAAAGAGAATCCTGTTCCAGGAAAACTAAGAATGATCCACTAGAAATAAGGGAATGAAAGACAACCAAGACAATGGCCAACTTAAAGTTAATGACAAGTCTAGAAATATTGATAATAACATTGAATGTTAATGGATTAAATTCTCCAATCAAGAGACGCAGACTGGCAGAATAGATAAAAAACAAAACAAAACAAAACAAAACACCAAATCCTTCTATTTGTTGTCTACAGAAATGAATCTCATTCTCATGTATAAAGACACACATACAATAAAAGTGAAGTATTGGAAAAAGTTATCCCATGAAAAGGGAACCAAAAAAAAACAAAAAGCAGGAGTAGCGATACTAATTTCTGAAAAGATAGGCTTTAAAACAAAAACTGTTTGAGAGACAAAGAATGGCACTACATTGTAGTAAAAGGTTTAATCCATCAAGAAGACATAATGCTAATAAAAATCTTTGTACCTAACACAGGACCACCCAAATATGTGAAAGAAAAGACTGTTAGATCTAAAGGAGAGATAGACTGCAACACACTAATTGTTGGAGACATCAATACCCAACTATCTCCTCTGGACAGATCATCTAGACAAAAAATAAGTAGAGAGGTAAAGGATCTAAATGATACCATAAATCAAATGGACTCAACAATCATCTATAGAACTTTCCACCCAAAAAACACTAGATAAAGTTTTTTTCTCACCCCCACATGGAACCTTTTCGAAGATTGACCACATGATAGGGCACAAAGCAAGCCTCTACATATTCAAAGGCATAGAAACTATATCCAGCATCTTCTCTGACCGTGATGGAATTAAACTTGATTTTAATTTTATGATAAATTTTAAAAAATATATGAGTACATGAAAACTAAGAAGCCTACTCCTGGATGACTATGTAACTACTGAAGAAATTAAGAATGAAATAAAAACATTCATGGAAACCAATGACAATGAGGACACGAGTTTCTACAATCTTTAGGAGACTGCAAAAGCAGTCATAAGAGGGAATTTCATACCAATTAGTACTCATAAGAAAAAGATACAAAGTTGGCAAATAGACAACCTAACATCATTCCTCAGAGAATTGGAAAAGCAACAGCAAAAAAATCCGAAAAAGCTCCAGGATAAAAGAAATAATAAGGATTTGAGCAGAAATAGATGAAATAGAAAATAAGTGAACTATACAGAAAATAAATTAAAGCAAAAGCTGGTTCTTCGAAAACAAAAACAAGGCTGACACACCATTAGCCAAACTAAGAAGAGAGAAAGGAACCAGATAAATCAAATTCACAATGAATCATGCAACATTACAACAGATGTAACAGAAATACAAAACATCATTAGAGCCTACTATGAGCGAGTTTATGCCAACATAGAAGAAAACCTGAATGAGATGGACAAATTCCTGGACACATAATCTAACAATATTGACTCAGGAATACATAGAAAGCCTGAATAGACCTATAACAAGCAATGAGATTGAATCAGTAATAAATAACTTCAGCATAATAAAAGCCATTTATGAAAAACCTACAGCTAACTTTATCTCAATGGGAAAAAGCTGAAAACTTTTCCACTAAAAACTGGTACAAGACAAGGCTGCCTACTTTTTCTGCTCTTATTCAGTATAGTACTGGAAGTTCTAGCCAATGTGATCAGACAAGAGAAGAAAATAAAAAGCATTCCAATACAGAAATAGAGTTGAAATTATCCCCATTTGCAAATGACATGATAGTAAACATAATAGACCCAATAAATCCATGAAAAAACTTCTCAAAGTAATAAATACATACAGTAAAGTCACAGAGATGGCTCAATAGTATCCACAAATAAACTTTTCAAAGGAATAAATGCATACAGTAAAATGGCAGGATACAAAATTAACTTACAAAAATGTATAGTATTTCTCTTTATTTATTTATTTATTTTTACATTTTTGGTGAACTGATCTTTATTTTATTACCTTACCTACACGTCATGCATGAATGCCTTGAGATAAGTTTTCTTTGAATAAACCCATTTTTACTAAGCAAAAGTCAAAAGGGGAAACATTAGGACTTTCTGGTGTAGGAAAAGCCTTTCAACAGTCCCTACGCAATTTTCACAAAATAAAAAAATGGACGCTAGTCTTACAAAAGTTTTGGCTTAATTTTACCAAGCACCAAGATGTGCCACGATAGTTAAGGTAAGGCAGAGACAAGTTACAAAAAAAGTTACTAATACAACTTAAATACAGCAAGCCACGACAGTTAAAAATAAGGATATAAGAAAATTCTTGGATGGTATCTATGTCTCTGAGAAGGGTACAGTTCAGTGATGAGTAAGATCTAAGAGTTTTCCAAGTACAGTAACAAGCTGGATAATTTCTAAGGCCTTAATATGACGTTTTAAAGATAATAAAAGACAACAATTGATTTGAAAAACAAAACAATACATTGCAGTCTGAAAGCAGCCATTGTTTATTTACTGACCAGATTACAAAAATAATCATGGTGGATACCTTAGTTCATTCTTCTAATAAGTCTGTTGATCTGATCTTCCCTGTTGCCAGCATCTCCACCTTCTACAAAATGAGTGGTCTTTTTCTTCATTCCACCTCATGGAGAAGATAATTTGAAGGTCCACAGGAAGTTATTTGCTTCTTTGAAGCATTTTCCAACAGTATAGATTTCATGAATCAGATTCTCCATGCAGATGATGCCGAATTCACCAAGAGATCATGCAATCAAAGAGTTATCTGTCAAAGCAATTCGCTTCTTATTGATTTCGCCATAACCACGTTTGTAGATCAATTCATTTACTGACTTCAGTTTCACATACCCCCATGCAATATATGGTTCCACAATTTTCAGCATGTTAATTGAGGCTTTGTTGAGTTTAACAAAGGTGCCATTGAAGATCTGGTGAAGACAAAGAAGCTGCAACACCTTTCAAACCTTTGGGTTCACTCTATTGATACCTCTGATCCTGATGACAAATGCCAATTTGGGTTCTGCAGGTACATGGAAGTTGCCAGCTTTTCTTGCCATTCTGGCCATGCGAATCTCAGTTCTGTACATCTTTCTGTATTCCTTATGATAGTGCTTAGCTTTTTCATAGATAAGCTTCCTCCTTGTGTTTTGAAGCATCTTTTGAGCAAACTTCTTTCTCAGGCTCTTGATCTTCAACTCTGTGAAATTTCTTCGCTTTTTCTAAAGGGTTTCTGGCACAGCAGGAACCTTTTTCTTGGTGGCTTCTGCAGCAGCAGGAGCCTTTTTCTTGGTTTCTGCTGCAGCAGGAACCTTCTTTTTCTTCTCTTGAACACCCTCCATGGTTCCAGCCAGAAAAGAGGAAGCTAGCGCATGTGCACTAAAAAATCTATAGTATTTCTATATACAAACAACAAACAGAGAAGAGGCAGAACTGAAGAAAGTAATTCCATTTAACATAGCCACAAGAAGCATAAGATATTTAGTAATAAAACTAATCAAGGAAGTCAAAGACCTCTACAAGGAAAACTATGAAAACCTTAAAAAAGAAATTGAAAAGGACACTAAAATTGGAAGGATATCCCATGTTTCTGAATTGGCAGAATCAATATAATACAAATGTCAATTCTATCCAAATTAATCTACATGTTTAATGCAATCTCTATAAAATTACAAGAGACATTTTTTACAGACCTAGAAAAGACAATCATAGATTTTTTTCTGGAACCATAAGAGACCCCATTTTGTTAAAGCCATCCTGCACAAGAAGACAGGAGTAGGTGGAATATCACTTCCTGACCCCAAAATATATTACAAAGCTGTGATAATCAAAACAGCATGGTATTGGCACAAAAATAGATATGAGTACCAATGGAACAGAGTAGAGACTCCAGAAATAAACCCCAAAACATACAACAAAGTCATCTTTGACAAAGGATACCAGTCAATCCAGTGGGACAAGGGAAACCTCTCTAGCAAATAGTGTTGGGAAAATTGGATATCCACCTGCAGAAAGGTAAATCTGAACCCCTATCTGTTACCATGAACAAAAATCAACTCAAAGTGAATCAATGATCTAAACCTAAGGCTGCAAACTATAAATACTACTGGTGGAAAACACTGGGAAAACTGAGAGACATTGGGGTAGGCAAAGATTTCTTAAGCAAGACCCCCAAAGCACAGACAATAATCCCCAAAATAAACAGGTGGTTTTACATCTGAGTAAGGGGTTTCTGCACAGCAAAGCACACCATAATTAATATGAATTGACAACCCTTGAAATGGGAGAGAATTTTTGTTACCTGTGCCTCAGATAAGGAACTGATAACCAGAATACACAGGGAACTCAAGCAGCTTACCCAGAAGAAAATGATTAACCCAATTAAAATATTGGAAAATGAGCTGAATAAACAGCTCTCTAAAGAAGACACACAAACAGCCAGAAAGCATATGAAAGAACGCTCAACATCCCTCATTGTAAGGAAGATGCAGATCAAAACCACAATGAGATACCACCTAATTCCAGTCAGAATGGTGAAGATTAAAAAAAAAAAGAAAAAAACAAATAATAATAAGTGCAGGATAGGATGTGGTGAAAGGGGGACACTCCTACATTGTTTTTGGGAATGTAAATTGGTCCAGCCACTGTGGAGAATGATATGGAGGTTCATCAAAGACCTTCAAATAGAACTACCATATGATCCAGAAATTCCACTCCTGGGTATTAATAAGTGCAGGATAGGATGTGGTGAAAGGGGGACACTCCTACATTGTTTTTGGGAATGTAAATTGGTCCAGCCACTGTGGAGAATGATATGGAGGTTTATCAAATAGAACTACCATATGATTCAGCAATTCCACTCCTGGGTATCTACCTAAAGAACAGGAGAGCCCTCAGTCAGAAAGGCACTTGTACAACTATTTACATTGCAGCATTATTCATGATTGCTGAGTCATAGAACCAACCCAAATGTTCACAAACAGATTAATGGATTGAAAAATTATGGTGCATATATTACATGGAATACTATTCAGCCATAAAAATACAACAAGTTCCTGGAATTTGATAGAAAGCAGACGAATATGGAAGATTTGTTGCTGAGTGAAGCAAGTCAGCTATGAAAGAGAGACATTGTATGTCTTCACTTAACATACCAACTGTCTGCACTCCATGGTAGAGTCTGAAAGACTGGAGAACATAAAAGCATTACAAATTGTAATTGACACTAGAGACAAGTGGAAAAAGAGTGGGGGAGGGGAAGAGCATAGCAAAGAAAATTAGGGGAAAAAAGGAAAGGTAAGAAACTTGTGAGACACAGATAAGGTTTTCTATGTGTTGATGAGTCTCAACTGGGCTGGACTGAGGCATATATCATGCTGGATAAAGTCTCTTCACAATCTAAATGATGTATAGCAGTTTAATGTATGAATAATAATTTTAAAAATTAATTAAAAAAGAATACAACTAAAGTGCACATTCACTATACTCATACATTTAAAAATGTATATATAGACAAATTACAGTATGTATATTTATAAAATACAAAGTTATTTTAAGATTTTTAAATATAACATCAACAATTGGACTAAGGCTGTTACTACATATATTACCTGAAATATTTCACATTTTCTGTGATGAGAACTTTAGTATCATAGTCTTTTGGCAGTATTAGAATAAATAGTACTCAATCATGAGTTACATTCACCATGCATACATTCACCTTCATAATCCTTCTAGAATTGTGTATATCCTACATGTCACCTTGTTTCTATTTAACATCCAGAAACCATGATTAAAGCATTTCTTATTTTTCTCACATTGTGGAACATTTAAGTAGTACCTGAGAGGGCCAGTAGGTGGTATGGTGTTTGAGGCACTGGACTCACACATAGTCGACCACATTTCAAGTTCCAGACCTGGTGGCTTGATTTCTCACTTTCTCCCCACTCCTCTCTGTCTCTCTGGTGAGCACACATGCATTTTGCAAATGAAAAACAAAATAGTAATAATGATAAATAATATTAAATAAATAATTCTTTAAAGAAATATAGAAAGTATAAACAGTATCTGGCTTGCCAGTTTTTCAACTACTTGGCATATTTCAGGTACGCTTAGGTGACTTTTTCTATATTTTATACACTATTATGTTAATTCTGAAAGAAAAACTGTTGTTAAATATGTTTTTGTGGGACCAAAAGTTAGCGTAATGGCTATGTCGCTGGACTCCCATGTAGTCAACTGCGGTTCAAGCCCCAGACCCGGTGGCTTAAACTCACGCCGGGCGTGTGTGCGTGTGTGCCCAAGATCCCAAGAGGAGAATGGAGGAGAAGGGATTGCGGCATAGCCATCCCCTCTGGGGGGTGATTTCTCACTTTCTATCTGTCTCTCTCTGTCTGCCTGGCGAGTGCACGCGCCCTATAGCAAAAAAGACCTCTCCAAAAAAAAAAAAAAGAGGCTCATGAAAATATGTCTAAGGGGAAAACTATGTATGAATTTCAAAAGGTTTTGTACCGGGACCAGCAGTTGGCGTAATGGCTATGTCGCTGTCATAGTGTGTGTACTTTAGAGAGAGAGACACCATGAGAGGAAAAGTGAAAAATCACCCCCCCAAGAAGGTATGACCATGCTGCAATCCTTTCTTCTTCATTTCCTTTTTGAGATTTTGGGGCCACACTTATGTGTTCCCAGCATAATTTGAAGTCATCAAGTTCAGGACTCAAACTGCAATCAGTTGAGTGGGAGTTCAATGACTTACTGATCCACCATCTACTGTTCCCCTGATTTGTTAATAAAGCATGATAGACTAAAGATTTTAATATAATCAGAACTCTTTTTTGCTGAATTGGTTCTTACATTTTATTTTCACTTTTTTTTTTTTCTCTAGGGTGTGTGCACTCACCAGAGTAGAAGAAAGAGAGAGAGAGAGGAAGAGAGAGAATTTATTTCCTGGGGAGTAGGTCATGCCATTATTCCTTCTCCTCCATTCTGTTTTTGGGATTATTGTACATGCAGGCATACCCCAACTCTCATGTTTTTCAAACAACTCAATTCAGGACCCCAGTCATGTAGTCAGCCATGTAGGAAGCAGCTGCCTTAAGCTCTATGCTGAGTTAGGAGTTAGACCCCACTCTTGGTAGATAGGAAATGAGCTCTGCATAAAGCAGTCACTGTGGATTTCTTTCTGTTGTCTGGTGAATATCCACTATGCCCCCATTATTAGTTTCAAAGGAATTTATGATTTCTCATTAGGTGGTCTAAAATCAGACTGAAATCAGTCACTGTGTGCAGTACAAATTGTGAGATTCAAGCCTCTGAGTCTGCAACTAGAATTATGACCACATCAGAGTACAGTGCCTCGAGCACTATCGCACTTGCTGGCTTGTGCTAGATAATGCTTTAATCAGACTTCTGAAAATTCTCCCGGGACTATCTCCATACAAGTGGTTTGACCAGAATCTCTATTACCTATAATGTTACTACTTAGTAATTTTCTATCCCATTATTCCCACCTTGCTCTTTGGGTACAAATTTTACTTTTCCTTGATATATTCAGATGTGAACCTAATATTATTGAGCTACTGCAAAATCTCATGACCACATTTCCCATGTATATTTTGAGACTTTAATGGAAGCTTTCTTTACTGTGCTGTAAAAGATATCAGGAAGGGACCAAGAGGTGGCATGTTGGTTAAGATACTGGATACTTACATGGCTGACCACAGTACATGTCTTGGGCCTGGAAGTTTGAAAATTATGACAGGAACATGAACACACATGCCCAAAATCCTGAGAGGAGAATAGATCAGAAATTGGGGTGTGGCTGACATCACTGGTTTTTATATGGTGGCAGAACCTATGGCTTCTCTACAAAGCACACTTCTACCTTTCCCTAGTCAGAAGCAAGCACCAAGAGTCAGCACCTTGATTCTAACATTAATTTCATATAAGGAGCTCAGTGTCACAATATACATGCAGGGCTCACTATATGGGTCTTGGTGAAAAAAATGCTA
The DNA here is from genome assembly GCF_000334495.1 of Tupaia belangeri chinensis. Taxonomy (NCBI): domain Eukaryota; kingdom Metazoa; phylum Chordata; class Mammalia; order Scandentia; family Tupaiidae; genus Tupaia; species Tupaia belangeri. The sequence continues at coordinate 226,897 of NW_006207869.1, forward strand.
AGGTACCAACAATCTCACACATTCTGAGCCTCCTACTGAATATGAAGATAGTGCTGATGGAGTGGACAAAAAGTTATATTAATTCTCTCTGGTGTCTTTAGAGAAATGAAGAAACACTAAAAATGAGAAGAAGGCATCCTGAGTTCACAACTGTGCTCTTCTCTCATTTCTGTGCACACTTGATTATTCTCAATGTGATTAATAACACACACACATATCTGCCTACTACATTATTAAACATGTATAAACACATTTACACATATATATAACCAACAACTTACAGATTTCTTGATACTTCTTGAGATGGCCTCATCAGAAAATGTAGTTGGCTTATAGTTTCTTTCTCCTCCATGGTTTGAAGAGGAAAAAACCCACCCAGTACCAGGTCCCCACCCTTGTAGACACTTGGTTTCCAGTATCTTTGACAGTTAAAATGTGTCATCTCACATACTGTTTGTAAAGGCTGCAGAAGTAGCAAGACACTAATAAAAGTTAATGACATGTCTGAGCTGGCCCAACGCAGATAAAAAACCCTATGCGTGGGAGCTGAGAATTGCTGAGGAGGAGATGGAACTGGATTATGTCTGCATGCTCAGCCCTTTGCTGGGAAAGGCAACTCTGTGGAGGGCACAGAGGATTCTCACTTCCACGGTCTGCCTTCAACCTGTACAAAATGTGTTCCAGACTGGCATGACAGACACGGATATAACTAGAACTTTTATAAAGGCATTTCTACAGAAGCCATGGTCCTGAGCCTTGTGCTTTATCTGAACAGCTCTGGTTTACCTGCTTTTTATTGTTTCACTTAAGTCTCATCCAGGGGCTCTGGGGATCTCTCTGCCCTGGGGCTCTGCACCTGTCATCCTCCATTTTAGTGAAAAACAATTTGGGAAAAACATGTTTTGCACTGTTTTTCTCCCCCAGACTTTATGATTTCATAATGGCCAGGTAAGGCTTTGGGGACCATCCTATCCTGAGAGAACAAGTTTTGTACTTTTGTGACTAAGAGAGGCCAAAGTATCTGTATCACACAACTGCTCTTATAATTTGAACTTTTAAAAATGGTGTTAAAATATACAAAAGTTGGAGTAGCAGGTGGCATAGTAGTTAAGAAACTGGACTCCCACATGACTGACTATGGTTTGAATCCTGTACCCTGGAGTTTAAAACCCATTCTGAGCACTTGTGCATGCATACCAAAAATCCTGGAATAGAGGAAATGGAGAAGAAATTGTGGTGTAACCATCTTCTATAGGGGGTGATTTTTCACTTTTTCTCTCTCTCTTTGGTAATCACATGTGTCCTATAGCAAAATATCTCTAAATAAAAAATAAATAAATAAATCCCCAATGATCTAATTCTGTATGATGCCTTAAAAAGGAGGGGAAGGAATAATATAAGTCATTGGTGGCTTCCTCACTAGTGTACAGAAGGCATTCATTGCTATGTCCTATATCACTCTCAGGTCTGCAACACCATAATGGCACAAATGAGCCTTATAACTTACAAAGAAGTAGGATACTTTCCAGAAAAGATTGATTATTTTTAAATTCCAATGTTCCATAAAATTAATCCAATACCTCTAAGAAAGATATCCTCTGCTCTGTCCACTGATAATTCAGGTGTCAAGTACTCATTACATGATTGAATATGTAATAACTAAAAAGAACTCTGTTCTTGACCCAACATTTATCTGTTACATTTTTCTCTTACCAGTCTTTATAGAAAATATTCTTGAAAATTTTTCATGTCTTGTTTATTCATTTATTTTTGTACTTTTATTTTTGATTTTTATAAAAATAATGACATACACAAAGATATTTTAACTGATGTAAACTTTGAGTGATGGCTTAATTGAACCATTTTGCATTATTACCAGGGTCGGCAGGTGGTGTGGTGGTGAAACTGTTGTACTTCCACATGGCTGACTGCAGTTTGAGTTCCAGACTTGGCAGTTTGCTTTCTCAATTTCCCTCTCTCAATTTGGTCAAAATTAAGAAATCATAATAATAAATAAAATAAAATAGTTAATTTAAAACAACTTATGTATTACCACACAACTTGTTTCTGTGGTGAGAACACACTATCTACTTTCAGAGAATTATTCAAGTATACAATATAATGTAATTAATTGCAATGATATAATGTACAGTAGAACATTTGAACTTATTCCTCTTGTCTAACTGAAATGCTATGTCTTTGGACCAATGTTTTAATTTTAATATAATTTATTTTTTAAAGATAATTTTGCTATAGGGCACATGTATTTGCTAGAGACACAGACATACACAAATCAAGAAAGCAACCCCAGGAGACTGGTCACATTGCAATTCCTCTCCTCTATTCTCATCTTGTGATTTTGGGAAAACACACACATGTGCCTGGCATGAGTTTTAAGCCACTGGGTGCAGGACTCAATTTTTGGTCTACCTGAGAGTCCAGCGAGCTAATCATTACACCATCAGTTACTTTCTTGACCAATATTTTTAAAACCTGGCTACCCTCAAATGGTCATATTATTCTCTGCTTCTGTGAATTTTAGTTTTTAATACTCTTCTTACACATAAGATTACTAGGTGTATGTTTTTGTGTACCTGAATTATTTCAATCATCATAATGTCCTCCAAGTTCATCCCTGTTGTTGAAATAACAGAATATGTTTTGTTACTTTTAGGGTCCATGTGATCACCAGAGACTGAGTGAGAGAGAAACATTTCCCAATGGAGTTTCATCATGCTTCAATCCCTTCTCCATTTCTCCATTCTGTCAGGATTTCAGGAATGCACACACATATACATAGTATGTTTTTTAAGCCACCAAAAATGGGATTCAAATCATAGTCACTTATGTGGAACCTTGATCTTTTGAACGTTAGGCTATGAAGCTGGTATGCAGAATTCTGTTTTAAAGACTGGATAATATTCTATTGTAACAGATAGCAAGAGATAGAGAGAGAAAGTAAGGGAGCAATTTGAGACTTGAACTGTGATCAACCATGTGGGACCAACACCTCAAACACCACAGTACTTGCTGGTCTCTGTAACATGTTTTAATCAAATTGTGTGTAATAGTTATGTTAATGTCTTATTATGACTATTATGAATAAATTTGCAATGAATATTGAAGCATGTATAAATTTTTGATATTTTAATTTCATAGCTTTTACACATAATTATCTAATTCTTAAGTCACATGATAGTACTATTTTTAATTTTGTGAAAAACCTTAGAAAACTATTTTTTACTGTGTTCAAACAATTTATATTTTACCAACAATGTCCAATAGTTCTCTTTCCTTCTTGTATTTATTGAACTGTATTTTTTTAAGAATAGCTATCTGAAGAGGTGTGAGGTGGGGGCTGGCATGTGGAGTGGTTGTTGAGGCACTGGACTCCCATATAGCTGACTCTGGCTTGGGTCCTGGG
>NW_006207869.1:230507-239872 GCF_000334495.1 Tupaia belangeri chinensis
AGATTTTAGAGAGGGGGACCAGCAGGTAGCGCAGTGGTTAAAGCACTGGACACTCCCATACGGCTGACCACAGTTCGAGTACTGGATCTGGTGGCTTGCTTTTTCACTTTTTTTTTTTTTGTCTCTCTCTCTCTGGTCAAACAGAAAATAATAACAACAAACAAATAGATAAGATAAATAAATATTTTTTTTAAAAAAGAGACATGATGCGATATTTCACAATTGTTTTCATTTGTATTTCCCTAATGATTAGTGATGTTAACTGTTAATTCATATACCTCTTGGCCATTTGTATATTTTTTCTGAAAAATTTCTATCCAAGTCCTTTGCACTTTTCCCCCTCAGTTATTTGTTTTCTGAATATTAAATTTTTAATTCATTTTGAATATTAACTTTTTATGTAACATATTACTTACTAATATGTCAGTAATTATGCAGTTCCTCAAATATGTTTTTGTTTAATTTGTTGGACACTATCATTTTAGTTTTATATAACTTTGTTTGTCTATTATTACTTTTCCTGTGTTTCATCTTAAGATATATAAAAGTAGTACAGGGCCAGCAGGTGGTATAATGTATAGGGCACTGGACTTCCAAATGGTCTACCACATTTGAGTCCTGACCCAGTGGCTTGAAACTCATGCTAGGAATGTGTGTGTGTATGTCCAAAATCCATATAGAAGAAGTGAGCAGGGACTGCAACAGGGCCATTCCCTGGGGTGGTGATTTCTCACTTTCTCTTTCAGTGCTACTCTTTCTCTCCAGTGAGTGTGTGTGCCTTATGGCAAAAACATAACAAAGAAAGTTACACATGGGTCCAGCAGGTGCCATGCTGTTTCAGGCACTAGACTCCCACAAGATAAACTGGTTTGAGTCCTGGACCTGCTAGCTTGAAAATCACACCCAGTTTGTGTGTGTGTGTGTGTTTTCAAAACCCTGAGAGAGGAATGGAGGAAAAATAATCACACTGGGCACATCTGTATGTGTCCAAGACTCTGGGAGGAAAATGGAAGAAAAGAGATTGCAGTATGACCATCTTCCAGATTGGGTGATTTCTCACTTTCTCACAGTCTCTGTTTTCCTCTCTCTCTCAAGGGAGCACACCCACCCTAAGGAGAAAATCTCAAAAAATAGAGTATTAAAATTAGACCATCTTTAGGCAACAGATAAAAGTTTTAAATTCCAGGGCTAGCAGGGGGTGTAGTGGTTAAGGTGTTGGACTTCCACATGGCACACTGGAGTTTGACTTCTGGATCTGGCAGCTTGAAACTTACACAGGGTACATGCCCAAAATCCCAAGAGGAGAACTGAGAAGGGATAGTGCCATGACCATTACTCCTGGGGGGGTGGGTGATATCTCATTTTCTGTCTCTCTGTCTCTTTCTCTCTGGTGGACACACCCACCCTATAGAAAAAAATTGCCTTTCAAATATGTGTAATTACAAAATTATAATGCAGCATTAAAATTAGATAATATATCTACTTAGCACAGTAAATAATAATATTTTAATACAGAATGTGGAGACATGTATAGACTAGGACACTGAGATAGTGTGTGTGAGAGAATAAACTCAATTCTGAATATAGAATAGTCAAGTGTGACCTTGATACCATGTAGCAGGGTGGATTTCAGTGGATAGAACATTACATGAGGTAACCTTAGGATTATGGGGGATTTTGCTCAAACTCACCTACCTTGATTTCATAGAAAATAAACAGACCTTGATAAAGTTTGGGAAGCCTGATTAAATTTTGGTCAAGCAGAGAATCTTTGTCAACACAGACAGAATTATTTAAACAATGGGCCAGCAGGTGGTATGGTGGTTAATATACTGGACTCCCACATGGCCAACCATGGTTTGAGTTCTAAACCTAATGGCTTGGTTTCTCACATTCCTTGAATCTCTCTCTCTTTTTCTCTCTGGTCAAGTTAAAAAAAATAATAATAAATAAATAAATTTAATAAATAATTCTTTGAAAAGAAAAACTAAGAATTATTTAAACAAAATTTAAAAACTGAAACTAATTGAGTTTATTCTCTTTCACACACAGCTTTTTAAAACAATCCTGCAGCTAACCCTGTAGTTTAAGTTTGAGACCCAGCAGTTTGTAAATTACACTGGGTGCTTCTGCATGCATGCCCAAAATCCTGAGGAGAATGGGGATTGCTATGCTCTCTGGGAAGTGATTTCTCATTTTCCCTCACTGTGTCTCTTAAGTAAACATACATGCCCTATAGTAAAAACTTAAAAAATATTATCTGTTGAAAATATTTCATAGTTTTATCAACAGTACTAGGGAGAAATGTTCACCTGTTGAAATATCCATTTTGTAAGACAAATAATAATGTGATTGAATGTATGGAAGAAAATGAAATGAAAAAAATAAATTAATTAAAAAATGTAAAAAATTAAAAAAAAATTGAAGGGTGGAAGACATGTCCAAGGAGTACTGCGGGGATTTGATCCATTTATGAATCTTGTGATAGATGAATTGTGAAGATGGCAACTAGTGGGCAACAGAACACTTCTGGAACGGTGGTAATACAAGGAAATAATATCATCATATTAGAGGTCTTGGAACAAGTATAAATAATGGCTGTTCAACAACAACAAAAAAACCATGTCCCCTCATCGATGGGCTTGTTTTACTATGATGTAAAAATCAGGTCATGTACATTTTCATAATAAACATTTTGTTAAGTAAATATATATATATATATATATGTCTTAATTAATAGTAAAACAAAATAATTTGTGAGCTGTTTAGAAATATCACATTGGGGGCACAGATGGTGCACAGTAGTAAAATACAAAGCTCCATGAGGGTGACTTACCTGGAAATATTCCTGGGGTTTATGGCTAGAGACCTACTCGGGTATGCTGAGCATATGTGTGCTGTGGTTCAAGGCTTGCTGAGTGTGAGAATTAATCATGATACCAAGGCTCTCTTGAGGGCTCTATCTGTCTCTCTCATGGAAGAAAAAACTTTTCATAATAAAAACTGAATCCTCTAGAAAAATAAAAATATTTATATAATTAAATAAAATATTTATATAATTGAAGAGTTAAGGCCTTATACGTCCATGACCAGCTGGCGATGGGTGTGAGTGGCACCACCTTTGCACTTCTGACACAATGGAGTGACCCTCAACTTCTAGAACAGGCTGCAACAATGAAGAGAGAAACAGAAGTTTGCCAAGGAGAGAGCAGTGCTTTCCTAGCTACCTGACCTTAAAGATGCTGAAGCAGTTCAGAGTCTTCCCTGAAGAAATTCAGCTTGCTGAAGCATTGCTAGCCCAAGGTGAGTAAGAAAAGGGCATGGACTGTCTGACCAATGCCATCACTGTGTTTGGACACCCACAACAGTTGCTGATGGTGCTGTAGCAGATGCTGCCATCTCTCATGTTCCAGATGCTGCTGACCAAGCTCCCAACAATCAACTGGAGAATTTTTTAAAAATATTTTTTTCTATAGGGTGCCTGCACTCACTGGAGACAGAGAGAGATGGAGACAGTGAAAGAAAAAGTGAGAAATCACTTCCCAGCACGAATGTCCATGCATGCGACAATCCTTCCTCACCATTCTACACCTGTGATCTTGGGCATGAATATATTTGCACCTTGCATGAGTTTCAAGCCACCAGGTCTGGGACTCATACCATAGTTAGCCATGTGGGAGTCCAGCCAGGTAATAGCTATGCTGTCTGCTAGCTACCATCAGGATATTTTAAGTGTTCAGAACTTGACTAAAAATGATGTGGAGTGACACATGAATGTCAACATAATGAAATCACAATGAATTATATTTTTAAAATTCTGAACTTGGAAGTTGAGCAGCTCTAGAGAATAAGGGGAATATGCTTGTTATAGGACTGTTCTGTGCTGAAATCTACCAAAGATATTGTTTATTTTGTGTAGATCTATTTGTCTGTTTTATTCATTTTCCCAGTAAAAAACTATTTTGATAGAAAACTTTTCATTTTATAAAAACACCCATGAGTTGCCAAGATACCATGGGTTTCTTTTATTCCTAAAATGAGCAATTAAAATATACATATAATATGGAATATTTGCCTCCCCCAAAAGGGTAGGGACAGGTGAAAAGAGCTTTTTTTAAATAATTATTTTATTTATTATTGTTGTTTCTAAAGAAAATTTCCTGTAGGACATGCACATTCATCAGAGAGAGAGAGAGAATGTGAGAAAGCAAGCCATATGTCTGGGACTAGAACTGCTCTCTACCATGTGGGACTTTAGTGCCTTAGCCACCATGTAACCTGCTGGTCCTGAATGCATTTTTTTTAATACAGAACAGTTTTTGTATAAATTCAAAAATTGTGTAGAAACTTGTGTTTATGAAATTGCATATTAAAGTTTCTGAGAGAACATTTCTCCCCATTTGCTCTAAGACATTAAAAATAAAATTAATACAGGTAAAATGTCCTGATGGGTGCCACTGTGCTATGACTGCTGGTTCCAGTAGGAGAGCTCCCGAGCACTCACCACCATCCTCAGCATCTCCAAGAGGGCAGGCCTGGGGAGAGCAAGACTCCTGGTACAGCGCAGCATTTACCACCAGCTAATTTCTGCCTCTGACAAGGTGAGCTCCAGGAAGGAGCTGTGCCCCCTGGCCCAGGGTTATGACAGGCAGCAGGTTCCTGTTAGGCAGGCTGGTGCAGGGAGGGGGCAGAGGGAGAAGGATGGAAGAAAGCATAGAAGAGGAGGGGGACAGCTACGAGTGATCATGGATGACTAGAACCACAACCAGGATTGCAGCCTTGTAAGGTTTTTTGCAGCCACTGCCACCTCCACCACCCACTTTGTTGATTTCAGTTCCTGCCTGAGAGTTTTCAGGGGGCATTTCTGGTGGTGTCAGCTGTCTGTGGATAGGAAAGGCACAAAGGAGGGGCTCTTGATGGGATCCCCACCACCACTGGAGGCCAAGTGGGTGATGATGATGTTAAAGAGCTGCCACTTGGCTGCAGTCAAGGCAACCCCAACCCCAGCACTACTATCAACTTCATCACCTCCACCTCCAGGCTCTTAATGAGACTGATATCTCTTAATATGACTATTAAAGATGACAAGAGCACATCCTGGGGATTTCAGGTCCCTTAGTGGTTAGGTGCTGGATGTTTATATTATCGACTGTGGTTCAAGTACCAGACACAGCAAGTTAAAATTTATGCCAGACTCATGTGCATATTTGCCAAAAATCTTGAGAATAGAATAAAAGTGAGGAAATTGCAACATGGCCATCCCCTGAGAGGGTGATTTCTCACTTTCTGTGTCTATCTTTTTTCTCTCTCTGGCAATCAAATATGCCCTGTAAGAAAAATCTCTCTCTAAAAAAAATCTGGACAAAATTGGATAGTGTCATAGATGAACTTTTAATACAGAATCCAGATGACTATATCCCTATATCCTATAAATAGATACACAGATGTGTGTATGAGTGTGTAAGCCAGTAGCACTGGAACAGATGTATAGTGATCTGATTTAAAAGATTAATCACTTAGAGGAACCAGCAGATGGTGTTTATGGTTATGTTGCTGGACTCCCATGTAGTCGACTGTGGTTCAAGTCCCAGACTCAGTGGCTTAAACTCACACAGAGCATGTATTCATGCCTGCCCAAGATCCTGAGAAGAAACTGGAGGAGAAGGAATTGAAGCATGGCCATCCCATCTGGGGGTGACTTCTTGCTCTCTCTGTGTGTCTCTCTCTCTTTCCAGTTAGAGCATGTGCCCTATAGCAAAAACATCACTTCAAAAAAAAAAAAAGATTTGTCACTTAGCATCTCAAAAGAGCGGCATGCCAGTCCTGAAGATCTGTATACTGAAAGAGTTAACATAGCTCTTAGACAATACATGGGAGCATCACAGAGCATTGTGCCTCTTTTCATATACATGAAAAAGCTTTACATTGAAACCAGCTTAACCAAGACTTAATAGGTGGCCTTATAAAGCCACTCATGGAACATGTTGAGAAAAGCACATTTACAGCAGAATGGCTTTACTTTTAGAAGCCCAGACAATACCATCTCAGATCACATCTTCTACTATGGCAAATATCATGAAGGTCTGTATACTCTCAGAGCAGAATCGGTTCAGATGACTCCAACTCTGTTTTCTAAATTTATCTCGAACATTTTCCCTCTGGTAGTAGAACATGGACTTTCTGAATATACTGCTCAAGATCAGAAACTTCAAAGAGAACTTATTTAGGATGATTTTACAGGAGGTGACAAGTCCCAGAAGAGAGCTGGGGGTGAGTTGGCTTGTAACAGTTCTTCAGCATATGCAAGTTCCAGGGGGAACAAACAGTGAATGCACTGAATGTACTTTCCTTCTGAAAAAGAGGATGCACCAGAGCTGCAGAGAGTGTACTCAGAACACAGTGGGGGCCTCAGACACTCAGGAAATCTCAAAAACTATTTTTTAAAAGAGGTTTTTGGTATAAGGCACATGTGCTTGCTAGAGAGACAAAAGCAGAGAGACAGAAAGCATGAAATCACACCCCACCCCACCCCCAATAGGATGGTCTTGCTGCAATTACTTCTCCTCCATTCTCCCCTTGAGATTTTGAAAACACACACACACACACACACACACACACACACCCACACACACACATGCCTGGTGTGAGCCGCAAGCTGCAGGGTCTGGGACTGAAACCATATCTGACTATGTGGAAGTCCAGTGTTGTATTCATTATGCCATTTGGTGGTTCCCAAATCTGTTCTTAGAAGAGGATATTGGATGTATTACTTTTGTGTTTAATTAAAAAACAAACAAACAAAAAACAAAGAACTGAAAATGAGAAGTTGATTAGTAATTAAGACACTGGACTCTCAAATGGCCTACCATGGTTCAAGTCCCAGACCTGGTGGCTTAAAAATCACACCAGGCATGTGTGTGCACATGCTTGAATTCCAGGAGAATGAAGAAGTATGGATTATGTCATGGCTATCCTCCTGGGTGATGATTTTTCACTTTTTCTCTCACTGTCTTTCTGTCTCCCTCTCCTGTAAGTACATACTCCCTATGGCAAAAATTTAAAAATTAAAAACAAAACAAAACAAAATAAAACAAAACACAAAACAAAACAGGGACAGGCAGTTGGCATGTTGGTTAAGAAGCTGTATTCCCATATGGTCAACTTTGGTTTGATGCCCTGAGCCAGTGGTTTTCTTTCTCACTCTCCTTCCCTTTCTCTTTCTTTCCTTCTCTGGTTAAATTAGAAGCATAAAAAATTAAGTAAGTAATTCCAAAAAACAAACAAAACAAAGAATTGGTACTAGATATGTGGATGATTTTGAAATAGTACAATTTTAATTAGTTTATATACAAATTCTGTGAGGACCATGCATCTAGGAAAGTGATTATTGATAAGTGATAAACTACAGAAGAAATCGGCAGCTTCCAAAAATACAAATGCCGAAGAATTAGCAACCTTGAAAGCTTGAATTTCAGGATGGTCCACACTATACAACCACTGGCACAAAAGATCTTTAAAGAAATTTTAGTAGCTGAACGTGTGGGAATTTTTGGAGCATATAATTTTTTGTTTGATAAGATGAACAGATGCCAAGACGTCAGGCAAACGATGAGTAAGAAATCCCCTTTCACGGATCTTATAACAAATCCAATGAACAATCTGGAATGTATGGTATCAGAGAACAAGATCAAGAAAAATTGTTGAATAGCAAAAATAGAAGCAGGCATTACTTTCAGCCTCCCATCTGAGTGTTTGAAACTTTTGCAAAAAGAAAGATAAGCCTTTCACTCTGTAGACTCTTGGAAGCCCCACAGCACATCCTACTGAGTAACAGAACTTTGACTCTGTTGTGGCTTGAGTTTCCCCACCCCCAGTGCAAGTTAACCTCTTGTTTCTTGCCTTTCCTCTTTATTTATTGGTAAATATTAATATTTTATGAATAAAAGGCTAAGGAAGAAAAAGGAACAACTATTCTAATGATTTTTCCTCCCTTAACTCTACAACTGGTAAAAGAATAGAAACCAACTGCAGGTTCAGTATCCTGTATCAAAAATTCTTTGAACCAAGTTTCAGGTTTAAGACTTTAAAATTTTGGCATATTGGGACTAGCAGTTAGTGTAATGGCTATGTTCCTGGACTCCCATGTAGGCGACTGTGGTTCTAGTCCCAGACCTGGTGACTTAAAACTCACACCAGGCACATGTAAGTGCATGCCCAAGATCCTGAGAGGAGAATGGAGAAGGGATTGCTGTGTGGCCATCCCCCCCAGGGAGTGAGTTCTCACTTTCTGTCTCTCTCTCTCTCTCTGTCTGTCTGGTGAACACACATGTCTTATAGCAAAAACCTCTCTAAATAATGTTTTGGCATATTTTTGGAGTTTGGAATTTTTTTTAGAGAAAGATTTTTTTTTTCCTACAGGGTGCATACACTCACTGGAGAGACCAAGAGAGTCAGAGAGACAGAAATTACCCCCAAGGGGGTATGGCCACACCACAATGCCTTCTCTTCTATTATCTTCTTCTGATTGTAAATATACACACACACACACCCTGCATGAGTTTCAATATACCAGGTACAGGACTCGAACTACAGTTGGCAATGTAGGAGGTCAGCGATGTAACCATTATGCCATCTTCTGTCCTAAGTATTCAAATATTAATTAATCTTGGAAGTAACCCAAGTATAAACATGCATGAGTCATATGATTTTTATATACACAGTCTTAAAGTAATTATTTAATTTTATTTAATTAAGTTTTATTTATTTATTATTATTATTGCTTCTCAACCTGTGACAGAACACATGCACCCACTAGAGAGAGGCCATTTCAAAACTTTAATAGAAATACCTGAATTTATTTGCATTGTCTTTCTTAGCCATAGCATTTATGCCAATTTAATTAAACTTAATCACATATTTTTATCCAGTAAGTGGCCAATCGTGAAAAATTTAAAAAGGATAAATTTATTAAAAAAAATTATTCTTAACAGAGTTTTGCTGTAGGGTACATGTGCTCTCTAGAGAGAAAAAGAGACAAAGATAGAGAGAGGAAAAGAAATCACCCCAGGGCAGATTTCCAGGTTACAGTCCCTCTCTATTGTCTTGATATCTTGAGACTGCACACACACATGCCTTGTGTGATTTTCAAACCACTGGCTCTGGGACTCAGATCAGTCATGTGGAAGTCTAGCTACATAACCACTATGCCATCTGCTGGTCCAATAAATAATATTTTATAAAAAATACAATTAGGCCAGCAGGTGGCATGGTGGTTAAAGGGTGCTAGACTCCCACATGGCCAAACATGGTTCGAGTCCTGGACCTAGTGGCTTGCTTTCTCACTTTCCCTCTCTCTCTCTCTCTCT
>NW_006207869.1:240597-246453 GCF_000334495.1 Tupaia belangeri chinensis
ACACACACACACACACACACACACACACACCCACACACACACATGCCTGGTGTGAGCCGCAAGCTGCAGGGTCTGGGACTGAAACCATATCTGACTATGTGGAAGTCCAGTGTTGTATTCATTATGCCATTTGGTGGTTCCCAAATCTGTTCTTAGAAGAGGATATTGGATGTATTACTTTTGTGTTTAATTAAAAAACAAACAAACAAAAAACAAAGAACTGAAAATGAGAAGTTGATTAGTAATTAAGACACTGGACTCTCAAATGGCCTACCATGGTTCAAGTCCCAGACCTGGTGGCTTAAAAATCACACCAGGCATGTGTGTGCACATGCTTGAATTCCAGGAGAATGAAGAAGTATGGATTGTGTCATGGCTATCCTCCTGGGTGATGATTTTTCACTTTTTCTCTCACTGTCTTTCTGTCTCCCTCTCCTGTAAGTACATACTCCCTATGGCAAAAATTTAAAAATTAAAAACAAAACAAAACAAAATAAAACAAAACACAAAACAAAACAGGGACAGGCAGTTGGCATGTTGGTTAAGAAGCTGTATTCCCATATGGTCAACTTTGGTTTGATGCCCTGAGCCAGTGGTTTTCTTTCTCACTCTCCTTCCCTTTCTCTTTCTTTCCTTCTCTGGTTAAATTAGAAGCATAAAAAATTAAGTAAGTAATTCCAAAAAACAAACAAAACAAAGAATTGGTACTAGATATGTGGATGATTTTGAAATAGTACAATTTTAATTAGTTTATATACAAATTCTGTGAGGACCATGCATCTAGGAAAGTGATTATTGATAAGTGATAAACTACAGAAGAAATCGGCAGCTTCCAAAAATACAAATGCCGAAGAATTAGCAACCTTGAAAGCTTGAATTTCAGGATGGTCCACACTATACAACCACTGGCACAAAAGATCTTTAAAGAAATTTTAGTAGCTGAACGTGTGGGAATTTTTGGAGCATATAATTTTTTGTTTGATAAGATGAACAGATGCCAAGACGTCAGGCAAACGATGAGTAAGAAATCCCCTTTCACGGATCTTATAACAAATCCAATGAACAATCTGGAATGTATGGTATCAGAGAACAAGATCAAGAAAAATTGTTGAATAGCAAAAATAGAAGCAGGCATTACTTTCAGCCTCCCATCTGAGTGTTTGAAACTTTTGCAAAAAGAAAGATAAGCCTTTCACTCTGTAGACTCTTGGAAGCCCCACAGCACATCCTACTGAGTAACAGAACTTTGACTCTGTTGTGGCTTTTGATTTTCCCCCCCCCCCGCCAACTCTGTTGTGGCTTGAGTTTCCCCACCCCCAGTGCAAGTTAACCTCTTGTTTCTTGCCTTTCCTCTTTATTTATTGGTAAATATTAATATTTTATGAATAAAAGGCTAAGGAAGAAAAAGGAACAACTATTCTAATGATTTTTCCTCCCTTAACTCTACAACTGGTAAAAGAATAGAAACCTACTGCAGGCTCAGTATCCTGTATCAAAAATTCTTTGAACCAAGTTTCAGGTTTAAGACTTTAAAATTTTGGCATATTGGGACTAGCAGTTAGTGTAATGGCTATGTTCCTGGACTCCCATGTAGGCGACTGTGGTTCTAGTCCCAGACCTGGTGACTTAAAACTCACACCAGGCACATGTAAGTGCATGCCCAAGATCCTGAGAGGAGAATGGAGAAGGGATTGCTGTGTGGCCATCCCCCCCAGGGAGTGAGTTCTCACTTTCTGTCTCTCTCTCTCTCTCTGTCTGTCTGGTGAACACACATGCCCTATAGTGAAAACCTCTCCAAAAAAAAAAAAAAAAAAAATGTTTTGGCATATTTTTGGAGTTTGGAATTTTTTTTAGAGAAAGATTTTTTTTTTCCTACAGGGTGCATACACTCACTGGAGAGACCAAGAGAGTCAGAGAGACAGAAATTACCCCCAAGGGGGTATGGCCACACCACAATGCCTTCTCTTCTATTATCTTCTTCTGATTGTAAATATACACACACACACACCCTGCATGAGTTTCAATATACCAGGTACAGGACTCGAACTACAGTTGGCAATGTAGGAGGTCAGCGATGTAACCATTATGCCATCTTCTGTCCTAAGTATTCAAATATTAATTAATCTTGGAAGTAACCCAAGTATAAACATGCATGAGTCATATGATTTTTATATACACAGTCTTAAAGTAATTATTTAATTTTATTTAATTAAGTTTTATTTATTTATTATTATTATTGCTTCTCAACCTGTGACAGAACACATGCACCCACTAGAGAGAGGCCATTTCAAAACTTTAATAGAAATACCTGAATTTATTTGCATTGTCTTTCTTAGCCATAGCATTTATGCCAATTTAATTAAACTTAATCACATATTTTTATCCAGTAAGTGGCCAATCGTGAAAAATTAAAAAAGGATAAATTTATTAAAAAAAATTATTCTTAACAGAGTTTTGCTGTAGGGTACATGTGCTCTCTAGAGAGAAAAAGAGACAAAGATAGAGAGAGGAAAAGAAATCACCCCAGGGCAGATTTCCAGGTTACAGTCCCTCTCTATTGTCTTGATATCTTGAGACTGCACACACACATGCCTTGTGTGATTTTCAAACCACTGGCTCTGGGACTCAGATCAGTCATGTGGAAGTCTAGCTACATAACCACTATGCCATCTGCTGGTCCAATAAATAATATTTTATAAAAAATACAATTAGGCCAGCAGGTGGCATGGTGGTTAAAGGGTGCTAGACTCCCACATGGCCAAACATGGTTCGAGTCCTGGACCTAGTGGCTTGCTTTCTCACTTTCCCTCTCTCTCTCTCTCTCTCTTGCTCTGTCTCACTCTGATCAAATAAAAATAAAATAAATAAAGTTAAATAATTCTTTCTATAAAAAAGAAACACAATTGCCACTATATATAAACTCTTAAATTATATTTACTTAAATGCAAAATTTCCAACAATTAGTACATAGTATTTCTTTAAAGCTAATATACTAAAAGAACTGCTCAGATGATAGCATTATCTTCTTGTTTTTGGCCACTGATCAAAGTTTATCTTAGTAGAGAAATACCATAGTATATCAGGCAGATTGAAAATCACTTAAGAGAGAAATACCATAGTATATCAGGCAGATTGAAAATCAAAAGTTGATATGAATGGGTTTTGGAATATTTAAAGCAAAATGCAATTTTTATTTCAGAAGTCCTGTTCTTTGGACTGTGAACAAACTGCATAAGCTGTTATGTACATTATAAAATGTTTTGTTTATAATGCTGAAAGTGAAAAGTTTTTTCTTAAAG
Organism: Tupaia belangeri chinensis; assembly: GCF_000334495.1. NCBI lineage: Eukaryota > Metazoa > Chordata > Mammalia > Scandentia > Tupaiidae > Tupaia > Tupaia belangeri. The sequence goes on from NW_006207869.1 coordinate 243,897, forward strand.
AAAAATAAAACCTATAGCTTTGAGTATATAGACTTTTCAAGATAGACAAAATAGTAAAATGTTTATTTTTTATTTTTTACCTATTTATTTTGAAAATTTTTGTCATAGAAAAGGTATAGTTGCTAGAGGGAGACCGAGACAGTGAAAGGAAAAGTGAGAACTCATCCCCCAGGGGGAATGGCCATGCCACAATTTCTTCTCCATTCTTCTTCTGGGATATGGAGAATGCATGCACGCATGCTTTATATAATTTTCAAACTATTAGGTCCAGGACTTGAACTTCAGTCATGTGGGAGTACAAGACCTTAATCACTACACAATCTGCTGTCCCCTAGTATGTTTATATTTGATTTACTTTTTAAAGATTCATTTACTGGGGCTAGCAAATGGCATGGTGATTAAGAGCGCTGGAGTCCCAAATGGCTGAGTATGGTTTGAATCCCAGACTTGGTGGCTTGCCTTCTCTCTCTCTTTCTCTCTCTCACTCTATCCCTCTCTGATCAAATCCAAATAAAATAAATAATAAAAAAATGTTAAATAAAGCAATTCTTAAACAAATTTTGCTTTTTTATTATTTTAAAAAACTTACATTAGAACATGTGTGTTCATGAGAGAGAGATTGTGAGAAAACAAAAATGTGATAAAGCAAGTAACAAGGACTCGAACTCAAACTGTGTTTGGCCATGAGGGAGCCAAGTGCCTTAACCATTATGCTTCCTGTTGGCCCCTAAAATTTTTATTTTTAACATTTATTAAGCTCATATATTTAAGATACTTTCTAAAATTGCATCAACGAATAATACTTTTATTCATTTTTATTTTTTCTGAGACAATAGTATTAAATTTTTTGCATCTTTGACATTGATGTTTCTAGTAGTACTAGAGCCACTTTGAAGAAAGGTTTACTAAGGAACACACTGTGACATTTTTCTGAGTTTTCTTTGGGGGAGGGAGAGATTTCTGCTATAGGATGTATGCACTTGTCAGTAAGAGGAAGAGAGATCATACTGCAGGGGAAATAGCCATGTTGCAATTCCTTCTCTATTCTCTTCTAATAGTTTTTGGCACTCACATACACTCACTCAGTATGACTTTCAATTAATGTGATATGTACTCAAACTGTGGTAAGCCATGTGGGAGTCCAGTGCCTTAACACTATGCCCACCTGCTGGACACAATATTTACCTATTTTTAGTGTATAATTCAATATGCTTTAGTAAATTTATAGTTGTTCAACTATGACCAAAGTCCAATTTTAGAATGTTTATATCACTCAGAAAAAGTGGCACACTTTTCTCCCACCCTGCAAATTCACTTGTTTATGATTTGCTTTTTCTGACTATTTCATATAAATGGAATGATAATGATAAAAAAGAAAAAGAGCATAAGAATCTTTTTTTTTTCCCTTAAGAGTTTCACATGTCAAGATGTCTTTTATTTTAAAACCAAGCAGATAATTACAATACAGTATTTTTAAAATTATTATTTTATTTAACTTTATGTATATCACTCAGAAAAATCCCTGGTGGAATACTTTTCTCCCACCCTGCAAATTCACTTCTTTATGATTTGCTTTTTCTATTTCACATAAATGGAATAATAATTATAAAAAAAGAAAAAGAGCATAAGAATCTTTTTTTCCCTTAAATTGCTTGGTTTGTTCACTTTTGGATTCTGAAATTTGATTTGAGTTTCACATGTCAAGATGTCTTTTATTTTAAAACCAAGCAGATAATTACAATACAGTATTTTTAAAATTATTATTTTATTTAACTTTATTCATTTTATTTATTTATTTCCATTTGACCAGAGAGGGACTGAGTGAAAGAGAGAGAGGGAAAGCGAGAAAGCAAGGTGCCAGGTCTGACTCAAACTGTGGTCAGTCATGTGGCTGTCAAGTGCCCTCAACTACTATGCCACCTGCCGGCCCCAAGATCACCAGTTTTTAGATCCTGTTCCCCTACTTTTAGTGTTTTTCACCCATAAGCAAAATAATCTCTTTAAAAGAGTTGGGTTTTGTTTAGTATTAGAAAGTCTTATTAGGAGCTGGCCAGCAGTTCCAGACACCAGGCGGACTGAGGCTGCAGGCCCGACCCTTCTGAACCTCCTCGCATCCCCACCGTTCTTCCTCCTTGGCCCCCAGGTTGGTTGCCTGGGACTTTAAGGCGAACCCCCACCCCTCCCCTCCCGAAACCCGGATCGAGCCGGCCAGCAGTTCCGGACACCAGGCGGACTGAGGCTGCAGACCCGACCAACCTGGTACTATCACTCATTGTCTGATCCTTTTCTACTAGCCTTTGGACTGTTTGAATTTTGATGATCTGTTTTGTTTTTCATTGCTCTTGGAGTGTTGCTTTTAGGTCAGTTGAAGGCTCACCACTCCTTAGAAATAGCGAGTACTTTGGTCCATTCAGGGCTAGTGGCAACAGTTAATGGTAATTGTGAGCAACTGGTAGGCCAACCATAAGATAAATCATCAATTTTCTAGGCCTGTACAACTTTTAAGAATAAGAGATACCTTAAATAAGTTAGGAAGAAACATATAGATTACCTGATG
>NW_006207869.1:250554-255728 GCF_000334495.1 Tupaia belangeri chinensis
GACCCCCACAGGCCTACTGGCTATAATATTATAGTAGTGGACTTGAGAGCTTGCTTTCTCACTTTCCCTTTCTCTGTCTCTGTTTAAAAAAAAATAAATGAATGAAATAAACTGTTCTTTTAAAATGTCTATGAAGCTTTTTTTATTTTTAAATAATCATTTATTTGTACTTGTTAGTTTTTAATTTGACAAAGGAGAGACAAAGAGAGAGAGAGAGAGAAGAACAGTGAGAAAGTGAATTCTATAGGTATATATATTTGATGTTTAGGTAAACTTTAGAATAATTTCGGTCCCTTTTTCTTTGAAAATGAAACATACTGTAATTTTGATGAGATGCCATTAAATTTATAGATGAATTTTGGGAATTGGTCATTTCATAAAGATAAATTTTCCTTATCTGTGTGCATGTTTTGTAATATCAAATCTTTTCATATCCCTTAATACACTTTTATTTTCTCATATAGTTTGCATATTTCCTTTTAGAAACATGTGGAGGGCCAGCAGGTGGAGTGGTGGTTAAGGTGGCTGGACTCCACATGGCTGATAACACAGTTCAAATTCCAGACCAGATGACTTGAGAATAGGCACATGTGCGTATATGTCCAGTATCGTGAGAAAAATGAAAGAGGATGGACTGCTGTGTGGATCAGCTCCCCTGGGGGGTGCTTTTTTCACTATTTTTCTCTTCCTTTTTCTATGTTTCTCAGATGGGTGCTGGTACCCTATAGCAAATTTTTAAAAAATGAATATGTATGTGAGAGATATCATATCTGTCTTCTTTTTATAACTTATAGTATGTTTTACACTTTTTGCTGAATTGGGCCCATAAGATCTAAAATAAGTCTCACCCTTAGAAGCATTTCCTCTACACTTTTTCATTCAACTCTTCCTTATTGATCTCTTCTTGATACCTTCCCTTGGTTTCAGATGTTTGGATTAATGCCACTGTCAGCTCTTTCCATAGTACTAATGAGTGTGCATTTGTTTGAGTTTATGCTTTTGGCATGTGATTGGGCCGTTATATTATGCGTCTTCAGAATCCAATTTCTCAAAATGTATGTAAGTGACACTCCAATTTTGGTTCTAAGAGTACAGGTTGTTCTAAATTTATAGATGCTGTTTATTTTATTTTATTTTATTTAGTCTTATTTTGTATTTCTCCATTTACTAATGATGTTAAACATGTTTTATACATTTATCAAACATTTAGAAATCTCCTTTGTGAAGTACCTATTCAAGTGTATAGATACTTTTTTTCTTTGAAAGAGTTCAGTTTTTTTCTAACTAAAGATGTTAATTATCTGCTTCAGAGGAGGAAGCAGGAGGATCATCAGTTAGCAAGAGCCTGGTTTCTTTCTTGCTTTTTTTCAGGTTTTGCTAAATGGATGAAAATATGGTATCCAAGTTTGATAAAACTGGCAGAAATGCTATGGCTTACAAAAAACAATTCAAGTAACTCTGGTTCTTTTACTTAAGTCTTAAAATAGATCTCTGGCATGAACTGTTTCATCATCTTTAAGGTCAGATAACTTGGAAAGGCCAGCTCTCTCTTTGGCAAGTTTCTGTTTCTTTTTTCTTTCTCACAGCCTAGGGTCACTCCATCACCTGTAGGTGATGTAACTGCAGTACCAGATGAGCAAGCCTGCACACCCCAGAAATGTTGGTGCTATTCCAACCCTCCATCCTCACCCACTGGAGTATAGATGCAGTACCTGCACTGGAGCAGCAGGTCATCCAGAAACGTGGTGCAAAACATGTTGTTCAGACTGGTTGCCAGTCAGCCAGGGAGGCAGAAGGTCTTAACTTTTGAATTATATAAATATTTGTGATCACTTTATTTTTTGTCTCTATTTTTATTTTTCTTTAGGATTAATTTATTTTTAAGTTTTTTTCTTCCATGAGAGACAGCACTCTCAAGAGTGTCTTGAGGCCTTGATTCATTCTCACCTCAGCCACCTGTAGAGCATAGCACCCATATGCTCAGCATACTCAAGTAGGCCTCCATTCCATCTCTTGAGTCCCAGAAATGTTTCCATGTACATACATTACCATCATGGTGCATTGTGTTTTACATTGTGCCACCATCTGTCCTCTCCATGGGAAATCCTTAAACTCTTAGAAATAGTGGTGTTCTACTATTAAAATATTTTTAATGTTTTGTCTATAGATTTTTGGTATAGGTCATGTGTGCTTGCTGAAGAGACATAGAAACAGGGAAAATGAGAAATAATGTCCAAGGGGGATGACAGTCCTTTCTCCACTCTCGTCAGTATTCAGGGCAAAAGTAACCAGTGTGTTTTTCAAGTTGTCAGGTTTGGAACTCAAACCACAGAATTGGTTATGTGGGATCCTGCACTTTAACCACTCTTTCACCTATTGACTAAAGTATAATTTTGTTTAAATAGTTCTATCTGTATTGACAAACATTCTCTGCTTGACCATAATTTAGCCAGGCTTCTTAAACTTTACCAAGATCTGTTTGTGGAATTTTCTATAAATTCAGGGTAGGTGGGGTTGAGTAGAATACCCTTTAGACCTAAGGATAGCTCATAGTGATGTGCAATGCACTGACCAGCACCTTGCTGCATGGTGCTAAATTCAAACTGGTCAATTCTATATTCAGAGTTGAGTCCACTCCCTCACACACAGTCTCATTGTCCCAGTTCTTGTACCTGTCTCCATCATCTCTAATAAAATGTTATTAATTACTGTGCTTTACTAGATAGGTATATTACATAGTTTTTAACACTACATTACTGCATTCAAAATTTTAAAAAGTATTGTCTTGAGATAATTTTCTTATCAGACATATGTGCTTGCCAGAGAGAGAGAGACAGAAATTGAGAAATCATCCCCCAGGGGAATTGCCATGCCACAGTTTCATTTCCATTCTCCTCTCAGGATTTTTGGTATGCACAAAATGCACTCAGCATGAGTTTCAAGCCCCTAAATTCAAGACTCAAACTGGTTTGCCATGTGTGAGCCTAGTGCCTTAAGAAGTATGCCACCTGCTCACCCTTGAAACTTAAATTTGTATCTATTGTTTAAAAATGGTCAGGATTTGTTATTTTTTAATAAAGCCTTGAATAAAAAATGTTAATAGTTAAGGCATAGAATGATGCTGTGTATGCTAAATTGAGAGCTATCTAATATTTTTAAAAATATTTTAATTTATACTACACATTCAATTACTATACATCAGTTAGCTTGTAGAGTAAATTTTCCAACATGAATACATTTCACACAAGACCACTTGGGGATACTATATACATTATCAGTACAGATAATAATCCATTTCTGTCTCATAAATTTTATAAACTATGCTTCATATGAGAGCTATTCAATATTTAAATTTATTTCTTTCAACTCTTACAAACTGTCAGTAGTATATTATAATTTTCCTGACTTTTAAAATACTTTGCCTTATATCTTGTTCATTTCCATTTATGATTTTTGTTTACCACTGGGGGAATTTATAATGATTGATTTTGACATGAAGTTGACTAGTTTAATTCTGCTTTTTCACAATTAAAATTGTTATATGTTATAGTGCCTTGTAGTTTTTTTTTTCCTTTTTTTAACCTTTTTGCCATAGGGCACATATGCTTTCGAGAAAGAGACAGAGAAAAGTAAGGTGAGAAATCACCCCCTGAAGGGAATGGCCATGTTGTAATCCCTTTTCCTTCATTCTCCTCTCAGAATTTTGGGCACATATGTACATGCACCAGGAGTGATTTTTCAAGCCACAAGGCCCAGGACTGAAGCTGTCCCAAATCTGGGACTGGAACTTCTGTCAGCCTTGTGAGATTCCAGTACCTTAACTATCATGCAACCTGATGGCCCTGTAACCCACTATTATTACTAGATACATTTTAGCCTGCACATATAAGTAACACCTATAACATCTGTGTGTCTGGCTTTGCAGTTATAGAGGAAATAATTCTAAAATTTGAAAAAAATTACAAAACATACTAAATGGTCAAGGCAATCCTAAATAGAGAAAGAAACATAACAAACAAAGCAAAGTTGAAGGAGCCTTTAAGTACACTTCAAAGATATATGAACAAAAATAACATGGAATGGCAAAAATATAATAATGGAAACAGACACAAAGCTCAAATTAACAGAAAAGAAAAAATAGAAATGATCACTTTTTATACTCAACTGATTTCCTTTTCAAAAGGAGTTATTTTATTAACTTTATTATTATTATTATTATTATTTTTAATTTGACTACAGGGAGACAGAGAGAGAGGGGGAAAGTGTGAAAGCAAGCTGTCAGGTCTGGGACTCAAATTACAGTCATCCACATGGAAGTCTAGCTCTCAACCATCATGGTACCTGTCAGCCCCTGGTTTTCAACAATGATGTAAAAAACATTCACTGGCAAAGAACATTACTTCAATAAATGGTGCTGGAGATAGTGGATATTCATATGAGAAAGAATAGATTACAATCTTAAATGTAAGGCACAAAACTATAAAAGAAAAAATAGGGAAAAATACCTTAGGTATTGATTTGTCTGAGCATAGGTTTGTTGAAGAAGACCTAAAAACCAGAGACAACAAAGCAGAAAGAGACAACTATACCAAACTATAATGTTTCTTTTTTAAAAAAGTTTTTTTTATTAATTAATTTATTTTTAAAAAATTTTTGTATACATTCAATCACATTGTTTAGCTTACAATGTGAACATTTCTCCTCATTCCCATTGATCAAAATATCTTCAACTGATAACACCACACCTCCCCATCTCATCAATGCTCTACCTCAGTATTCCTTCTCCAAATGTCCTTCCCTGGACAAAGTAAAATGTTTCTGAACAGCAAATAATCAACAGGGTGAAGAAACATTGTGCAGGAGAGGGTAAACTTATTTTCAAGCTATTCATTTAATGAAGGATTAATATCAAGATATATAAGAAGCTCAATAAACTCAACAGCAATAAGAAAAAACATAGCCCTGACTACAAAATTATGTCAAGACATGAGAAAACACTTCTGAAGAAGACAGACAATAGTTAAGTATGTGGAAAAATCCTCAATATCATTAATTACCAACAAAACATAAATCAAAGCTAAAAATTAATAAATGTGGGGCAGAATGGTGATGACTTGATAAAACTTGACACACTACAAGGTTAACTCACAAGAGAAGATTTAGAATTCACCTCT
>NW_006207869.1:255974-258073 GCF_000334495.1 Tupaia belangeri chinensis
CCAGACATACCAACTTTATTGGAGTTTATTGATTAAGCCAGTGGCATAGGGGGTCTCTCAAAACACCACAGCCCCAAGTGAAAAGAGAAAGGAGCTTATATAGGCCAAAAATGCACGGATGTTTTATAAGGACAAAGGAACAAAGTAAAGTGGATTCAGGAGAGATAGGGGGTAGGGTTTTCTATATTCAATGCAAAATATTAGTTACAAAATAAAATCAAGCAGGTTAATTAGTCTTGATGGTAAGTTCTGATTAAAATGGAATTTTAATGGTTTCTCTGGTTCCAGTCCAGGTTCTTGAGGCACATGGGATTGGGGCTTCTTTGAATCCTATCTGCACTCAGGGGAGGGGGAGAACGAGGCATAGTTTCTAAAATGAAATCACCTTTTCAAAATGGAGTCACACTTGCTTCATTCCCCACTTGTCTTGGAGGCACTCCTCTAAGATGGGGTCATGCCTGCTTCACTATAAGGCACATGTGCTCACCAAAGAGACAGAAACGGAAACTGAGATATTACCACCAATTGGAGGCACGAGGGGAAGCTATGCCACAATCCTTTCTCTTTCATTTTCTTCTCAGGATTTTGGACACACACACACACAAACACACAAACACTCTCAGTGTGATTTTCAAGGCATCAGTCCAGGACTCGAAACATGACCAGACATGTGGAGGTCAGCACCTTAAATATGATGCTACTTGCTGGCCCCTTTGAAACAATGTTTTTTTTGTTTTTTAAATCAACAATGCTGTGCCAACGGGTGGTGTGCTGAAGGTTCTGGATCCCATGAGATCAAATAAGTAGTTGAAGTCACTGACTGGATGGCTAAAAGTACATGCCAGGCATATGTTCATGAATACTCAAAATCCCAAAGAAAATGGGGGAGAGGGGAGTTGTGCTTTCTCTTTCTCTCTTTCTCTTCATTTCTCTCCAGTGGCAAGTGCATGTTCCCTGTAGCTAAAACTAAAACTAAAATAAATCCTGACTAACTGTATTCTGAGTCAATTTTTTGAAGTGGTTTATGTTATCAAAGACTGCTCAGGAAGTTTCCTGAGGGTCCCTTGAGCATGAAACAATTCCTCCTCGTGCTATGGCTGTTTTGGAATAGGGTTATGCTCCACTCAAAGATCAGCAAAGTATCAAATGTTCTATGTCAAACATTAGCAACTTGTTTAAAAATTCTACATTCCCATATTGGCCATCTCAAGATGAAAACAGATAACTTCTTAAATAGTAACTAACTTTAATTGTCTAATATCAAGCATAAAAACCATAGGGAAATATAGGAATTCAAATAGGAGTAAAATAAGCATGTCATAAATTATAAATAATAAACTATTTATGGGACAAATGGATGGATGACAAATGGCCTATGTAAATTTTAGAATGAGGCAGACAAAAGTTGGAAGGCTGATTAAATTTCCCCTCTTTCTCCTGCTTCAGCTTTGTCTCCTTGGGTATCCAATGTCCACAATGTCAAATTGTGTCTCAGTAACTGCATTATTAGCGTAGTGTCTTTGTATGACTCTTCACTTAATGTATCAAGTTCAGCAATGTTCTCATCAAAAGCTGTCTCCAAGAGCAGGCTTCCTCTGGAGAGTTCAGAATCTTATAACAGAACAAAGAGAAGTCAAGGGCCAGATCTGATCTGATAGGATGTATGGGTCACATGTCCTTTTTCCTGATTTCAGAAGAGTCTTGTTGTGGTTGTTTTGACTGATCCTTGATCCTTTTCTCTCCTTGGTATTTTTCTTTTCTTTCTTTCTTTTTTTTTTTTTTTTTGAGAGGTTTTTGCTATAGGGTGCGTGCACTTGCCAGACAGACAGAGACAGAGAGATAGAAAGCGAGAAATCACCTCCCAGGGAGGATGGCCATGCCACAATCCCTTCTCCTCCATTCTCCTCTTGGGATCTTGGGCACGCACGCACATGCACCCTGCATGAGTTTAAGCCACCGGGATCTAGACTTGAACCGTGGTCAACTATGTGGGAGCCTGAAAGTAGCAAACTGGGGGAACCAGCAGTTAGCGTAATGGCTATGTCCCTGGACTCCCATGTAGTCGACCGCGGTTCACGTCCCGGACCCAGTGGCTTAAA
>NW_006207869.1:258117-263531 GCF_000334495.1 Tupaia belangeri chinensis
GGAATATTGTACTATCTACTTTTATTTATATCCTTTCACTTTTCATTTGTTTCTAAGAAAGCTATAAACCCTGTGAACTATATTCTTGGAAACCAAGTTTGTTGACTGTGGATTTTGTTTAAAAGTGACTTAAAGAGTCACTTGAAGTCACTTTTTCCCAAAAAGAGAAGATGTGCTTAAATATCTGTGAGGTGAGTGAGCAGTGACATCTTTATTCAACACCAAAAAGTCTGAGTCTGATGTGAACAAAGCTTTCCTGGAGCTAGTTTGGGATCCCTTCCCCTCCTAGTGGCTTGTGGTGGGTCCATGCCAGTGAGAGAATGACACTCTCCTAGTCTTTCATCTTGATCTGCTTAGGCTCCAGCTGCTTTGACTAGGTGGGTCCAGGTGCTTTGCAGGCAAGGACACCACCTTTGACACCTGAGTTGCCCAAGTATGAAAGACCCACTGCTGCATTGAGCACCAGGCTATGGGTCACGATGGGAATGAAGCCATACAAGTTCTGTTCTGTGGTATAGTTCTTATTAGTAGCTGGTGTTCACCTGTTGTACTGTGGTTACCATGTGCACAAAGTGGTCTTGGGAAGTCCCAGAGACCTTGCTAGTTGCACAACAGTGCAGGTGACAGGCTTAATCCCCATGGTAGTTGCTGTGGGGTAGTGATTAAGATGGGATGTGTAGAGGTCAACAGGTGGTATGATGATTGACGTGTGGGACTCTCCCATGGTTTTAGTCATGAATCTGGAGGTTTGCTTTCTCACTTTCCCATGCTCTCTCTGTTGCTCCCTGGTGAATTAAAATAATGATGATGATCATAAATAAAATTAAATAAATAATTCTTTTCTAAAAAATATGAAGTGTGTAGACAAGGAGACCATGATTGCTCTGGGCAATCTGTCTTCCTGAGTGAAGGCATGTCTGGGCTGTGAGGTGACAGGCTCAGGCTCAGATGACAATGGCCTTACCTGAACAGGCTCTCTGAAGTCCAGGCTCCACTAGAGCAAGAAGATAGCACTCCACATGGTTGGGAGAGGCCTGGCATTCCCAGAAGAGAGCAGTCCAATGGTGTCACTAACACAAGGCAGTCCCAGTCCATCTTTTCCTAAAAGCCTCCTCTTTAATTTGCTTTTACACTGAGGATCAATCCTCCTGATGAACCTTTGTCTAGTTCTACCTGGTAAAGAATGGGGAGCCAAAGAGGAGACATGAGGAATGTGCAGGATGAGACTACCAGAATAAGACCAGGATCTTTATCCGGACATGGCATTGGGTGGCTGGACTGTTATGAGTAGAATGTCTTGGGATTGGTTTGAACTGAATGTTCCAATGTATTGTTATAACAACCTGATAAATTCAGTAAGGACATAAAATCTTACATCACAGAAGTCTCTGGAGTGTGTATAAATACTAGCAATAAAGTACATTCGGGGCTGACCAGTATTGACTGTCAGTCCTCCTGTTTCTATCCTGTCTTCTTGTCTTTCTTTAATCCTCACCCCCAAACTCAGGAACTGTTCGCTGTTGGTGGGTCCGACAGTAAAGCGATGCTGGGATGAAATGATAATTCAGAGAGACAGTGGCAGACTGATCTCAGCCAGCTTTGTCCACTGTCTTGTAGTATGGATTGTTTTTAGCAGCCAATGTGATTGCTCCTACAATTCTGTACAAAAACTAGGTGGCTTCTAATTTTCTTTTGGGCTGTCTCCTTCTGAAATTTTCTTTTCATTTAGCGGTTACACATTGTGACATTAAATTGAAGTTAGGTGATATCACAGTCCATTTTTGCACCATGAAGACCCTGTTCCTGGGAAATGAATGAATAGAAGTTTGCAGTACTGAGGGCTCATGTGAGGACGGGCTGTGGTGGCATGAGTTGTGGGGTGGGCTGTGGTGTCTGATGTATCTGTGGTGGCTGTGGTATCTGGAATGCCCATGGTCAGAAAGCAGCTGCACTAACTTCTCAGGGGCTCAGGCATCTCTCTCTTCTCCCTCTTCTGGCTGCATAGGGAGGGAATGTGACCTTGATGTTTGCTGAGAGATCTGAATGTGGGCATCCAGGGAACTTGTAGCAGTGGTGCCTGAACCTCAAAAATGCTGGCCATTGTGCAGGTAGAAGTTATTGCTGCTTCATCAAGTGGGGTGGCATGGGTGGCTGGGGAAATATGGTGCCATGGCCCTGCTTGGGGATCAAAGATCTCCAGGTGGGACTGAAGATGAAGCCCAAGTAGCCCATGCCCACTTCCAGAGCCATGGAAGCAGCAATGGTCACTGAATGTCTCTTCATCAGTTGCTCAACTCATGGCCCTCCAGAAGTGTCATGGCCAATCTTCTCCTGCCACACCATCCCCTTGTGGTGTGTCCCTTACTACAGAGAACTGGCACTGGCACTGCACTGGGCTGTAGAGGGTGCCAAGGGAGGGCAGAGGTCTGTGGGATAGGGCTGAGTAACAAACCACTGCTAATTTTTCTGTTGACTAAAAATTGCTCTAAACATATATCCCATCATTTTTTTCTCCAAGGTTTTTGTCATAGGACACATACACCCACTGGAGAGAGACAGAGACAGTGAAAAGGAAAATAATAAATCACCCCACAGAGAAGATGGCCATACTGCAATCCCTTCTCCATTCTCCTTTTGAGATCTTGGGCACCCACCATATGTTCTGGTATGATTCTCAAGCCACCAGGTCTGGGACAAGAACCAGGGTCAATTATGTGGGAGTCCGGCACCTTTACCACTAGGCCATCAGCTGGCCCCTAGCCAATCAATTTTAAGAAAAACATTTTCCTAATTTGATCATCTAAAACATGTCTAATCTCAGTAGAGATGTACTTTAAGTATAAAATATACAATGGATTTAAAAGATTTTGTATAAAAAATAAGTGTATAGCACTTCTTTTTCTTTTCTTTCCTTTTTTTTTTTTTGGAAAGGTTTTTGCTATAGGGCGCATGTGCTCGCCAGACAGACAGAGAGAGACAGAGAGACAGAAAGTGAGAAATCACCCTCGAGGGGGGATGGCCACACTGCAATCCCTTCTCCTCCATTCTCCTCTCGGGATCTTGGGCACGCCTGCACACGCACCTGGTGTGAGTTTATGGCACTGGGTCCAGGACTCGAATCGCGGTCGACTACATGGGAGTCCAGCAACATAGCCATTATACTAACTGCTGGTCCCAGTGTATAGCACTTCTATAATCCTTATACTGAATGTGTGTAGTGATGGAAGTACTTAGTTTGAATAAAACAAGAAAATTTTTCCAAACTTCAGGGTTCTTATGGTGTCAGATTCAGTCATTGCAAGGTGTACCCACCACACACACAAATGAGAGTATGACCAAGGCAGTTCTATATCTTCTGACTCTCACATATTCTTATGGCCTCCTTCACTCCTTTGCTGCTTCTGACGTAGGGTGAGGATGCAGTCATGTCCCTCCCTGCTCCCTGAAGATATGTTAAAGACCTACTACTGGTACCTGGGACTGTGGAAATACAGTTATTTCAGACCTAATTAACATTAGGTCACTGAGGTGGTATGGAACCCAATATGATAAGTGTCTTTATAAAAATGGAAAAATGCTTTGTGACCAACCAGAAACTGGAGTGAGATAGCTGTAAACCAAAAATTGCTAAAGATTCAATACCAAAACCAGAAGCTGACAAGAGACAAGGATAGAGTCCACGCAGTTGCAGAGGATGCCTGGCCCTCTTGAAGCCTCAACTTTACACTTGTATCCTCCAGATATGTGGAACAAAAGGTTTCTGTTTTTAAAGCCATGTAATTGGTGGTACTTGCTTCCTATGACCCTAGGAATAGCTATAGGTGACAGATCCCTCCCAATTAGGAGTGGCTTTTAGAAAAAAATTCTTGCTATGGGCAGATGTCCCTTGCTGCATGTAGCTGATGAAGACATTGAGATATTTGAGAGATCAGAAATTGTTATGAGGAATTGACAATTTTGTTGGAGATTATGGGGATTAAAAGACCTAATGTGGGAGAAAGTGTTTTCCAAAGATGTTGTAGTCAGGAATATCTGGTACTTTTCCACTAATCTCTTAAGAAAAATAGATCCTGGGACTAGCAAAGAATGTATTGTTTACATTACTGGACTCTCATGTAGTAGACCATGGTTCAAGTCCCAGACTTGGTGTCTTAAAACTCACACCAGTCACATGCTAATGTGGGAGAAAGTGTTTTCCAAAGATGTTGTAGTCAGGAATATCTGGTACTTTTCCACTGATTTCTTAAGAAAAATAGATCCTGGGACTAGCAAAGGGTGTAATGATTACATCACTGGACTCTCATGTAGTCAACCATGGTTCAAGTCCCAGACTCGGTGGCTTAAAACTCACACCAGTCACATGTGCATGTGTGCTCATGATCTCAAGAGGAGAATGGAAGAAAAAGGATTGCAGCATGGCTATTCCCAGGAGGGGGTAATTTCTTGCTTTCTGTTTCTCTGTCTCTTTCTGTCTCTCTCATAAGTGCACATGCCCTATAGCAAAAAATTTCTCTAAACCAAAAGAAAAATAGGTCCTCATACAGTTCAAGATAAACCCAGGAAAACTGTGTAAGTACTGAATTTTTCTCTTCTCATTGCCTTATGTGGTATCGGAAACTCTGGTTGTCTCAGTTTCCCAAAAAGAAATCTAATTGTTGGTTTTGAGATTATATAGACTAACTTACAAGGATATAGATAAGTGTAGAAGAGGAGTCAGGGTCCCTGACATAAATATGGGGCTGGAGAAAAATGCAGAGCAATGCAACTGATTTGAAAAATAACACCTTAGACCTTGAAATGAGGAATCCAGGTCTTGAGTAACTCCAGATATGATTTACAATTTTAAATATGATACCAAATCTTGGGATGGAATTTCCAAGGCTGATAGAGGAAGACAGAAAGCTACAGGGAGAAAAATCCTTAAATTTCATTTGGTAAATTAAAATTTTATGAGTAAAATTAAAAGTACAAAGGAAAGCCCAACAATCACCAGTTGGTAGATAAGTTTACTTAGAAAAAAAAAAAAAAGCACTACCAGGGCAATCTCAATATGAACTTACACCAAGTATATTTAAATTCCTTAAAGAAATAAAGGACCGTTTTTAATCAGTGTGTTTCTTGACAATGTTACCTAGAGTCTCAGCATTCCTACCTCTTTGCCCACTTTCCCACCACCCTTTGTCTTCTGGAAGCCTGGAGGCAATGGTGGCTATGGTTGAGCTACTGGCTGCTCTGCAAAGAATAGTAAGGACAAAAAATAATACCCAAAGGTATTTTGGTACCAAGAGTGTTATCTATAGCAAGAAAGATGAGCAGTCTGTTCCAACTGATGAGATTTCCAAAAACTCCAGGGAACCAGCAGTTAGCGTAATGGCTATGTTGCTGGACTCCCATGTAGTCGACTGCGGTTCGTG
>NW_006207869.1:263738-270423 GCF_000334495.1 Tupaia belangeri chinensis
GCTTAAGAAAACTACAGAAGATACAACAAAGAAGAGAAAGGAGCAGCTCAGTCCTGAGTTGGTGGCGGCTCCATCTGCTGTTGCAGAATCCCTCCCTTTCAATGAGCAGAGGACCAAATCAGAACTGGTCAGGCAACTCCAGCAGCATGAGAAAGACGTGAGGGAATAGATAGATGGAAAGAGATCTAAAATTAGTGTCAGGAACATAATATCAGATATGAATGTTGCCAGATCTGTTACAGCTAGAGTTAGTACAAGACCAGAGCATCCAATTCAGTTTGATGAAGGATTGGACAGAGCCCTTGGCCAGGAGAGGACAGCTGATCTTAGAAAATGTCTAAGGAGAAATATATTCTAGGGGAGAAGACATAATATTTTTGACACTAAGGCAGTTACTGAAGAAGCACCTGAACCATAGACATCGCCTTCACTTTGGAATGTGGAATTTGCTAAACAGGTTGCCAGAGTCAATGAACAGCTTATTCCAAATGGGTTTGAGGAGATGATCCAGTGGACAAAAGAAGGGAAGCTGTGGGAGTTCCCAATTACCAATGAAGCAGGTTTTGATGATGATCGTTCAGAATTTGATGGGCATGTAATTTTTTAAAATAAATACCTAGAGGATTTTCCAAAATAAGGACCAATTTGTCACTTCATGGAGCTGGTGGCTTGTGGCCTTTCCAAAAAGTCATATCTAAGTGTTAAACAGAAGGTTGAGCATATAGAATGGTTTAGGAATTATTTTAATAAAAAAAGGACATTCTAAAGAAAAGAAACATACAGTGCAATTGAAGACCATGGAAATTTTTATATCAAATTGCTGGCAATGAAAATAAAATAATTTTGCTATAAAAAAAATAAAGAAAATAATATTGTGCAAATTGAACGAAATACGTTGAAATAAACAAGACAAAACAAGGCCGGTCAGCAGGTGACTTAAAAGTGAAAGCACTGGAATCTACATAGCCAACTCAGGTTGGAGTCCCAGACCCAGTGCTTTGAAAATCATGCTGGGTGCACGTGTGTAGATGCCCAAAATCTGAAGAGGAGAATGGCAGAGAAAAAACTGCAGTGTAGCCATCACTCCCAAGGATTGAATTCTCATTTTCCCTCTCTTTCTCTGTCTCTGTCTCTCTCTATTGAGCACATACAAAAAATGCCAATGTAAATTAAGAAGAAATTAATATGATACATTAAAATAAACATTCATGAAAATAAGACACATTAACTAAAATAAAATTTTTACATTATATGCAGAGGAAAAAAATACTAGGAGCAGGGATGAACAAAATAATCAGAGAATAGGCTAATTGGAAAGTAGTACTAAGAAAATTGCCAACAAAACAGAAGAGAGTGAGGAAGGAAAAGCACAAAAGTAACTTTAAAAATGGATGCTATTCGTGCTAGCAGGTGGTGTGGTGGTGAAAGTGCTGGGCTCCCATATGTTTGACTGTGGTTCAAGTCCTGGACAGGGTACCTTAAAAATCATGCTGGGCACGTGTGTGTGTTTGTGTGTGTGTGGTGTATACATATATAAAGTCCGAGGAGGAGAATAAAGGAGAAGGGATTTTGACATAGCATTCACCCCTGGGAGATGATTTCTCACTTTCCCTCTCACTATCTTGCTCTCTTTGGTGAGTGCATGTGCCCTGCAGCATAAACTGAAAAATAATGTTATTTTGAGTAGTCACAACAACTGAACATTCCAAAAGGAAAACACAGTGAATGAAAGAAACTAGAAATGTGGAAAATTAGTGAGGGATAAATTTCCAAACTAGAACCAGGTGGTTGCTTTCTTCTCACTTTTAAAATGTCCAATGAGTCCTAAGTAAATAATAATAATAAAATAATCTGTTCTTAAGTGTTCTCTGGACAGTATGAAGACTAAAGGGGATTTTATTTTCTCACAGTAATCACAGAAATAAAACAGATTACCTACCAAATGCCAAAGAATAATAAAGAAAAACAAAGTTGGCATTGGATTTAGTTTGGGAAGATTCCAGAAGCATTTGATAACCAATTTACTGTAGCAGAAGACAGGTATATGAATATCTTGTTTGAAAGGGCTGCTGTAATCTCTCTTGCATTCTTTCTGTCCTCTTCCCTTAACCATCCTGAAGTGAAACAAGGGGAGAGCAGACTTAATATTTTTATGTTACTTAATTTTACTATGCTCTTTTCCCCTGCTGTCCTTGCCAGTATATTGCCCTCAACTGCCACTGACTTAATGACACTGATCCTGTCACATCAATTTTGATTTTATAGACCTAGGATTCTGATATATGTACTCTATTACAGACAATTTTTTGTCCCCTGGATCCACTCATCTATTTCCCTAGCCATCATTTCTTCTCTACTTCTGCCTTGTCCCTCATCTGAATACACTTACCTCTACTCTAAACCAGCAATGGGGTCCCTGAAGAATTTCAGAGGACATTTATGCCTCCCCTTCAAGACCTGAACCAAAGTTACAATTTCTTTGTCTGCGTGTACCCCATGTAGTAACCAAAATGACATCACCACATCCAGCTACTCAATCCAGAAGCTGTTGGATTATACTTGAATCATCTTTGAATGGGTCATTCCAGAGTCTCATTCCCACATCCAATCCCACATCCAATTTATGATGAATTCTCTTCATCATAAATCCACATCTATGCATGGTCCAAGTCACCAGTTTCTATTCCCTGAACATCTCCAACAGCCTCCATCCTGGTTTTCCTGATTCTATTTTTGCCTGTCCCCATAAATTGTCCTCACAATGGTTAGGCTAATCCAAAAAGTCAATTAGATTATACTTTTTTTCTACTAAAATCATTTGAAGGCTTCCTCACTTCTCTGAGGTAAAACCCAAGGTATTCAATAAGATCATGTCTACTTTTTATGTTTTCAATCCTCTTTTATATTTCTTTCCCTCTTCTACTACACTTCATGCTGATGGGCCTTACTTCCCTTCTATATTTGTACCTAATGTTTTCGGCTGTGGTCTTTGGATAAGATTTTCCATCATCCTCAAATACTGTTTCTCCTTCATAATCTGCTTTACTGTCACTCTTCCCATGTAAATCCTTCAGACTCCCCAGAGTGTGGTTGGTGTTGTGACCAACTGTTTTTCTCTTTTATAGAAAGCTACAATTTTCTTTATAGTCTTTAATATAGTTAGAGCTTAGGTGTATTCTGTATAGTTAAGGTGACTCTCTCTTTTTTTTATTGAACTACAGCCATGTCTAAATTACTGTATTCACCAATAGGTGTCCAGGTACTGAAACTAATGCTGAAGCAGTGAGTTGCTGAATAATTATGTGCTGAAAAAATAATTAAAGATATGACTGCAAGTAACACTCAAAATATTAATACTAAAACAGCACCTACAGAAGATTGTGTATTTCAAAGACACATAATATTTCCCACCCCAAAAGCTCTTCTAAAACCTTGCCACATATACATTAAAAGTGTGTTGAAATGTTTCTGTGTATTTTCTTTTAAGTGTGTTGCAGTTCCTCAAAACCATGACTGTGAAATCTCTGTCAAGCAGATTGTGCATCTTCCCTTGAATGTCAGTCCCTGCACTTTACTTTGTCCATTGGTAACATCACATTCTCCTGATTATTCTTCATACTTGTGTGTGTGTGTGTGTGTGTGTGTGTTGATGTTTATACATTGGAAAGCTGGTATTTATTCTAGAGTCTGCACTCTGGCTTAGTTTGAGATGCTAGAAATACCCCAGTGCTTGGACAGAGTAAGTGAGAGGTCCCTAGTGTTCCCATTGTCACCAGGGACTACAGTCCCAACTACAGAAGAGCCCTGAAGTTCCTGATGATCTCAATGTAAGATATTTCTGATACCCACAAAACTGCACTAATCTGAAGAATGAACATGCATAGGGTCACTTCACCATCTGGGCCCCAGTCAGCTGCAACATGATGCCACACTGAAAGCAGATGCACTGCCAAATAGACTATCCTGAGAAACAACAGTACTTGTACATATGCATCTCTCAGGTGCCATGAGCAGCCCTGCACATTGAGACAGTGGCTGGAGCATATACACACAGTTAAGACAAAGTGGTATGGTTAGGACATGTGTGCACACAGTAGGGACTGTGAGAAGAAGCCTATGGCCACTACCACCCCCGCGGGCTTGTAGGGGCTCTAAAACAAGTGTGTGCTCAGTAGGAACTTCAAAGGCCACCTACTGTGAGAAGTCACTACAGAAATAAATGAAAGGCATTTATATTAGGAAGAAATATGTAAAGTCATCTTTATTTGTGGACGACATGACACAATTTTTAGGAAGTCACTAGGAATTGTCTACAGACTATTAGTATGAATAAACAAGTTCAGAAAAGTAACACAATATAAGATAAATTTATGAAAATATATTTTTAAATTATTTTAACATTGCCAAAATACATATTCTTTAACTGAAGAGAAAAATAAAAGGTAAAGTGAGAAAGCACCCCAAATGGGCCACAGTCATGCTGTAGCCATTTACCCTCTATGTCTTCCTGCTTTCGAGATTTGGGCTATGACTTCATATATACTTCACATGTTTCTCAAGCCAGATACAGGAATTGAACTATGCAGTCTGCCATGTGGGATCGGGCTCCCTTAACTTCATGGAGTTGGCCCCTTAGGTCAATTATTCCCTTAGGAATAATTATAACAAGAAAAGGATAAACTTGAACACTGAAAACTGCAATACATCACCAATGTCGGAAATAACTCACAACATTGAGTCTCCTTTCCATGTTTCTGGAAAATTTACCATCCTAGGAAGAAGATAGAGATGGCTTCTTGGTCTATTACTAGAGGTGAGCCCAAGGTGAGGTCTACACATGCAAATGTGTATTATGGTCTCCATTTTTTACTTTATCTGTAGACATTATTTACTTTATTTTATTTATTACTACTTTTAAATTTGGTCAGAGAGAGATGGAGAGAAAGAAAAAGTGAGAAAGCAAGCTGCCAGGTCCAGGACTAGACATGTTTCACCCCTGTGGAAATCTAGCACTTTTACCACCACATCACCTGTTGACCCTTATTGTCTCCATTTTAAAACACAGAAAACTAAAGTCCACAAAGAGAGTAAACAACACCTATGTCTTAGAGGTGGGAATGTCAGGGATTGACTCTCCCACTCACCCCGTGCCAATCATCATGTATTTAAGCAATCCCCCCAATAACATATCAATTTGTGTTTAAGAGAGACCTGGTATCCAAGTATGGGGGGCAGGGATTCAAAACTGGAAGGTGAAAGAGTACTGTGCTGACAAAGACTAAATTCTTTGTATCTATAGAACAAAGTCACTGAAAGACACAGCATCAGAGAAGATACAGAAATTTGAACATGGCAGTGCATATAACAGGAAAAACAAAAATCAGGGATATGTCTTGAACAAAATCGTCTCTTGCACCCCCTTCAGTCACCACACCCAATCTTTACCCACTTTTCATACTATTCCCTCATTTCACCACTCCAGTCTAACATTAACCCTGATGAATCAGGATGGGCATTTTGGGGCCAGCAGGTGGCCTGGTGGTTAAAGGCACTGGACTTCCACATGGCTGAGCATGGCTGGAGTCCCAGACCTGGTGGTTTGCTTTTTCACTTTCTCTCTCTCTGGTCAAATTAATAATAATAATAATTATTATAATAATAATAAAAATAGAGTTAAATAAAATATTTTTTAAAAAGATGGTCAGTTCTCTGTTTGAAAAGAAACTCAGTGATAGCAAAATGTATATGAAATTCCTCCTAGCCTGGTTTGTGGACAAAATCAAGGAAGAGTAGATAAGTCAAGTGCATCTCCCACACACAAAGACACCCCAAATAATTAAAGATTTGTTAGATAAAACATGGGAGCTTTTGGTCAAGTTATTATTGTACAGTTGAAATGTAAATAGACTTGGAATATGAAATACACCTATCCTATTATTCTGCTGTTTTATCTTGAAAACACACTAGAACAGTTTTCCAGCTGTAATAACCATTAAACATTCAAAAATCAGTTTAGTAGGTGAGGATAAACATATTTTAATGACTGCAAGAGAATTACCCTAGTAATTATCTGTTTCTTAATAACCTAAAACACATTATTTTTCATTCTTTAGATTGCATTACTAAAAAGAGTCGGTGGTCGTATAACAGGAATAACTATATCAGAACAACAAAAGTGTTAAATTACATATTAATGTCATTGACTAAGTGACCCAAGTATGAATTTGCTCATTATCCCTGAAATGTCAAACCAGGATTTAATAAAGAACCAGGATCCTGTCTCTAACTCACCTGGATAGAATCTGTTCCCCTCTATCAGATTCTGGTCTCCTGGCTACAGGGCTCTCCTCTGTGAAAGCACAGGAACTTTTGCATTGTTGCCTAATCGAGAATCGCAGAGCCTTGTGGGAAATGTAGTCTCTGCTCCGATGACGTCATCAGCATAGGCCAAGGAGGGCGGCTTTTTCAGATTTTCTCTCCGCCTGTGGCGCTCAGTTCCCTCTGAGTGGTCGCTGGTGAGAATCTGCTGCTGTGCTGACCATGCTCTGCTGACGTGGTGTCCCTGACGGTGAGTCTGAGTGTGAACGAGCAGGGTTGCGGGTTTTGAGGACTCTAGTAGGGGAGAGGTGTCCCTCTTCCTTGGTGGGAGCAGAAACGTGCAGGGAGGTCCGGTGGAGGGAGGAGG
>NW_006207869.1:270514-271016 GCF_000334495.1 Tupaia belangeri chinensis
GAGGAACAGGAGCGTCGGGGTGTGCAGGTCAGTAGCTGCTTTGTCGGAAGGTGGGTGTGTGCATTCAGGTGTACAAAGGGGACTCCAGAAGCTCCGGAAGGGGTCAATCCAGTCCAAGCTGGGCACGGGTTGGTTTGTTATATTTTGATCAGCGAGAAAGGAGAGGACACCCAGTCATAGCCAAGTTATAGGAGTCTGTATTACCAGCGACTGCGGGAGCTCCCATGTCTCTCAAAGACCCTGCAGCCCCAGTGTAGGGAGAAGGGTGCTTGTAAAAACAAAAAGCACATTTGCGTTGATGTGGCGGGAACGGTAACCATTAAGGTGGGGGCAAGGAAGAAAGGGAGAGGGGATCCAAATGGAAAGCAGTCAAAGAATAATTACTAAGGGCATTTTCCAGTCCCTTGCCTAAACACAATGGGATCTTAATGGTCTTCATGGCTTGGGGCAAGGACCTTCTCACTGAGGAAATTCTCAAGGTTGGGGGTTTCAGGTTATTTAG
>NW_006207869.1:271034-272308 GCF_000334495.1 Tupaia belangeri chinensis
GGAATGTTAATCACTCTTGTTTACATAAAAAGTTCTAAGCAAGTTTCCAGTATAGAATTCACAATGGAGTTTCTCCTGCTTCAGATTGAGGAGCCTGAGGGTCAGATGACCAGGAACTTCCAGCTCTGCTACAGGATCCTGATGAGAGGGGAGTAAGCTCTCTGGTTAGGTAGATAGGGTGAGGAGTCCACAGAATGGAGGGAGGGTAGGAGACAAATGGAGTCAGTACAGTCTAGCCTTTAATAAGAAATACATTCACAACTCTCAGCAGAAAGCAATTATTAGCTCTTGCCTCTTGCTTGGACAGAAAACTGCTTGCAGCCTGCTTAAGATAATGACAGCTGAAAGTAGCATGATCTGTATCATTGCTACATTCCAAATGAAAAGTTCAGTGTCTCTTGATCTGGAGAGCAGCAGAGGGAAGGACCTTGAACAATAAACTCTTCTTTCATATTTCAAAAAATTTATGAGCTCTTGCTGACTTGCTAGAAATAGACAATCTGGCCGTAGTCCTGAGTGCAGTGTCCAACACAAGGACAATGATTAGTTTAAGACTCCTGGTGGCACAAAACTCTTGTGGTGGCATCGCTTTTTGAAAAGTATTTTTTTTCTCCATCTCCTTAGACAAAATTATTTTTCACATTGTTTTTTTTTTTTATTTTTTTTTTGATTTTTCTTGTCAGGGTCCATTCTGACACCCTGAGTGTACCCATTTGCTTAGCTGGAAGCTTTGACTGTTTTCTAATAAGCTTTGATTACTATCCTCTCCTTTTGTCCACATTTATCATTCTTTGTGACCATCAGATAGGAACCTGCCCAGGTGTTGGATCTGAATACCTAGCACTTCATAACATGGATGGTACTTTGTATCTCATTAAGTATACCCATCCGTAATACTAGCCTATTTCCTATTCTAGGGGAAAACCCCCAGTTTCCCAGTGAAATAACTCTGGAGTCTTTGTAGACAGAGTGTTCCTATGGCAGCTGTATTTGTGGGGTGTCTCTGTGTCTTAAAGTGAATGAAACTTCTGATCACCTCTTGCATTTCTTTGGCCTGCCTAGCACTCCTGGGTAAGTTGACATTTTTTCTTTTAAGATTTTTGCTATGGGGCACAAGTACTTGCCTGAGAGATACAGAGATGGGCAGGGTAGGTTGGGAGAAAGGAGAAATCACCCCCCATGGGGGTGGGCATGCCAAAATCACTTCTCCATTTTCCTCTTAGAATTTTGGGCACATGTGAACATATTCTGGATGTAATTTTCAAGCCGTTTGA
>NW_006207869.1:272345-277884 GCF_000334495.1 Tupaia belangeri chinensis
CTTCAATGCCGCTGGCTGGTTCACTTCTGAGTAACTTTAAAAACTTTTTGAAGCCATCCGATGATGTAGTGGTTAAGGTTTTGAACTCCCACTTGGCTGAAGGAAGCAGCAGCCTTTCCTTCAGTCCAAGATCTGGCAGTTTGGAAATCACACTACGTGCATGTGCCTTTGTGTCCAAAATTCCAGGAGGAGAAGGGAAGAGAAAGGATTGTCGTGTGGCCATCATCCTTGCTGGGTGTTTTCTCATCCCCCTCCCTCCTTTCTGCCACTCTCTAGCAAGTGCAGTCTCCCTATGGCAAAAACCTAAAGGGGAAAAAAAGAATCTTATATGAGTTCAAATTCAGAACCCAGTGACAGTAATTTCTGTTAGGCAGTTTGAAGTACTGATGAATGGTAGCATTTTATTTGTAATAAAGTAAGTATTGGGAAGTCAGAAAATTATACTATACAAATGGGAGTCTCAACTGAAAGAATAACCCTGTGGCCTGAAAACTGTATTAGAATGTCAGAGCAGTGGCAGAAGAGCCTGGGAAAGGAAAAAAAATCAGTTTACTTAAAGTAATTATTGATCTTTCTTCCTAGAGTGGACAAAATTTGGATAATCCTACCTTCTCCTGAGGCACTGGATGTTGCTCAGAGGTTTGGACCAACTTTTAGAAAGGATAGAGAGTTTGACTCGGATAGGCAAAGCCCTAACAATGTTACTTATTGAAGAAAGCTTAGTGTGGCCTGGTGTGAAGTTATAACCTGTCATCCTGAGTGTCTGTCTACAGTGCTCTCTAAATAGAATCCATTCTTTCAATTTGTTGTCATTGTTTCCTGTTTCTGAACTCACTTAAACTTGATCTTTCACCAAATTTGGCAACTAGAAAAAAGCGGATGCACCCTCTATCTTGATAGGTTTACCTAATAGTTCAGGAAGGGTTTGCCAAAGTATTTCTGCCTTATAAGAAAAATGGAAATAAATTAGATTTGAGATGTGTCTTTCTCAGAGGCTGGTTATTTGTAGATGCTAGACATTCTGACGTTTGGCTAGTGTTATCTGTTTTCTTTACCAGATTTCAATCAAATGAACCATTTTTTTACTTTCAATTTTTTTGTGTGACATTGAGATTAATGCAAACATGACTTGCAATACCTTTCCTATCCCTCAGCAAATTTTGTGACTAATGTGGTTTCAAAGAGTTTTCCACTTAATAACAGCAATGTCTTATTAAGATGATAAATTATGCAGAAAATTTATAAGAGCTTTTATTTCTTCTGTTTTTTGAAGGTATTTTTGCTGTAGGACACACACACTCGCCAGAAAGAATTCCCTCCATCCCCCCAACCTTGGGGGATGGCCAATTCTGAAATCCTTTTTCCTCCTCTCTCCTGTGATTTTGGGTGTACACACATATTCACTCACTAACTCATGTGCCTGGAATGGTTTTTATGTCACTGGATCTGGGACTTGAACCACATACTCAGCCATGTGTGGGATCTACTACCTTAACCACAGTGCTTCCCACTGACCCATAAGAGCCTATTTTACATTATATAAAATAGGAAAATTAGACTATATGACACTTTTAGTTTAAACCAATTTTTAAAATGTAAATAAAATGTAATGCAGTACTCTTGTATGAGTAACAAATCCTTATGTTTCATTTATTAATTAAAATTTTTGTGTGTATGTGTAGGAATTTTTCCCTTAGTACACATATGCACTTCAGAGAGAGACCGAGACAGTGAGAGGGAAAGTAAGAAATCTCTCCTTAGGGAGGATGGTCACACCACAGTCCCTTCTCCTTTCTCCTGAGATCTTGGGCATGCATGCACATATATACAGTGTGAGTTTTAAGACACCGTGCCTGGTACTCGGACTGTGGTCAGCCATGTGATAGTCCCATGACATAACTGCTAGGCCATATGCTGCCTTTTTCTTTTTAAGTACAAAGACTTACAGAATGTAAACATCTTAAAAGTTCATCTACTAATGTACACAAAATTGCTCTGTAGGTTTTTCAAAAGTCTTACATATGGCTGTAAAGTTCTATTGATTGTATCTGACATGTATTTAAGACTTTCTGATGATATCATTAAAAAACATTGCTGGGGCTTAAATGTATTGTTTAGCATTTTCTGGGTAAGGAATAAACTAAGTATTGTAAAAACTAACCAATTCATTTGCTCAAGGGTCCTTGGGTCTACACTTTGGTTGACTTCAGTTGGGTAGTTTCTATTCTAGTTGACTGGATGGCAAGTGAGGCTTTAATCATGTGGTGCCTTAAGAGAGTCTGATTTATTTCAGATAACTTCACTCTTCTGCCTAGTGGTTTGTGCTTACTCTTGGTGAGGCCCATGTATCCACCAATTTAGCCTCAGGATTTTTCAATAACAGCTCTGCCAAAAAGTGAAGCACTGTTGCGAGCAGACGGTGTGGTGGTTAAGGCACTGGATTCCAACATGGGCTAACTATGGTTTGAGTCTTGGACCTTTCAGCTTGAAAATCATACTGGGCACATGTGTGTGCACGTACCCAAAATTCCAAAAGGAGAATAGAAGAGAAGGGATTGTGGTGTGGCTATTCTCCATTTCTCTCTTTCCTTCTCTCTGTCTCTCTACATATGCGCTCTATGGCAAAAACCTAAAAGCAATAAAGAAAGAATGGAAGCACTAGTGGACAAAAACCTTCCAAACTTAGATTTCTATCACATTTTCTTTTTTCGGTTTATTTTATTCATGATAGAGCATGCATATCCACTCAAGATTGAGTGAAAGAGAGAAGCACATACAGGGATTCCTTACCGTGTTTCCCCAGCTCTCTAACTCATCAGGATCTTAGTCATGTGCACTTATTCATAGGCTTGATTTTAGACTGAGCTGGGGATCCAAAGTCATGGTTAACCATATGCCTTCCAAGAGTCCAGTTACATTTGTTATTGACTCCAAGCTGGACTTGCATTATCTTTTTTTTTTTTTCTCCATTTCTCCCTTTCCTTCTCTCTGTCTCCAGTGAACATATGCGCCCTATGGCAAAAACCTAGAAGCAATAAAGAAAGAATGGAAGCACTAGTGGGCAAAAACTTTCCAAACTTAGATTTCTATTGCATTTTCTTTTTTTGGTTTATTTATTCATGATAGAGCATGCATATCCACTCAAGATTGAGTGAAAGAGAGAAGCACATACAGGGATTCATTATTGTGTTTCTCCAGCTCTCTAACTCATCAGTATCTTAGGAATGTGCACTGATTCATAGGCTTGATTTTAGACAGAGCTGGGCATCCAAAGTCATGGTTAACCATATGCCTTCCAAGACTGCAGTTACATTTGTTATTGACTCCAAGATGGACCTGCATTATCTTTTTTTTTTTTCAGCTCTTGCTATAGGGCATGTGTGCTTGCCAGAGAGAGAGAGAGAAAGGAAGAAGGAAGGAAGGAAGGAAGGAAGGAAGGAAGGAAGGAGAGAAGGAGAGAGGGAGAAATCCCAAACCAGAAATGTGGCCATGCCTGTTTCTTCTTCATTCTCTTCTCAGGATTTTGGGCACACCTGAACATGTGGCTGGTCTGCTTTTCAAGGTGTTGGGTCTGGGACTTGAACCATGGTTGGCCATGTGGGATCCAGCTGCATTAACCCTTATACCATGGAGTGGCCTAGTAATTTCTATTTCAGTATGAGTTAATTTATGGATTTTGATTATATTATTGTCTCTTGATGTTTGTCTTTGATTACTCTTTTGCAGTTTTATAATATTTGTTATTGTCAATTACTCCAGTGCTTTAATTCAAAAATTGTCTAATTATATATTATTTTTGACATTCTAGATAAATTTTAGAACTTTTGGTCTCTTTTTCCATGAAAAGAAAACATACTGGAATTTTGATGGAATATTTGTATCAGTGACAGAGATAGCCCTTCATTTTGATAAATTTTGAAAAAGTGGATATCTTGGTAAAGGTGAGTTTTTCTTCACGTCCATATATGTAACCACATTTTTCAGGTCTATAATTTTTTTTCTTATATATTCTACATATTCGTTTCTAAAAACTTGCATACATGTATATTACACAAATGTCATGTTCATATAACTTATGTTGTATTTTATACTATTTATTAAATTGGACCTATAAGAGCTAAAATATTGCTTACCCCTAGGAACCACTTCCCCTACACTGCCCCATTCTTTTCTCACTTAATGACGTCTTCTTGCCTCTTCCACCTCACTTTCAAAGATTTAAACTAATGCTATGAATTCTTATCTTAGTACTTACATTCTTATATTTCTTTGAGTTTCTCCTGGTTGTATGTGTGTCTGGGAGCTTATTGAATCAGTTTCCTAAAGTATAGATAACTAGACATTCAACCTTTTTTTCCCCCTTAGAGTTCAGTTCTAAATGTTTATTGATACTGTTTAGTTTTATTTATTTGATTTGGGCATTTTCTCATTTACTAAAGATGTTTAACATGTTTTACACATGTATTGAACATTTAGAAATCTAGTTAAAGTATCTGAACAAGTATCTTTGTCTACTTTTTTTGGGGGAGAGATCTCTTTTTTTCCTTATTAAAAATGTTTAGTTACAGGGTCAGGAGGTGGCATAGTGGCTAGGTGCTGGACTCCCACAGGACTGACCATAATTTTCGTGGACCTGGTAGCTCTCTCTCTCTCCTCTCTCTCTCTCTCCCTCCTCTCTCTCTTTGTCTCTTTCTGGTGAATAAATGTACACTGTAGCAATTTTTTAAAAAAGGAATAAACAAAATTGAATAAATAATTCTTAAAAATTATTTAGTTAGTACTTGGGAGGCAGGATGATCATAAGCTAGCAAGATCCTGTTTTTTAAAAAGTTTTTATTAAAAAAAGAAAAATATGTTTGATTAGACATTTGGTCATTATTTTCTCATACTCTTGTCACTTTTCTTTACATCCTTTAAGTGTATCATTTGATGAATAGAATTTTTATTTTAATGTAGTCCAATTCATAAATTATTTAAAACATTGCTTTACATAACTCTTAAAAGGTATCTTTGGAAATTATTATGTAACATGGGCAGAAAATGTACATCATAATTTTTTGTTACACAGATATAATATTGTCTTCACAGCTAATGCTCTTTGGAAAATATTTTTTCCCTGCTTCTCTGAAGTGCCATCTCTTTTACTGATACAAGTTACCAAAAACCAGAGGTATTTTTAAGAGTTTCTCTTAATAGTTCAACTGGCCTGTTTATTCATCTCATTTCTAGTTTTACACACTTTGATTTTTATTACTTTGTAAAATTTGTATTCTTATGTGTGTTTGTGTGTGTATGTTATCATTACAAGAATATACATTTATTATCAAAATTGACAGATTTATTTGAATTTGTTTTTTCCTTCAGAGAGATTTTTGCCCTTGGGTACATATACTTGCTGGAGAGACAGAGACAGACAGAAAGTGAGAACTCACCCTCCAGGGGGAATGATCATGCCACAGTCCCTGCTCCTCCATTCTTCTCTTGGGATCTTGGGGCACACATGCACATGCATCCAGTGTGAGTTTTAAGTCACTGGGTC
>NW_006207869.1:278194-282019 GCF_000334495.1 Tupaia belangeri chinensis
GAAAGAGTGGGGCCAGCAGATGGCATGATAACTAAGGCACTAGTGTTAGTTTAAGCTGATTTTAATTTTTCATTTCTTTAATTACTATTGAATTTGAAAATGTATTTGTGTATTTGTAATTCAACTGCCTCTTTAATATATGTGTTGAAATCTTTTATTTACTTATGTTATATTTAAATACTGCAGATCTTTACAGCACAGAAAATGAATTTCCCCAGCATGAATATACTGTATATAAGTCCAGTCCAACATAGTACCGTAAACATTATCATCAACAGATATTTTTTTATTTTTGTGTTCCTAAAATGTATTGGTTTTTAAATTTTGATTTCTATCTTCCTGTTCCCCATTGCCCATCTTCTTTCCATGCTGTCTCTGGTATCCACAGTTGCTCTCCATGCCTTTATACATTTGAATCTTTCAGTTTCTGCCCTAGAATGCAAACATTCAGTATCTAGTAAGTGAGACATCTAATGCCTCACTTTCATAGTCTGACTTGATTCACTTAACATTAAATCTTCAGTGTTTGTCAATTTTCTATCAAATGCCAGGGTCTCTTTTTTTTAATGGCTGCATAGTATTTCATGTGTATATGTGCCACACTTTTTCAACACATTTATCTGTTCTTCGACAGGTTGATGCCATGTCTTAATAATTGTAAATAAGGCTGCAAAAACCATGGATGTGCAAATGTTTTTCCAACTCTGTATATTTCTGTCCTTTGGGACAGATAACCAGGAATAGAATTGCCAAATGATATGATAATTCTATTGTGGGTTTTTGAGGAGCCTCCATATTGTTCTGCACAGTGCCTGAACTAATTTACTTTTCCACCAACAGTTTAGGAGAATTCCTTTTCCACTGCAGCCTCACCAGTACTAATCATTTTTTATTTTTGTTTGCTGTTCTGACTGGGGTTAGGTAGTATCTCATTGTGGTTTTGATTTATACGTCTCTTATGATAAGAGATATTGAACATTTTTTTATATGCTTTTTTTTTTTTGGAGAGGTTTTTACTATAGGGCACGTGCGCTCACCAGACAGAGAGAGACAGAGGGACAGAAAGCGAGAAATCACCCCCTAGGGGGGATGGCCACGCCACAATCCCTTCTCCTCCATTCTCCTCTTGGGATCTTGGGCATGTATGCACACGTGCCCAGTGTGAGTTTAAGCCACCAGGTCTGGGACTCAAACCGCAGTCGACTACATGGGAGTCCAGCGACATAGCCATTATGCTAACTGCTGGTCCCTCATATGCTTTTTGACTGTTTGTGCATCTTCCTTGGAGAGTTTGTTTGTTCAGCTCACTTGCCTACCTTTTAATTGGATTTTTTTTTTTTACTTTTTTTTGAGGGGTAAACTGCTGACATTCCCTATACTGGTTATCAGTCCCTTATGTGAGACTTAGTTTGTAAATATGTTCTCTATTCTGATGACTGTCTCTTTATTTTTATTATTGTGTCTTTTGCTGCATAGAAGCTTTTTAACCTGATATAATTCTGCTTGTCTATTTTTAGGATTATTTCCTCTGCTTTGGGGATCTTATTTAAAAGTCTTTGCCTACTGTGATGTCTCCAAGAAATTCTCTTGCATTTTGTACCAGTAGTTTTATAGTTTGAGGCTTTACGTTTTGATCTTTGATCCATTTTGAGTTGATATTTGTTAATGGTGAGGCATAGGGGTCCAGTTGCATTTTTCTGCAGGTGAATATCTAGTTTTTCCTATACCACTCACTGAAGAGATTTTCTTTTCCCTATTGACTAGTCTTATGCCCTTTGTCAGAAATCAGTTCTGCATGTTTTGGGATTAATTTTGTTCCTTTGGTTTACATGCCTGTTATTGTGCAAGTACCACACTGTTTTGATTATCATAGCTCTGTAATATGTTTTGGGGTCAGAGAGTGAGATGCCTCCTACTTCATTCTTTTTGTGCAGTGCTGCTTTGACAATATGGGGCTTTTGATGATTCCAGTAAAATTTTATGGTTATTAAAGAAAAATAAGATTTTTTTTCTAATTCTGTGAAGAACATCTCTGGTAATTTGATCACGACTGCATTAAATATATAGATTAATTTTGGTAGAAGAGATTTTTTGTTATATTAATCCTTCCAATCCAGGGCATGGGAAGTCGTTCCACATTTTGTATAATTTTCAATTTCCCTTTTAGTTTTTCGATAATTTTTCTTGTAAAAGTCTTTGGTTAGTTTTATTTCTAGTTGTCTTATGCTTTTTGTGGCTATCAGTTCTATAATACCTCAGTCTGTTCACAATTAGTACATAAAAATGCTATAGAATGTTGTATGTTGATTTTCTATCCTGCCACTTTACTATATTTATTTATTACTTTCAGGATTATTTTTGTGAATTCCTTTGGATTTCTATGTATATATCATGTCATCTATAAAGAGAGATAATTTTACTTCTTATCCTGTTTGAATATCTTTTACTTTATTCTCTTCTCTGATTGCATTGACTAGGACTTGCAGCACTATACTGAAGAAGAAAGGAGAAAGTTGGCAGCCTTGTCTTGTTCCAGTGTTTAGTGGAAAAGCTTTCATTTACTGCCCACTCAGTATGAAAACTCTTATAAGGGTTTTTCACATATTGCTTTTATTGTATTGAGAAGAATTTCTTCTATTCTGATTTTGGTTAGTCTTAATCATGAAGGGATGTTGTATTTTATCAGATGCTTTTTCTGTATTAGTTGATATGATCATATAGTTTTTATCTTTTTTTCTGTTAATATAATGTATTACTTTTTTTGTTTTACATATGTTAAACCACCTTTGCATCCATGGAATAAAGCCTACCTGGACATGGTGCATAATTTTTAAATTTGTCATTGGATACAGTTTGATAATAACTTGTTGAGAATTTTTGTGTCTATATTCAACAGGCATGTTGGTCTCTAGTGTTTTTGTTGTTGTTATGTACTTGTCTATTCAGGCATGAGGGTGATGGGAGCTTCATAGAATGAGTTTGGGAGAGTTTACTCCTTTTGGGTCTTTAGAAATAGTACACTGAGTTAGTTC
Source organism: Tupaia belangeri chinensis (assembly GCF_000334495.1). NCBI lineage: Eukaryota > Metazoa > Chordata > Mammalia > Scandentia > Tupaiidae > Tupaia > Tupaia belangeri. The sequence continues at coordinate 281,227 of NW_006207869.1, forward strand.
TTTAAAAATTCTGTAGAATTCAGAAGTGAAGTCATCAAGAATTGGGCTGTTGTTTGTTTGGAGACTATTACTGATTCTATCCCATTGTTTCTTATTGGTCTCATTAGGCTTTCCATGTCTTCTTGATTCAGTCTTGGTAAATTGAATGTGTCCAGAAATTTGTCCATTGTTTTTATTTATTTATTTACTTAAGTTTTGTTCATTTCAGCCAGGTCTTCTTGTTCATTGGTGTATAGTCAGTCATAGTATTTTTATTTATAGACACCATAAATTTGTTTATTTTTAACACCCATCATGCCATGAATTCATGGGTAATAGATTCCAGTAGCTCAGGCTCCTTTCCATTGGTTTTCACAAAGTTTGCTTCTCTGGGCAGAGCAAGCTGGTGCTTCTTTTTCTGATCATTTTCATTCACATGTTTTAGGATGCTATCTCTGCTCTTAGAATGCTTAATGTGCTTAATACACTTGGCAAGAATCTTGCCTTTAACTTGTTTGTTTACAACAATGCCAACAACATGCTGGGTAACATTGTAGACTGTTTCAGTTTTGCCACGGTAACATTTGTGGGCATTCTTTTTGAACAGTACCCATTACCTTGATGTCTACAATATCACCTTTCTTGTAAATAAGCTTATTTGTTGTTAAAGGAACCACTTCATGTTTTCTAAAAGGCCTAAGAGAACATGTATCGGGTGCCTCTCCTCTTTCCTTTGTGTTCATTATTTTGATTAATTACTTGAAGATGGTGGTTCCGGCCAAAAGGCACTCATAATAGTTTTTCATGATTTTTT
>NW_006207869.1:282797-287006 GCF_000334495.1 Tupaia belangeri chinensis
TCTTCCCAAAAAAAAAAGAAAAAAAAAATGTGTATTTTGTGGTTATTGGTTGGTAAGTTCTATAGCTATCTGTCAAACCCATTTGATTTATGGTAGTGTTTAGATTTTGTATCTCTTTGCTTATTTTTTGTCTAGATGATCTGTTCAAAGGAGACAGTGGGATGTTGAGATCCTCATTGATTAGCATATTGCTGTCCATCTCTCCTTTTAGATCTAGCAGGCTTTCTTTCACATATTTGAGTGCTCCAGTGTTGAGTGCAAAGATATTTATAAGCACTATATTTTCTTGATGAATAATACTTTTAATACTATACAGTGTCTTTTAAAAAATGAATTCTTTTATTTCATTTGTTATTATTAATTTGGTATAGGGCACCTGTGCTCACTAGAGAGTGTGAAAGATAGAGAAGTGAGAAAGCAAGTCACCAGGTCTGGGACTCAAACCATGGTCAGCCTTATAGGTATCCAGTACCTTAACTGCCATGTCACCTGCTGGCCCTCTAGTTTCCTTCTTTAACTGTTCTTATGGTTTTTGTCATAAAGTCTATATTGTCTGATATCAGTATCATGACTCCAGCCTTTTATAAATTTCCATTTGTATGAAATATATTTTTCCAGCCCTCTACTTTCAGTCTATGTGTACCTTTATGATGTGTGTTTATTGTAGGCAGCATATAGAGGGCTTCTTTTATTTTTTTTTTAATCTCTTCAGGCAATCTGTGTGTTTTATTTAGAGCATTTAATCCACTAACATTCTACACAATTATTGATATTTACTGACTTATCACTGCCATTTTGTTAACCATCTTCCAGTTTGTTTTTGTTCTCTTATTTGTTTATGTCTTTTTAGTTTTCCTGATATAGTACACCCTTCAATATTTCGTGAACATCTGGTCTAATGCTGATAAATTTTTTCAGGGTGTTTTTATTTTTTTTTAATCTGGGAATGATATTTTTGTGTTCTAATTTGAAGGATAATCTCACAGGGTTTAGTATTGGTTGAAATCATCTTTCTTTCAGTGTTTTGAATATGTCTTCCTGTCCTTTCCTTGTTTGCATTGTTTCATTCGAGAGGTCTGATGTTAACCTATTAGGATAACAATTTGTAAATAACTATAAATTTCCTTCTTGCCATTTAAAGAACATTGTTTTCAATTTTGATCATTCTGGCTGTGATGTACCATTGTAAGAATCTTCTAGGTTTATTCCATTTGGGATCCTTTGTGTTTGTTGGGTCTGATGTCTGAATGTTTCTCTAGGTTTGGAAAGCTTTCTTCAAGTCTTACATGGATAGGTTTTTGATGCTATATTGATATTATTCACTTTCTGGAATACCAATTATTCAGATATTTGGGTGTTTAATGGTGTCTAGTATTTCTGGTGTGCCATCATTTTGAGGGGTTATTTGTAAGAAACTCAGGACTCGAAGGTAGACTGTCATGAAGAATTGAGGCAAGAGATGAGGAAAAATTAAAAGGGGACTAAAGCTCTCTTGGAGGAGAAGCAAAACTGTGCCAAAGCAGAACCCATTTATTCTAAATTAAATCAAAGAAGTAGTGAGTTTAGGTATAGAGAACCTTATACAATATACATGAGGGACCAGCAGTTAGTGTAATGGCTATGTCACTGGACTCCCATGTAGTAGACCATGGTTCACGTCTGGAATCTGGTGGCTTAAAACTCACGTTGGGCACGTGTGTGCATGCCCAAGATCCCAAGAGGAGAATGGAGGAGAAAGGATTGCGGCATGGCCATCCCCCCTGGGGGGTGATTTCTTGCTTTCTATCTCTCTGTCTCTGGTGAGCACATGTGCCATATAGCAAAAATCTCTCAAAAAAATATATATATATACATGAGTTTCTTTATAGGTTGTATTCCTGGTACTAGATTGATAGCTATCATTAACTTAGTAGTTAGACAGTATTTTGGCTGTGGAATGTCACTACACAATCTTGAGACGCAGCCCATGCCAGGAGCTATCTGGTTGGCTGTGGAGTCCCTTTGGCTTTCTGTCTAGGAATGGGGTTGCTTTCAACTCCCTTCTGAATTCTGTCCTTTTGGCATGGACTGGTTTTTGTCCCCAGCAGTTATTTTTTCATTCTTTTTGGTGGTTTTGTTTAAGTCAATGGCTTTTGTCTTCCAGATCAGAGATTCTGTCTTCTGCATGGTCTAATCTGCTATTAATACTTTCAAGGGAGGTATTTTTTATTTTCTGTGTTGCAGTCTTTAACTTGTGGAGTTCTGTTTAATTCTTTTTTTATGGTGTTTATCTCTTTATGGAATTCTTTTTCTGGTCTTGGAATGATTTCCTCATCTGGAATTAGTTGTCTGTTTTCTCTTTCATCCCATTCAGTTTTGTCACTTTGAACATTCTGTATTCTTTTTCTTACATCTCTGTGAGTTCTTTTGTACTCTTTTATTGAGGAGGAATTTTTCTGTTCCCTTGAAGGAGAGATACTTTTTCTTCATATTGATCCTGTAGTGGTAGTGAGGAAGATGAGCTCTATTTCTCAGGTGTGTTTTTTGGAGATAGAACTTTCTATCAATCTAAGAAGGGTAAATGTAGCCAGCTTTAGATGTTTGTTTCTATCCCAATCTCTCAGAATTAGTTGCACTTGGGGTTGATTCAAATAAAGAAGGTAGTACAAGTCAGCTAACTAAACTCTCAAAGCAAACTAAGGCATGCAAAAAGCATGAGTAAGAAGTCTGAGAGGCCTGGTCCTTCTGCACTCCCTGTCTCTCTGTTGCTGCCACTTAGTCCTGAACCATGGGGGGATTAAGGGAGAGGGCAGTATGCCAGAGGGTCGAAAGCACACCAGCTTGAGCTAAAGGCAGAAGCAAGAAGTCTGAGATGTGCGATCCATCTATGCTGAATCTCAGGCTCTTAATGCCACTGGCTCCTGAACCATGGAGGCTTAAGTTGCAGGGTGAGGTGGGGGAAGGGTCAAAACCACAGCTGTGCAGGCCAAGGCAGAAGCAAGAAGTCTGAGATGTGTAGTTCATAGGCTCACTTTGTCTCTTTCTTGCTCTCTCTCTCGCTCTCTCTCTGCTACTAGTTCCTAGCTCCTGCACCATGAGTGCTTACTGTACAAGGGCACTGGGAAGAGTGTCCAAAGCACTCCTGCTCAGGCAGAAGGCAAAAGCAAGAACTCTGAGATGCACTGTCTTTCAGTGTTCACTCTTTCTTATTGCCCCTGACTCTTGGACTGTGTCAGTTATGGCAGAGGGGCCTGGGCAATGGCGAAGGTCAAAAGCACACTTATGCAGGCAGAAGGCAACGTCAACAACACTGAGACATGAGGTCCTTCTGCACTCAGTGCTCTCTATCTGACTTGCTGTTCCTGACTCCTGCAAGGTGGGGACTTAAGGAAGTGTGGGTAGGAGGGGGTTATAAACCAAACCAGGCAATAGGCAAAAGCAAGGTACTTCTGCATTCACTCTCTCTTGCTATTATTGGCTCCTGCACATGGGGACTATGGCAGAGGTGCTGGAGAGGAAGGTTCCAAAGTGAATCTCTACAGGGAAAAGGCAGCAACAAAAAGTCTGAAAAGTCAGTGCTCACTCTCACTGTCTCACTGCCACTGCCTCCTTTACCATCGGGGCTTATGGTGGAGGTGGAGGGTAGAGTGGCGGGGGGCATTTTAAAGCACATCTAGACTTGCCAAAGGTAGCAGCAAGAGTTCTGAGATAATTATCCTCCTGTGCTCACCCTTTCTCTCTTGCCAATGCTGACTCATGCACTTTAGAAGCTTAAGGCAGAGGAGCATGGGATGTGGAGAGTCTAAAGCACCCCAGCATGGGCAAAAGGTAGAAGGAAGAAGTTCCACCCTTCATGCTCACTCTCTGTTGCCCCTGGCTTGGACCAGCACAGGGTCTTGTAGAGGATGAGCACATCTGTGTGGACAAAAGGCAACAGCAAGGACTCTGAGATAACTCTATTCTGTCTCACTGCCATGGGCTTTTACACCATGGGGCTTATGGCAGAGGGGTGAGGTGTGGGAACAGTCCAAAGCACACCTACATGAACAAAAGTTAGCAGTACGAAGTCTGAGATGTGCTGTCCTTCTGGGAATGCACAGGTGTGTTCCCTGTCTGCCACTGGCCACTGCAACCTGGAGGCTTATTACAGAGGCATGCTGGGAGTGGGGAGTAGAAATTTCAAAGAACACTTATTCTGGCAGAAGGCAGCAGTATGATGTCTGAGACATG
>NW_006207869.1:287491-288467 GCF_000334495.1 Tupaia belangeri chinensis
TCAAACCACACCTGCCTAGGCAAAAGGCAGCAAGAAGTATGAGATATGCTGTCTTTTTGCATTCACTCTATCTCTCACTGCTACTGGCTTCTGCACTGAGTGTTTATGGTGGAAGGGCTCAAGGTGGAGCAGGGTCCAAAGCACACCTGTGGGGAAAAAAGGCTGGAGCAAGGAGTTTGATGTGCATAGTCCTACTGTGCTCTTTCTCTTGCTGCCTCAGGTTCCGGCAACAAGGGGCTCATGATGGAGGGACAGGGTAATGGGGGATGTTTCAAGTCATATCTCCATTTGTTAAAGGCAATAGCAAGAAATCTGAGATGCTTTGTACCTCTCTCTGTCTCACCAGCTGGTTCCTGAACTGTGGGGGTTTAAGGCAGAGGGGAGCAGGGAGTAGGAGTCCAAAGAACACCTCTGCAGGCAAAAGCAACTGCAGGAAACTGGGATGAGCATTCCTTCTGAGCTCACTATCTTGCTATTGCTGGTTCTTGCAGGATGGCAGCTTATGGAGGAGGGATGCTGGAGGAAGGACTCACAGTACGTGAGCCTGTGCCACAGGCAGCAGCAAGAAGTCTGAGATACTCAGTCCTGCTCTCTCTCTCTATCAGTGGCTTCTCCACTATGGGAGCTAAAGGCAAAGGGGAGCAGGGGTATGTGGGTCCAAAGAACACCTCTGCAGCCAAAAATCAACAGCAAGAACTATGGGATGTGCACTTCTGAGCTCACTTTGGCTTCTGCAGCCTCCTGCAGTATGGGGCATACTGTGGAGCGCTGCAGGGGGATGGGGGAAGTTCAGAGCATTTTGTGCCATCAAAGTCAGCAGCAAGATGTGCTCCTGTTTACTCTCTCTCTCTCACTGCTGGTTCCTACCCAGGGGTTGGCTTATGGTGGAAGGGCTCCAGTACTGGGGGTGGTGAGAGGAAAAGTCCCAAAGCACACCTGCACCAGCAAAAGGCAGCAGCAAGAAGTCTGAGACATG
>NW_006207869.1:288487-292428 GCF_000334495.1 Tupaia belangeri chinensis
CTCTTGTGTACTGTTTTGCTGCCAGTGGCTCCTGCACTATGGGGGCTTTCAGCAGAAGGGTTTGTGGAGACCTAATTGTCCAAAGCATACCCATGGCCACACCTACATATGTGCTTGGTGTAAGTTTTAAGCTGCCGAATCTGGGACTTGAACCATGATTGATTACATGGGAGTCCAGTAATGTAACCCTTATGTCATCTGCTGGCCCCTAGTGTTTTTGTTTGTTTGTTTTGTTTTTTGGAGAATTTTTTTGGAATTTTTACTATAAAGTATATGTGCTCACCAGAAAGACAGAGACAGAGAGACAGAAAGTGTGAAATCACTCCGTAGGGCGAATTGCCATGTCACAATGCCTTCTCCATTATCTTTGGATTTTGGATATGCACAAACAGGTTCCCATCATGAGTTTAAGCCACTGGGTTTGAGACTCGAACCTTGGTTGACAACATGAGAGTTCAGCAAACTAACCATTTCATCATCTGTTGGTCCCCATAGTAACATTTTTACTAAGTTATTTTAACATTTTACTAAGTCTTTCATTTCTATCAGTGAATAAATTTGTGATTGCTCATTCAATTAGGTCTTTTTAGCCCACTCTCATGTGTAAGTGACTGTCCTCCCACAGGGGAATCTCAGAATAAGCAACATCAGTTCTCTGACCTACTTCATTCACCTTCTCTTTCAGCTATAATTTTAGAAACCTCTGTATTTGTTCAGGATTAAGAAAATGAATTCATTTTCGGTAAGTTGTTTACTGATTTCTCCAAGTGTTTTACATTGTATTTAGGAATTTTATGAGGGTTTGTAAATTAAAATGGAAGAGTAAAATTAAATAAAATTTAGCATGAGAAATGCATAAAAAGGCAAGATAAAATTGACAGGGTGAAATAGACAGGTTATAAGGCCTTTAGAGACCTGTGAGATGAGTACAAATTGGTCTCTAGCCTTCTTATACCATGGGAAAAACACATTTTTTACATGGTTCAAATTGACTCTAAGGGGAGAGCATGCTAAATTCTCAAGGGATATAAATCATGAGATAGTCATTATTGGTCACATAGATGACATTATTGGTCACATGGTAGACAGTGTTTTACAGCTAACCTGGAAATGCACACTCAGTGTTCTATAGTGATCACTGTTACTGATTGCTAAAATACAAACCAGTCAGTAGCTTTTTCTAGAGTTGCTAGTATAGCATGGCCCCAGACAGCTCTTAGAAATACCCACTTGATACATATAAACCTGGATTGTGTGGCAGGAATTTACTGCAGGTAGGTCCCTAAAGAACTCTCTGTATAGTTCTCTCACCTAGAGTGTATGTGCTGATTATGTCACAGACTGCCCAAAGTTGTATTTTGTGACCAATATAATAGCACACTGCATGGCAGCATTTCAGTGATGTACTGTATGTATTAACGTGGTCTAAGAAGATTATAATGAAGCCCCAAAATCTCTGTAATCTAGTGTGGTCGTAGCTGTCATAACCTTGTAAAATAATGCATTACTCACATGTTTGTGGTAATGCTGGTGTAAATAAATCTACTGTGCTGCCAGTTGCATGTAGGTACATGCATACATTTATAATCAGTAAATATGTGTACTTATAAAGAGAAATATAAATAAATATGCATATATTTTCATTTTGGAATCATTTCTGGTTTACAAATAATTATTGTATACCTTTGTGAAGTACAGTATTTTTAAAAATAATTGTTTTTATCTAGTGTATTTGTTGTCATTTTTGAGCCACATGGTCCAGGACTTGAACCATGGTCAACGATGTGGGAATCCAGGATTTAGCCAGTACTGCTGGATTATGCTTTTTATATTACAGTGTCATTGTCTATTCTGTTTTTTTGTTTTCTTTGCTGTTCAGAAATATTTTATCTTATGTAATCAAGTTTCTCTATTTTTGGTGGTTTTGTCCATGCCTCATGGGTCTTATTTAAGTAGTCTTTGCCCACTCAAACATGTTCATGTATATTTTCCCTAATAGGTTTATATATTTGTCCATTATATTGAAGTCTTTAATCCACTTTGAGTTCAATGTAATTGGTAAGAGATCATCTAGTTTTACTAGAATGTTGGTGGATATTGAGTTCTCCCAGAACCATTTATTAAAAACTCTTTTTTTCACAGGCTTGATCTATGGCCTTTGTCAAAAATCAGTTGACTGTATGTTAAGTTTTTTCCTGTTTATTCTATTCCATTGAACTGTCGTATGTCTGTGTTTGTGCCAGTACTATGCTGTTTTAGTGATTAAAGATTTACAATACATTTAGGAGTCAGGAAGTAAGATGCCTCTAACTTTATTCCTTTTGTACACAATTGGTCTGATTATATGGGTCTTTTGTGATTCTGCACAAATTTTAATTATTTCTGTGTTGAATATTGCTGGTTTTTTGGTAAGAATTGGAATGAATTTGTAGATCACTGTGGCGTAGTATAGGCATAGCACCTATATTGATTCTTCAAATTTATGAAAAGGACTGTCTTCCTGGTTTTTGCACTTTTTTCAAGTAACTTGTTCAGCTTTTATAATTTTGTTCATAGATGTCTTTCACTTTGTTGGTGAGATTTCTTCCAAATAGTTTTTGTGGTTATTGTGAATGGGATTGCTTTTCTTCATTTTTTTCTCATTTATTCATGCTGTAGAAAAATGCTACAGATAGTTTTAATTACCCAAGGGCTTATGTACTTGCTAGAGAGAATGATAGGGAGATGGAGATTCAGGAAAGGAGAGAAAACACCCCTAAAATGAAGCATACAATGCCATTATGGGCTATAAACCTACCTGGGAACTATCCTCTGTACTAAACTGACATAGCCAGAGTGCTCAGGGGATGCTGCAGTTCCTTTCCTCCAATTCCCTTCCCATCAGGATTTTGGACACATGCACACATACACACACTCAATGTGTTTCCCAAACCCACAGAGCCTTGGACTCCAACCACAGGTGATTATGTGGGATCTGGCTCCCTATACATAATATTTAAGCCCTGTGCTAGGAGTATAGTGTACTGCAGATTTTTAAATGCTGAATTCGTATCCTGCAACTTTCCTGCATTTGTTTCTTTCATCCAAGAGTTATTTGGTGCATTCTTTAGGTTTTCCTATATATTGGGCTGTAAAAAAAGAAAACGTAGAAAAATGTATCATGGCTGATGAGCCATTATATAATCAAGTCAGCCACAGATAGGGACAAGTTAATTTTTTCTTCTTCAATTTATGTGCCTTTTAGTTTGTTCTTTCATCTGACTATATTAGTTAGTACTTCCAGTATCTATGTTGAATGGGAGAGAAAGTGGACATTTCTGTGTTGTTCTAGTTTGAAGTTGAAAAAGTTTCCACTTTTTCCCATTCAATATTATGTTAGCTGACGGGGGCATGCAGGCAACACAAGCTGGTAAGGATGCTGCCTTCCATTCTAAGGCAAGGCCTAGACTGGGAAGAAACTGAGGCAAGGCCCAGTTTACAAGCTCTCCCTTGTGTCCTTGAACTGGCCGGTATTCAATTTCTCTGCCGTGAGTTTTACTGTTGTTACGGTACCCTGCAAGGGTAAAACATCACCCCCAACCATTGCAATAAAGCCAATTAGTGATCTTGTAGGAATGTGGTTCCCTAAGACTGACACGAGGATCAGGAAGTTTAAGACTCCCCCACCTGTCTGTTTTTAAGCCAAAATTAACATATAGATTAAGTTAGTATAAACCAAATTAGCATTAGAAGCATATGTAGACTAAGTTAGTTTAAGGTTAGTTTTATGTACATACCCCTTGTTAAAGCTACAGGCCTAAGTTAACTCATGCTAGGCAAAGTCAGCACATTCACCACATAACAGAGACTCAGAGATAAAACAAAAGAACTCACTAATTGACAAGACTCAACAAACAAAATGCAGGAACCCACAGATTTATTAGAGGAAAAAGCCTGGATGG
>NW_006207869.1:293233-296742 GCF_000334495.1 Tupaia belangeri chinensis
TATCACATTTTCAATAAAAAGGCACGATGATTCCTAGCAGTTGTCACTCCTCAGAGAGCGATCTTTGAGGGGTGTCCGGCATAGGACGTGCATGAAAAGCATCGAGGCCTCTGTCTTCTGTTCACCTTCGCCACCTCCGTCGAGATAACCCACCCACGCCGAGGCTGGACCCCGGCAGAAGCTGCAGGAATGTCACATATGGCCTTTATTCGGTTATGAAATGTATTTTCTATGCCTATTTTATTGACTCTTAGTCATAAAGGACTATTGTATTTTATCAAATGCTTTTCATGTCTCAATTAATATGATCATATGATTTTTGTAATTTCTTCTCTTAATGTGATGTATTACACTTGTTGTTTTATACATATTGAATCATCCTTGTATTCCAGGAATAAATCCTACCTGTTTGTAATGTATAATATTTTAAAAATCTGTTGGATTGGTTTCAGTCATGAGATATAGCCCTATAGTATGCTTACATACACATGTGCTACTTGGGTGTTCCTTGCATCTTTTTTGTATATTCATATCAGTCTCTGGTTTTATTGTCTTTAATACTAGAGAAATTGCTTTCTTTAATGTAGATCTCCTGGTGATGAGTTATCTTAACTTCTTTTTAATTCCCAAATGTCTTTGTTTTATGTCATTTTTTTTCTCCTTATGGAAATGCTCACTCACTAGAGACAGAGAGGAGGAAAGGAGAAAGCATCTCCCATAACCAGGTTCCAATAAGCCTTTTCTACTCTTCCTGGGTGGCATTGTGTCTGACTCCTAATACATCATAGGAAGTGATTTCTTTTTCCCCTTCCTACTGCCAGTGAGTGGGCTGAAGCTAGCATAGGAGCACTTAGCTATTTTTTGTTGTTGAGAGGTTTTTGCTATAGGGCACATGTGCTCACCAGAAAGACAGAGACAGACAGAGACAGAAAGCAAAAAATCAACCCCGGGGTGGGGGGGATGGCCACACCACAATCTCTTCTCCTCCAGTCTCCTCTTGGGATCTTGGGCAAGCACACACACACACCCAGTGTGAGTTTAAGCCACCTGGTCTGGGACTTGAACTGCCATCGACTCTGTGGGAGTCCAGCAACATAGCCATTATGCCAATTGCTGGTCCCAGGAGCACTTAGATTTTGACAGCTCAGGCACCATTATTCCTCTAATTCTCAACACAAATTCTGGAAAGTTCCTGAGTGCCCTTTTTATAAAATTTATTTTACTGCCAACAATCCTCATTTGTAACATTTGTATATCTCCTTTAAGTCCATAAATTTATTTCTGTGTAGTTTAACTTTCTTGTCTGCTACTTAAAATGTCTGTATTATTTGAGTGACTTTATTTCTGAAATAGGGGTCACATTTTGCTTTTATGTTACTGAATATCGATTCTAAATTCTATCCTGGATATTATAAGTTACACATCATAGAGTTTGTGAATACTGTTATATATCTCAAAAGATTATTTTTTATGCTACAGATTGGTTAGCTGTCTAGATTCAAGTTCCAAATTCTATATCCCTTGCAGTGATGAGGAGCTGATTCTTCGTTTTTTTCAGGTTCTAATAGCTGCTTTTTTGTAGGTCCCTCTGTGTTCTGTATGTCTGTATATGTGTATTTTAGTAGTGTTCACCAGCAATTTTGATGAGTTCTATATGTAAATCCAGAGGATTATAGCCGTTGGCTTCCTCTTTTCTAGGATTTATGAACTTCTCCCCAAATTTCTGGTTGTCTGTTCAGCCCTGAACATTAGTTTTTGATAACCTGAGCCAGTAAAGGTGCAGTTTTTACTTCCTTGATCTGTATGCAAACTGGAGAGTCCCCTGTGGTAAAATGCCAAAAATTTATAGAATTTGTCCTTTAAGAATTCTCTAAATCCACTTTTTGTCTGCTTTTAATTATTCTCCACTGCCTCAGGTGGTTCTGTTCTACATTAACTAACACAAACACACAAATACACACACATATGTGTGTGTGTATATATATATTTTTACTTATGTATATGTGTATTTATTTATTTATTTATTTTATTTTTTTATTTTTTTGAGAGATTTTCACTGTAGGGCGCATGCGCTCGCCAGACAGACAGAGAGGGACATAGAGATAGAAAGCGAGAAATCACCGCCCAGGGGGGATGGTCACGCCGCAATCCCTTCTCCTCCATTCTCCTCTGTGTTCTTTATTTCATTATTTCTTGTTATTTTTAAGTTGTTCATATGATAATATCTCTTTTCTTCTATTAATTATTTCCTTCTGTGTGTGTTGTAGCTTCATTTTCTCTACCCTGGACTGTTTCAAATGTTCTAAGTCTAGTATTTGTTTTACTACATGAATCCAGTCTGTCTTCCATGAAAGTCACTTTTAATATATACAAATTAGGTAAAGGTGAAATAATGCCTACATGATTGATTTAATGTATTTCCTGTTTATATATGGTCCATGAGCTTTTTGTTACCTTAAGTGTAACATTTTTGAAATGGTTGTTTTGTTGTTCACAATATCACATTTGACTTTTAATGTACCTTCAAACATTTACATTACACCAGTTTGTGTACAAAAACTCTATAATAGTATACTTGCACTTTTCTTAATTTCTCTACCATTTCATCATGCATTTTACTTCATACATATTATAAACCCAGTATGTGATTTCTTTCACTTTCTTATACATCCACACACTCAGGTTTAACCACAGGACTTGAGACCTATAATCATAAATTACATTGTAAACATGGGTTATCCATATAGCCCATGGCCATATGTTATGGACACTGCCTTTTTTCAAAAAAGAATTATCTATTTAATTTTATTTATTATCATTTTATTTTGGTCTAGGGCACTCACACTCATGGTGGGAGAAGTGAGACAGCAAGCCACCAAGTCTGAGACTCAAAAACTGTGGTCAGCCATGTGGGAGTCCAACACATTTACTACTTCACCATCTGCTGACCCCAACAAATACCTTTTATAAAAGTTTGAAAAGAAGAGAAATTTATGTGGGTCCCTGCTTATTTTTTATTTCCAATATTCTTGTTTGTATCTTACCAGATCTTTATCTGTTATAACACTTTCTAGTTTGTGACAGTTTGGCTATGATATGCATTCCTGTAGTTGTCTTTGTATTGTCTTTTGCTATATGAGTTTGGCTATTTTTTGAGACCATGACTTTTATGATACTGGCTGTATTTATGCAAGTTAAGGTGATATAATCCCCCAAATCACCTTAGGCCTTGTAATTTCTAGAGGCAAGTATGAACCTAGGAAGGTTTTTATAGTCACTGTTACAATATATTACTATGCAAGAATCCACTAAAATCAGCCAGGGGACAAGATGCACAGGTTAGGTTCTATGGGTCATTTGCTCAAGTTTCCAATTGTTTTCTCTCAGTAGAATTCTGTTGATATTGCCTATTTTTCCCAACAGTAATGGGTGACAGTACCCACAGGACACTGTGAACATGAGAATCTCATACAAGCCATTGTTCAGAGTTTGGGGTTTGGCTAAATAGA
>NW_006207869.1:297589-301756 GCF_000334495.1 Tupaia belangeri chinensis
CCTTTCAAATGAATGATTTTTGTCATTCTTCCATGTAATTACCAAAAAGTACTCTGACCTTTTAATCTCTAGTGTTTTTCTCAGGGAAAGTTCAGTAGAAGATAATTCATTTAAAAACCTGTGGGAGTAATATAGGTAGCAGTTTATGGTGATTTACAGTGGGTTGTCACTGTAGAAATCGTTAAGATTGCTCAGATTTGAAGTATGTGCTATTTTGAGGTTAGACAGAACAGGATGATGCTTGTCCACTGCAGTCTACAATGAGGTTTTGTAAACATTTGGTTTCTAGTTGAGTTAGGTGAAAAAGTATTGAAGTTTAATTTTAAATTTTATAGGTTTTCACCATCTTTTAAATAAAATTAATAAAAATTTAAATAATTAGTGGAATCAATTAAACATTAAGGTAGATTTTGGAGCATAGGAAGTGTTATTCTTTCCTCATTTTTCTATTGTGATATTGATTCATCAGAAAATAATTTTTTGTGCTTGACTTGCTGCTTTACTTTTGAATTTGTTTTGTATTTTTATTTTTGTCATAAGAAGTTGTTTTGATATATACAGAGAGATGTGTAGTTACATACATATTTCTTCAATGAGGACACTAGAGAAACAAAATAGATAGGCACTTCAGTTGAGTGTTCATGCTACATTTTAGCCAATCAAGGTCATAGGCATGCAGATTCTTAGTGTGTTCAGGGAGACATTGGGAAAGGAACCCAAGAACTTTCCATGGGGCCTGAGCATCACATGTGTGTTACTACTGCAACCCTGTAGGTGAGTTTCTTTTGTAAACAGATGTATTTGAAATTTTTGATTTTACTAATACGGCTTCCGAGGTTTGAGTTTTGTATACTGATCTTTTCATTATTTCTGGCTTTAAGTTTTCAATTTATAATTAATTGTACACCTTTGTGAGATACAATATAGTTTCTCAAAGCATTCATGCAGTGTGTAGTAATCAAATCTGATATTGCCATGTTCATCAGAGAAAATTACTTTATGTGTGCACTTTCAATTTTTATTCAACTAGCTAGTTTTGTGGATATATATATATATATACACATACATATATAGATATATATACATACATATGCGCACACACACACACTTAAGATTGTCAACATCTGTTTCTATCTGTTCTGGTATATTGTGCCATAACTCATTTGTTTGTATACATACATTTTTATTCATTTCTCTTAAATGATTTCCTTTGAATATATCCCACCTCCCCACTCCCATATCATATTTGGTTTCTACAGTTGCCCTCTCAAATTTTGTATCTGTAAATATTTTAGTTTATACTGTAGAGTGCATGCATTCGCTGGAGACATACATTGTCTTTTGTTGTTTGGTTTATTTAATTTACCATTTATTTACTTCACATTGAATGACAGGACCTCTTTGTTCTTTATGGCTGAGTAGGTTTCCATTGTGTATATCTGCCACCTTTTTTAATATGTTTTTATGTTTTATACATAAGGTATCTGTTACAAAAATTGCCTACCTAGCTAAGTCACACAAGTTACTTGTTGCTAAGAGTTTACCCAGCTAAATCACAAAACCATAAACTCTAGATATCCAAATTACATTTTATTAATAAAACAAGTAAAATCTACTTATCAATCTTCATATAGAACTACAGAAGAAACTGAAAAACAAAACCTATTTGTAAAGGAACATGCCTCCATGTGAGGGATTCTGGTCTGTTGTCAAATTAACTAGAATTGTCATATTTCTTTTGTATATCAAATAAAAACTTTGAAAGTCAAGACCTTGACATTTGTAGAGGTCACATGTATTATTTGGTTCTGATTAATTAATTTTTATATACAATAACTGTGGATCATTACAGTATGCAAAATGAATTTTCCAGCATGAATATACTGTATATTAGTTCAGTTAAAGATACTGTCATACACATTATCAACAACAAATAATTTTCCATTTTTGTGTTCATTAAATGTTTTGCTTTTTTCTTTTCCCTCTTGATTCCCTTTTTTTCCTTTTTTTCCTCCACCATCCCCCCCTGACACTGTCTCTAGTATCCACAATTTCTCTTCTTGCTTTTATATCTTCTAATATTTCCATTTCTGCCATACAATACAGACATTCAGTATATATTGAGTGGGGACAAAAATGCCTCTATTTCATATTCTGGTTTGTTTTCCTTAGCCATAAATCTTTCATATTCAGCCACTTTTTATCAACTGCCAAGGTCTCCTTGGTATTTTTTTTTTTTTTATGATTGAGTAGTATTCGATAATATATATTTGCCACCCTTTTTCAGTCTATTCATGTGTTCATGGATGCTTGGGTCATTTCCATATCTTAGCAATTGTGAATAATGCCACAGTAAACATGGATGTGCAAGCACTTTTCTGATTCAATGTATTCCCAAACTTTGGGTAAGTACTCAGGACTGCAAGTGTTAGATCATATGGTAGTTCTATTTGTAGGTTTTTGAGGATCCTCCATATTGTTCTTCTTACTGGCTGAACTAATTTACATCCCCACCAACAGTGTAGAGAGTTTCCTTTTCACCACAACCTCACCAGCACTTGTCATTGTTTATTTTCTTAATCTTGGCCATTCTGACTAGCGTTAGGTGGTATCTCCTTGTGTTTTTGATTTGTATGTGCCCTGTGATAAGGGATGTTGAGCATTTTTCATTTTTTTTTTAACTGTTCTTATGTTTTCTATAGAGACAGTGAGCTCATTTGGCCATCTTTTAATTGGGCTAATCTTTTATTTTTTATTTTTTCCAGGTGCACTAATTGACTTCCCTGTATATTCTAGTTATTAGACCCCTATCTGAGGCATACTTTGCAAATATATTTTTCCATTTCAAGGGTTGTCAATTCACTCTAATTCTTTCTTTTGTTGTGCAGATGCTTTTGAAATGACATGTTTGCACTCGTTTATGTTTAGGGTTATTGCCTGTGTTTTGGGGGTCTTATTGAATAAGTCATTACCTATGCCAGTGTTTGCATGAGTTTCCCCTGCATTATTCATCAGTAGTTTTATAGTTTGAGGTCTTGAATTTAGATCTTTGATCTATTTTGATTTAATTTTCATTTATGGTGAGAAATAGGGGTCGAGATTTATCTTTCTGCATTTCAATGCCCAGTTTTTCCAGCCCCATTTGCTAAAGAGGTTTTCTTTTCTCCATTAGATTGACTGGTGCCCTTTTTAAGAAAATAGTTGGCTATATATTTGGGTATTTATTTCTGGGGTTTATATTGGTTCCAATTGTCCACATGTTTGTTTTTATGCCAATACCATGCTGTTTTGATGATCAGAGCTTAGTAATATATTTTAGTGTCAGATAGTTTATTTCTGGGATTTCTATTCTGTTTGACTAGTCCACCTGTCTGTTTCTGTGCCAATACCATGCTGTTTTGAGTATTACAGCTTTATTGTATATTTGGAGTCAGGGAGTGAGATGTTTCCTACTCCCCTCTTCTTGAACAGAACTGCTTGTACAATACTGTGTCTTTTAATGATTCTAGACAAATTCTATGATTAAAAGAAAATCTGTGTAGAATATCTCTGGTAATTTGATAAGCATTACATTAAATTTGTAGATTAATTTGGGTAGGATTGACATTTTGATTATATCAGTTCTTCCAATCCAGGAACATGGGATTCTTTTTTTCCATTCTTTATGTCATTTTCAAATTAATTTTTAAGTTTTTCATAGTTTTCCTTGTAGAGATCTTTGACTTCTTTGGTTAGGTTTATTCCTAGGTATCTTATGCTTTTTGCAGCTCTTGTAAGTGGGATAACTTTTTCAAGTCTACCTCAGTCTGCTCCTTTTCATGTATAGAAGTACCACAGACTTTTGCGTGTTGATTTTGTATCTGGCCAGTTCACTGTGTTCATTTATTATTTCTAGGAGTTTTTTTTTTTTCTTTCCCTGTGTATGTGGATTCTTTTAGATTTTCTATGTATTTAATCATGTCATATGCAAGTAGAGATAATTTACCTTTCCCTATTTCAATGCCTTTTATTGTAGTTATTTGTCTGATTTTATTGTCTTGGACTTTCAGTAATACATGAAAAAGGAGTGGAGAAAGTGGGCAGCTTTGTTTTGTTCCAGGTTTTAAGTGGAAAGCCTAATCCTCTTCCCCATTCAGTGTGATGTTAGCTATCAGTTTTTCATATATG
>NW_006207869.1:301935-303494 GCF_000334495.1 Tupaia belangeri chinensis
GAGGGCCCGCCCCCTAAAGGGAAAACCTCCCCAAAAAAAAAAAAAAAAGGATTGGAGAAAGTGAGCAACTTTATTTTGTTCCAGGTTTTAGGTGGAAAGCTTAATCCTTTTCCCCATTCAGTGTGATGTTGGCTACCACTTTTTCATATATGGTTTTTATTGTGTTGGGAAATGTTATTTCTAGGCTGATTTTGCTGAGTTTATTAATCATGAAGGGATGTTGTGTTTTATCAAATGCTTTTTCTGCATTAATTGATATTATCCATTTATCCATTTTCCTGTTAATTTGGTGTATTACATTTATAATTTTGTGTATATGAACCATCCTTGGATTCTCAGAATAAAGCCTACCTGGATGTGATGTAGTGTGTAATATTTTTTTTTTTGAGAGATTTTCACTGTAGGGTGCGTGCGCTCGCCAGACAGACAGAGAGAGACATAGAGACAGAAAGCGAGAAATCACGCCACAGGCATTTATATTAATTAGATATTTGTCTGTAATTTTCCTTTTTTGTTACATCTTTATCTCTTTTGGAGATGAGAGTGATGGAGGTTTTTTAAAATTAATTTGCAAGGATTTCTTCCTTTTGCATCTTGAGAAATTATTTGAGTAGAATGGAAGTTATCTCTTTCAAAGTTTTGTACAATTCAGAAGTGTAACCATTGAGATCTGCACTTTTCTTTGTTGGAAGATGATTTATTACTGATTAAATAAATTTTGTGTTAGTAATCCTATTTGAAACATAACTATGCATATTTTCAGTGAGAGACAGTCCATGTTATCGCCTATCTTTTGCAGTATTTCAGCACTTCACTTAACTCCACTCTAAGCACTGGTATATGATTTTATAATTCTGTCTTCTTAAATGTATGCCATTATGATGTCTTTTCTCATTTTATGTAGTTATATACATTCCTGATCATTTGAATATTTATTTTCCTTACAAAAATATATCATCAAAATAAAGAGATGTTTGAGGTTGCTTCAGTGTTCAAGTTTGCTAGTTTTTCTTTTTCTCCAGCTTTCCTTCAGTTGTCCTAAATATCCCCAACATGATTCTTGTAATATTCTTCTGCAATTCACTGTGCAGCATCTGTATGTCTTCACAAAACACTGGCACTCATGAGGGCAAAGTACAGAGTAAGGTTATTTTGTGTATAGTTTGATGTCATTAATGCTATTTTTTATTTTAAAGCTTTGCTTCTCTTAGATAAGGCTTTAAAGAAGACATGGTCATGCTTAACCACTATAGGGAAAACAGAAAATAGTTAACAAAAGGCTATTACACTTTCCCTTGGGATGAATTTCATCTGCCAAGGACATTACACTGAGGTATTATTAGCTCTGTGGACTGACATTTAATATTAGTACAACGCTGCTTTGTCGCCTCTTCAACCTGATAAAATCCTATGTAGCGTGAAACTGTTCCCAAAAGACAGACTAGTTTCTTGAATGTCAGATGTGGTTTTAGAGAACTTATAGGGCCTTCTTGCTCAGGAATACCTTGGAATTTCACACTTTTCACAGCAGATTAAGACTGGATCAGGTTTTTTTTTTT
>NW_006207869.1:303649-314190 GCF_000334495.1 Tupaia belangeri chinensis
GCCACAATCCCTTCTCCTCCATTCTCCTCTTGGGATCTTGGGCACGCATGCACATGCGCCCATCATGAGTTTAAGCCACCGGGTCCGGTATTAGAACTGTGGTCAACTGCATGGGAGTCCAGCATCATAGCCATTACACCAACTGCTGGTCCCAAGACTGGATAATTCTAAAAGGTTGCAGCAATACAATTACAGTCTACTTGTCACCTTCTGTGTCTTGAATTTGATATTTTAATGGTGTACCTTTATAATTTGAATTTTCATGGCACACAACCTACAAATCCAATATTGTCATAATAGTTAGCAATAGTAATGTGATTAAAGTGTGATCCTCGGTCTTGAAAAAGATTAGTGTCTTTGGTTAAGCAGTCAGTGTCAATCTGGAGTTGTCTATTAGAACTTCTCAACTACTGCATTTCTTCTAGTGGAGGTATTTTTTGGCATATGGAATTCGATCTTTTTAGGTACCTTTGTGTTTGATTATTTTCTGTTTTATTGACCTTAGATTTTAGTTTATCCAGCTTTTTCTTTTGAATCTCAGGTTCTCTTTAAAGCATTTCCATTCTGGATTTCTGGTGTACAAATAGAGCTGTGTTAGGCAGCATCATCAGTTCCCATGCTCAGTTCCCATGCTTCACTTATTCTAGCCACATGTCATAATGTTGGGCCCTGGATATTCTGTCTTACATAATGATCAGGATAGTTTTGAAGATTGGTAAGTTCTAGCAACCCTGGTGAAACTGCAGGTGGTTTAGTGGGAGAAATGGTAATTTTGAAAGTATGCAATATCCTCAGCTGCACCTCCTGCATCTCCCCACTTCCTTCTGCCCTCCTACCACATTGTTTTAATGTGGTTCTTAGTTATTCAACACTTACATTGATTCCTTGTCTTAACTACTGTGGCTCCTGCAAAACATGAATGTGGAAATGGCTCTCTATCTTGTTTTTTGAGTTATTACAGCTTCACCATGGTTGCTCCATATTGTACTCCAGAGTGGTTGTGCTATTTTATATTCCTACCAACAGTGTAGGAGAGTTCCCTTTTCTCTACCACCTCACCAGGACTTATCATTATTTATTTATATCTTTTAAAAATTTTAGACATCCTGACTCGGTTTAAGTGGTATCTCATTGTGGTTTTGATTTTCATTTCTCTTATGTTAAGGAATTTCGAGCACATTTTCATATACTTTTTGGCTATTCATGTATCTTCCTTGGACAATTGTTCAGCTCATTTCCTCATCTTTTAATTGGATTGATGGTTGTTTGGAGGGCTCCTTTTTAACCACAAACTCCCCAGTACTTGTTCTTTGTATTTTAGATCATAGCCATTCTGACTGGAGTCATGTATACTTCAGTGTGCTTTGGATTTGTGTTTACCTTATTATAACTGATATTAATATTTCTTCATATGCTTTGTGTCCATTCACATGTCTTCAAGAGTTGTGTGGTTAGACCAGATGTCACATTTGACTACATGGGAGTCCAGTAACACAGCCATTTCCTAACTGCTGGTCCCATGCCTGTTCTAATTTTTATTACTTTGTATCTTCTACTATTAATACTTTTGGGATATCTTGTTCCCACTTTTTCAGTTTTCTGGAATAAGTTATTTTTTCACTTATCATCTTTTTTAAATGTGTGTGTGTGAGTGCTAATTGTTGTAGACTTGTCATTTAGGAGTGCTTTTGATGTGTTTGAAAGCATCTGGAGAGTTGTGATTAAATTATTATTTGTTTCATGAAATTTTCACTTGTATGCTTAATTTATTCAGTAATTTTGAAGCTACTCAGGGTAAATTATGTAATTTTCTTGTATTTGTGAATATTTAAAAGTACTTTCTGTCATAGTTTAATTTTATCATATGTATAACAAATAAGTTGGTATAGATAATTTGTTTTCTTTTTAGTTTAAAGACTTATTTTATTCTCTGTTATGTGGTCAGTCTTCAGAAATATTCTATGTGTGGCTGAGAAAAATGTGTATTTTGTTTTTGGCAAAATCTTCTGTAAATGTTGGTTAGTTATTGGATCATTAATGTCCTGTGTCTTTTTTTTCTCCTTCTTGTCTAAATGATCTGTCCAAAGGTGACAGTACAGTGTTGAAGTCCACATGAATTAGCACGTCACAATCAGTCTTTCTGTTCATATGTAGCAGTCTTACTTTCTCACGTTGAATGCATAAAGATTTATGACTTTTATATCTTCTTGGTGAATTAATCTTTTAAATACTATGGCCTCTGACTGTTTTTACACTTTTTTTAAAAAAGGTTTTACAATAGAGTGCATCCGTTCTTACCAGAAGGAGAGAGAAGAAAAGTGAAAACTCTCCCCCAGAAGGGATGGCTACACTGGAATCCCTTCTCCTCCATTCTCCTCTCAGGCTGTTTGGTATGCATGCTCATGAACTTGGTGTAATTTTCAAGCCTCCAAGTTTGGGACTAAAACTGCACAGTCAGAAATTTGGGATGCATCTACCTTAAGTTACATATACAAGCTTGTGTAGACTTTCTCTCTCTCTCAGATATATATAAATTATTAAATTTTAGTTATTATAATTTTTTAACTCACTATATGGCACACGCACTCACTGAGTATTGGGGGATGGGTTCCTGAAAGCAAGCCACCAGGTCCTGTTCCTGAACTCGAACCATGGTCAGATATGTAATATTCCAACATCTTAAACTGACTGCCAGCTCCCCTGCCCTCATATTTTTCTAATGTCTCTCTTTAATTTCAGTTGACTAGTACCTTACATATATTGTTATTGGGGTAGAATATGTTTATCCATCAGTGTTCTCTCTTAACTGTGATACTGCCAGTCACACAGAGATATATACGTATAATGTTAAAGAACAACATCCTAAATCTTTTATTGTAGGCATTTATTATAAATCAATATTTTTAAATATATCCTCTGTGGATGGAACAGAGAATTTCTTTTGATAGAGTTCTGAATATTATAAACTATATTAGCACTAAGTCATTTTTTAAAATTTCTAGAATGGTAAAAATTTAAACCAGCCTATGGAAAAAAGGTTAAGAAAGCAGGATCCCACATGCCAATTGCGTGATTTGATTCCTGAACCCAGTATGTTGAGAATCACAGTAGGCACCTGTACTTACACAACCTAAATCCTGGAAGAAGGGAGAAATGGAGGAATATGAATTGTGTCATGAACATTCCAACTTGGGGATGATTTTTTACTTTCCGTCTGCATCCCGCAGAAACACATGAACCCTTTATTAATTATTTAAGAAAGTTTTTCTTGTTTTAAATGATCTGATTCTCTTTCTCTATGAGGAAATATAATTTTTTTGTATTTAATTTTATTTTAACTTCTTTTATACATTGAATAACATATGTCACTTAGCTTGTAAAGTGAACGTTCCAACAGGAATACATTTCTCACCAGTCCAATTGAGATTTTGTACTTTTTTTCCAATCTTGAATTCTCTTAAACCTACCAGTTGACCCCAGGTCCACTGTCATTGATTAGAATAGCTTCAGCTATCACTTGAATTTCTTTCTTGTTCTTTTTCTTTTCATGGAGAGGTTTTTGCTATAGGGTGTGTGCGCTCACCAGAAAGAGAGACACAGAGCCAGAAAGTGAAAAATCACCCCCCAGGGGTGATTTCACACCACAATCCCTTCTTATCTTGGCATCTTGGGCACACATGCACACGCACCCAGCATGAGTGTAAGCCACTGGTCCAAGATTCAAACTGCATTCGACTATGTGACAGTTCAGCAACATAGCCATTATACTAACTGCTGGTCCCACTATCACTTGAATTTCTGCTGCTTCCTAAATATTTGACTACTGAAACTTCAAAGATGATGTGCACAAGATTCATCTGTGTACTACTCAGTTTTTTCTCCAGTTTTAATTTTTAACACCAATATGTATATGCCTGCTTAAACAGAAACATTTAGTTAAATTTCTATTTTGATTCCATGCCAAAAAAAGTAGTAAATTTTTTTTCTGCTCCCCCCATTTATTTATTTTTTTTAGATTAGTTCCCTATTCAATATTCTTATTTCTCTGTGGTTTGATATAGGTTGTCGTGCCACAACTTGGTTTCAACCCTATTATATCTTGGTTTTAACTGTGTTATATCTTTCAGCGTATCCTTAGTCTTCAATCTGTGGATGGCAATTAAACTGCAAATCTGGTTATGTAATGAATAACTTCTTTTGGCTTTATATTATTTATACTTTGTGTTTTAGCAAATGATAAAGTGATATTCATCTTTATTTGGACTCTATCAATATTTTTATACTGAAGTATAAAGATGCTTGTAAATATACTTTAACTTATGAGTAATTAACAGTATGCACTTAAAATATTTTATTGGAATTAGGTTAAGTATTTAAATACAAAATCACTTTGTAATCACTTCCTTGAACACCTTTACTGACCTTGTCTTTCATCACAGACCAGGAATAACTTACCTACATATACTGTTTCTACTTCCATTAACATTAGGAATATACTTTGTGCTTTCATAGGAAGACTGCTATCGTTCCATTTGCATAAGAACATTTACATACATGTTCTTAACATCATTGACTTGAAGAACAAATTGATAATACAGAAAAAAGAAAAAAAACTTTTCTTTTTTTTTAGACTGTTTACCATCAATTTGTGTCTAACTTACTTAATCTAACACATTACTCCAGATATGTATTTATACTCATGTGTTTGTATGAGATAATAAACACCTTGACATAGCAGAATATTATGCTTTTATCCCTTGCAGCAAAAATATTTGGACATCTCTGAAAAAATACTTGTAATAAATTTAGCAATGAATAAGTTACCAAAGAGATAGAATGTCTGTACTTTAGTTTTTTCTCCCTTTACAAAGAGATCAGAAATATACAGAGGGACAAGCATATACAAACATACAGAGAAAGTAAATTTGCCATGTTATGCTCTATTTCTCAGGGCTGACAAAGGGAAATGCATTTTTGCAGGGGTTTATATCATTCAAGGATGTTGCTATGGACTTTACCTGGGAGGAGTGGCAGGACCTGGAAGATGCTCAGAAGATTCTATACAAGGTTGTGATGCTGGAGACCTACAGCAACCTGATGTTTCTGGGTTAGTGGAACTTCCATGAAGCTCTCTGAAGTAATTACTGTCTCCTTTCATAGTAAATGTACGAGACTTTCATAATGTTTAATGCTGTTTAGGAGTGAGATTTCATTCTGTGGTTAATGTTAGTGGCAGTCCTCTTTAACAAAATGCCCAAATCAGCCCCCTTATATATGTGTGTGTGTATATATATATATATAAAATTTGTATTAATTCACTGTACATCATTACAGCATACAAAATGAGATTTTCCATCCAGAGTACACTGTATATTGTCTCAATCAAGCACGTCAACATTCATGTTATTGTCAACCAATAATTTTTAATTTCTTGTTTCTTGTATGTTTTGCTTTTATTCCCCACCCTTGATTTCCTATCTTTTACCCTCTGCCATCTCCCACTCTCCTCCCCCACTGTCTCTGGTATCTATGTTTGCTTTCTATACTGTTTTCCCCCACATTTTATTGAATTACTAAAGATCTTAATTGATCTAAATATTTTCATAGCAAACACAGCTGATATATATATATATTTCCATGAACACACATCTAACCACGTCTAACACATCTTGGAGATCTGGTTTGGTGCTGGTAAATTCTTTCAGGTTTTGTTTATCTGAGAATGTTCTTGTCTTGTCTTCCCACATGAAAGATAATCTTGCCAGGTACAGTATTCTTGGCTGTAATTGTTTTTCTGTTAACACTTTGAATGCATTTTCCCATTCTTTCCTCGCTGGCATGGTTTCTGATGAGAGGTCTGCTGTTAGCCTGATGGGATGTCCTTTGTAGGTAACTTGAGCTTTTTCTCTTGTCAATCTTAGTATCTTGTCTTTGTCTGTGGTTTTGGTCAACCTGGCTATAATGTGTCTTGGAGAAGATCTTCTTGGGTTGATTATATTTGGGGTCCTTAGTATTTCTTAGGACTGGATCTTTGAATGCCTCTCTAGGTTTGGAAAGTTTTCTTGCAGGATTTCGTGGAATAGATTATCAATGCACTTATGGGTCTCTTCACCTTCTGGAATGCCAATCATCCGGATGTTTGGATGTTTGATGGTATCTAGTACTTCTCGTATATTATTCTCAAATTTTTGGGCTATTTTCTCAGACTCTGTGGTGGATATTTTGAGGACATTAATTTTTCTCTTCTACATCTGAGATTCTATTTTCTGTACGACCTAGTCTGATTTTAATACTTTCAAGGGGGGTTTTGACTTTCTGTATTATAGACTTCATCTCTAACAATTCTGTTTGATTCTTCTGTAAAGTATGTAATTCCTCTTTTAGATCTTGCAAGAATTTCCTCACCTCCTGGAACCTGTCAACTTCTTTCTCCTTTCTCTTTAGCAATCCATTGTCTCCTCTTCCATCTCTGTTAGATTTGCCATTATGAATGTTCTAAATTCCTTATCAGACATTTCCATGATTTCCATTGAACTGCTTGTGGATAAAGAGGAATTATTCTTTTCCCTTGGAGGAGAGGTATTTTCTTACTTTCCCATATTTCTTGTGGTCCTGCAGTGATTTCTCGTCATCTGATGGATGGTGTATTTCTTTCTAATTCTTGAGGTTATATCTAGTTTTCAGGAGCCATGAGGAATCTTCTGAAGGCTCACCTCTCCTGCCGCGCGAGCTTCTTGCCTGGAGGCTGAATTATCAGTAGAAAATCTTCATTTCTCTTGGACCCAGAAATACCTAGTTCACAGGAGCCATGAGGAATCTTCTTCTGAAGGCTCGCCTATCCTGTCTAGTTCACTGGAGCCATGAGGAATTGTCTTCTGAAGGCTTGCCTCTCCTCCAATCAATAGGATTTCACAGCCATGTGTAAGACTTTTAAAAACCGTCTCTCTGGTGAGGGCACATGCCCTATAGCAAAAATATCTTCATGGACACCGTGTCCAGCAGAGCATGGTCAGCACAGCGGCAGGTTCTCTCCAGCAACCATGCAGAAGGAACTGCAAGAGTTCGTGATGTTCACTTGAGTTGTTTTTCCAGTAGCACTGACTTCTTGTGCTCCTTGGTCTCACTTGCAATTCAACTCCTCCTGCTGCTCCTCACAAGCCAGAGGCTGTGACCCCACACGCCATTGCATGGAGCCTCCCAGAGACTTGCAGGCAGGACAGCCAAGCTACTCACCAGAGCCGAGGTGCAGTATGGCCCGATAGACCCAAATAAGCCCCTTTATTGCACAGCTGATAAAGCTGAACTGTTTTTACTCTTCAAGTAGCTTACATGAATAGTTTGGCAAAATTCCACACTGCTTTTTACTCTAACAGGGCAATCCATTGCCAAACCTGCAAGGAGGAGATTCATGGACATTCAAAGAACTTCCCAACTTGAGCCTTCCTGGTTAGTCAGTGCATAGTTTTCAGGGACTAGTGTAATACATTTTCTTTTAAAGAATTTATATTTCATTGAGAGGGGAAAACAAAATGTTAGTACTGGTGAGGTTAGAAAAATGTAGAAATGCTTTCCTGGGATAAGAGTGTGAAAAAAATGGGTATATATATTTTTAAAGGGTCCTATGGGATGACATATTTAGGGTAATTAGTACGTATTTTTATTGGCTACAAGTCCTTCCTAAGTAACATTTCTTCTTCAGTGACAAGAGTTCTTTTGACTTCTGCAAATAGATGATCTAGAAAACTGTTGACATTAGCAAAGAAACAGTACACAATAACTACTGTTATAAGAAAGAAAAGTGAAAAAGGACAGGAAAAACAAATGACTCATGGAAATCTTTCAGTGTAAAATTATAGGAAGACAGAAGGTAGACATTTTGAATATTGTTAAAGGTATTAAAGGAAAGGGAATCATATAGGAACAAAATAAATCCACTCAGCTTTCAAAAACATTAATGTAAATTACTACAGTACCATATTAAGGAGAAAGAATCATATTTCTTATTATAGATCAGTACCAATGTTTGAAATATACATGAGCAGTGTAAAATAAATTCTCAAATGTAATTTATGGAAATGGTTGTCTTTTCAACCAAAGAGGATTGATATGGGAGAGACTCTTTGTAAGTAGAATAAATATGGGAAAGCATGTGGTAAGACAGTTCTTATTGCCCAGTATATAGTTCATGTGTAGAAGAAACCATTTTACAAAAAGTCAACAATCTCATTCAGAAGATGAAAAGATGATACACGAGATGCACACTTTAAATGTAGAGAATGTAAAAAATTATTTTTTAAAATCATTTTTACAATAGATTTTAAACACAGAGTGGAAGATTCCTATTCATAAGAGTAAGAGGTATTCTTATTGTAGAATTAAAATCTAGCTTTTCATCAGTGAGTGCATACAAGGGAAATATCCTATAAATATAAAAAAAACATAAAAAATCCTTTTTTCAGAGGTCAAAAATTATGGTAACTAGAGAAGTTACAAAGAAATAAAACCTTATGATATGTAGAAATTACCAAAGCTTTCAACTCTTGTTATACATGACATAACTCTTACTGGAGAGAAAATTTGTAGATAAAACAATATAGGAATTTGTTGCTTCTGAACTTATCCTGACTGACCATTTGAAAACTTATACAGGAGAAAAGCTCTATAAGTGTAAACAATATAAGAAAATGTTTTCCCAGAATTCAGACCTTACTGTACATCAGAGGAGTCACATAAAAGAGAAATTCTATGAAAAGAAAATATGTGGAAAAATGTTCTACAAGAAGTCATACTTCACTGTGCATCAGACAACTCACACTGGAGAGAAATCCTATGAATGTGAGGAATGTGGAAAATCTTTCAGTCCCAAGTCAGTCTTGAGTAGACATTGGAAAACTCATACAGGAAAGAAACCCTATGAATGTGAACAATGTCAGAAAATATGCTCCCAGAAGTCACATCTCACTGAGCATCAGAGAACTCATACAGAAGAAAAACCCTTTGAATGTGAACAGTGTGGGAAAACATTCTCCAGAAAGGGATACCTCACTGTACATAAGAGAATTTGCACAGGAGAGAAGCCCTATGAATGTGAACAGTGTAGGAAAATGTTCTCCTGATAGTCAGATCTCACTAAGCATTGGAGAATTCACACAGGAGAAAACCCCTATGAATGTGAACAATGTAGGAAAATGTTCTCCTACAAGTCAGTTCTTACTAAGCATTGGAGAATGCACACAGGAGAAAAACCCTATGAATGTGAACACTGTAATAAAATGTTCTCTTGGAAGTCACATCTCACTGTGCATAGTAGAACTCATTCAGGAGAGAAGCCCTATGATTGTGAACAATGTAATAAACTGTTCTCCCGGAAGTCACAGCTCGCTGTGCATAGTAGAACTTATACGGGAGAGAAGCCCTATGAATGTGAACAATGTAGGAAAATGTTCTCCTACAAGTCAGTTCTTACTAAGCATTGGAGAATGCACACAGGAGAAAAACCCTATGAATGTGAACACTGTAATAAAATGTCCCGAAAGTCACATCTCACTGTGCATAGTAGAACGCATACAGGAGAAAAGCCCTTTGAATGTGAAAAATGTGGGAAAACATTCTCCAGCAAGGAGAACCTCACTGTACATAAGAGAGTTCACACAGGAGAGAAGCCCTATGAATGTGAACAATGCAGGAAAATGTTCTCCCAGAAGTCACAGCGCACTGTGCATAGTAGAACTCATACAGGAGAGAAGCCCTATAAATTTGAACAATGTAGGAAAATGTTCTCCTGCAAGTCAGATCTCACTAAGCATTAGAGAATGCACACAGGAGAAAAAAACCTTTGAATGTGAACAATGTAATAAAATGTTCTCCCAGAAGTCAAATCTCACTAAGCATCAGATAACTCACACAGGAGAGTAGCCCTATGGATGTCACATTGTAGGAAAATATCCTCCTGGAAGTCTGCACTCACTGAGCTTCTTTTTCTTACAAAAAATGATGTGTTGGTGTGGGTGTGGTGAAAGGAGAACTCTCTTACACTGCTGGTGGGATTGTAAATTGGTCCAACCACTGTGGAGAACAATTTGGAGATGTCTTCAAAATCTACAAATAGAACTACCATATGATCCAGCAATCCTACCCCTTGGTATCTACCCGAAGGACAGAAGAATACTTAGTCGAAAAAGTACTTGCACATCAATGTTTATTGTGGCACTTTTCACAATTGCTAAGTCATGGAAACAACCTAAATGCCTACGAACTGATGAATGGTTAGAAATGGCACATATACTCAATGGAATACTATTCATCCATAAAAAACAACAAAACCCTGGCTTTTGAAAGGAAGTGGATGAATATAATATACTTACTGCTGAGTGAAGCGAGTCATGTTATGAAGGAGAGGCATTGTATGTCCCCACTTAATATATACCGAGTTTCTGCCATCTATGGCTGAAACTAATTGTCTAAAGGATATAGAAATGCAGTATATAGATGTAAATACCAGATATAGTGTGTGTGAAAGAGGAGGGTCTGAGGAAGGACAT
>NW_006207869.1:314998-316609 GCF_000334495.1 Tupaia belangeri chinensis
CATCCTGCCGGGTTTTCGCAGCGGCCAGAAAGGGGCAGGGCGAGGTAGTCACCATGGACTGGGCTTTGAGTTCTATGCGGTCTTGCAGCCCTACCAGGAGATGCTCGCTCTTCAAGGGACAGTGGAGGAGAAGGCGGTGTGCACCCCATTCTGGGTGATCCGCTTTCAGTCCACCTAGGCAGGTGTCCTTTGCGCTCTGGAGATTTGGGAACGATATGCTCACACCCAGCGCCTTAGGCTAGGAACTTTCATTTTAGGGCAAATAAGCTGAGTTACCGAGGAAGCGGGAGGTGGGGTAGTGGAAGGGGGCCGGATGAGGTGATAAACGCTGGAGACACAATAGGAGGTTGTTCTTTGTGCAAAGACTGACACCTTGAGGACGGGGGTGGGCGGGAGCTCCAGGTCAAAGCTGCCACAGTCAAATCCCTGCGAACCATTGTGATCCAAAGCGGTGCAGGAGAGACAATGCAGGCCTTACACGCAGGGGAGAACTAGGCGCCGAGGCAGGGGAGGGGATTCCTTGCTTCAGGGGCAGTAGAAATTCTGCATTTGCCTCTACACTGTCTGGCAAGGTCACCTTGCCCTTTCCACCTTTGTGCAAGTAACCTCAGGGTTGAGGCAGTGACACTGCTCGATACCTGTCTCAACTTTCAAAATCGGTCCTGCATCCACAGCCTGCAGCAGCGACCCTGCCAGCCTACCTGACAGGTTTCTGAGCAGAGGCCGAGGCTAAGGTCGTCACCCCCGCCCGGCAAGTGCAGCTACTGGTGGCCCAGCGAGCCCCGGGCAGTCACACTGGGCGTGCTCACTGGCGCTTGCATGTTGGGGGCTCTGCCTCTGCGTTTGCACCCCAAGCGATGGTTCTGACCCCCTCCTACTGCCCGGCCCTGCTTTCCCCTCCCCTAGCGTGCTCCTATCCGCCAGCCACTAGTCTCCCGCCTGCCCTAGGGCTCCCGAGGCACCCCAGGAGAGGTTTTTGCTATAGGGCGTGTGCACGTGCCAGAAAGACTAAGACAGAAAGCGAGATATCAGCCCCAGGGGGTATGGTCACCCCGCGATCTCTTCTCCTCCATTCTCTCAGCCTCGTGCTTCAAAGAGTCCAAAGGCTAGTGGGAAAGGGTCAGAGGATGAGGGATAGGACCAGGTTGGTCAGCGTGCAGCCTCAGTCCGCCTGGTGTCTGGAACTACTGGCCTGCTTGGTCCGGATTGCGGGTGGGGAAATCACCTTAGGCTTTGTAATTTCAAAAGGCAGTTATAAACCTGGGAAGGTTTTTATATTCTCTGTTAGGATATATTACTATGCAAGAATCCACTAAAATCAGCCAGGGGACAAGATGCCCAAGGTAGGTTTTATAGGTCATTTGCTCAAGTTTCCAATTGTTTTTTTCTCAGTAGAGTTCTGTTGATATTGCCTGTTTCTCCAAGCAGTAATGGGTGACAAAACCCACAGGACATTGCAAACATGAGAATCTCATACAAGCCATTGTTCAGAGTTTTGGGTTTGGCAACATAGACATGCTTGCCCACCCATGTGACATTTTTCACTTTACCGCATATCCACACATTCATCTTTTTTCTCCTTTTTTTTTTTTTACTTTTTTTTTTTTTTTG
>NW_006207869.1:316675-320324 GCF_000334495.1 Tupaia belangeri chinensis
CGCAATCCCTTCTCCTCCATTCTCCTCTTGGGATCCTGGGCACGCACGTACATGCGCCCGGCGTGGGTTTTCAGCCACCGGGTCCGGGATGCGAACCGCGGTCGACTACATGGGAGTCCAGCGACATAGCCATTACGCTAACTGCTGGTTCCCTCCACACATTCATCTTTAACCACATGACTCGATAGCTACAGTCATAAATTACATTGTAAGCATAGATTATCAATATAACCCATAGCAATAATGCAGACAAAGATATTCTTACCAGGTTAGCAATTCCAAAATCTAAGAGATAATCTCCCAGAACTTCAACTGGTTGAATGTTTTCTGGGAGATCTGCTCATTCATTAGAGTATACAGCTTTTGATATATAGACTGAGAGTTTTGACTTTATCATTGTCATCAGACTGAAAAATGATCAGTCTTTGTAAAGATAGATAGTTTTCTGACTCAACTACTCACTGAGGTGTTCAATTACATGTATTGGATACCATTCAATTTTGCCCCATGTGTGACAACTGACACATGGGGGGCTTTCAGCTGAGATTTAGTAGTAATGCAGCCCTTTCTTCTGGTGAGACTTATCTTCAGCAAAAGGAAAATGAATAAATCTCATTCCACCTTACATCATTTTTCTTTTGTATTTTGGGTTTAGTCTCCTGTTTTTAGAGCTTCAGAGTTAGGCAAGTGTCAAAAAAATATTTTTTGAGGCCTTCCAAATGAATGATTTTTGTCATTCTTCCATTTAATTACCAAAAACTACTCTGACCTTTTAATCTCTAGTGTTTTTCTCAGGGAAAGTTCAGTAAGAGAGAATTAATTTTAAAACATGTAGGAGTAATATAGGTAGCAGTTTATGGTGATTTGCAGGAGGTTGTCACTGTAGAAATCATTAAGACTGCTTAGATTTGAAGTATATGTTATTTTGAGGTTAGACACAACAGGATGATGCTTGCCCATACAGTGTAAATGAGGTTTTGTAAACATTTACTTTTTAGTTCAATGTGTTAGGTGAAAAAAGTATTGAAGTTTAATTTTAATCTTTATAGGCTTTCACCATCTTTTAGATAAAATTAATAAAAAAATAATTAGTGAAATCAAACTTTACATGAAAGATTTTGGAGCTTAGGAAGTGTTATTATTTCCTCATTTTCTATTGGGATACTGATTATTTTAGATATTTACTTACAAATATGTAGTAATTCTTATTAAGAAAATGAATATTTGTGCTGTGACTTGCTGTTTTACTTTTGAATTTATTTTGTATTTTTATTTTTATCATAAGAAGTTATTTTGATCTATACAGAGAGAGGTATAGTTACATACATATTTCTTCCACGAGGGACACTGGAGAAGCAAAATAGGTAGGCACTTTGGTGGTGTGTTCATGCTTCAAGGTCATAGGCATGCAGATTCCTAGTGTGTTCAGGGAGGCATTGAGAAGTGAACCCAAGAACTTTCCATGGGGCCTGAGCATCACACGTGTGTTACTGCTGCATCCCTGTAGCTGATTTTGTTTTGAAATAAATGTATTTGAAATTTTTTATTTTAATAGTATGGCTTCAGAAGTTTGAGTTTTGTATACTAATCTTTTCATTATTTCTGGTTTGAAATTTTTAATTTATATTTAATTGTACACCTTTGTGAGATACAGTATGGTTTCTCAAAGCATTCATGCAGTGTGTAGTAATCAAATCTATGATATTGCCATGTTCATCAGAAAACATTACTTTATGTGTGCACCTTCAATTTTTGTTCTAGTTTTGTGAATATATATGCATACATACATATATATACATACATATGTATGCACCCCCCCACACACACACACGCACTTAAGATTGTTAACATCTGTTTCTATCTGTTCTAGTATATTGTACCATAAGTCATTTGTTTGTATTCATACATTTTCATTCATTTCTCTTGAATGATTTCTTTTGAATATATCCCACCTCCTCACTCCCATACAGTGTTTGGTATCTACAGTTGCCCTCTCTAATTCTGTATCTGTGAATATTTTAGTTTTTGCCATAGAGTGCATCCATTCACTGGGGACATACATTGTGTTTTATTGCTTGTCTTATTTAATTTACCCTTAAATCTTCATTTATTCATTTTGAATAACCAGATCTATTTGTTTGTTATGGGTGAGTAGTATTCCATCATGTATATGTGCCCCATTTTTTAATATGTTTTTAAGTGTTATACATAAGGTATCTGTTACAAAAATCACCTACCTAGCTAAGTTACACAAAAGTTACTTGTTGTGGGAACCAGCAGTTAGCATAATGGCTATGTTGCTGGACTCCCACGTAGTCGACCGTGGTTTGCGTCCTGGACCTGGTGGCTTAAAACTCACGCCAGGCGTGTGTGCGTGCATGCCCAAGATCCCAAGAGGAGAATAGAGGAGAAGGGATTGCGGTGTGACCATCCCCTCTGGGGGGGTGATTTCTCGCTTTCTGTCTCTATGTCTCTCTCTGTCTGTCTGGTGTGCGCATGCGCCCTATAGTGAAAACCTCTCCAAAAAAAAAGTTACTTGTACCAAACAGTTTACCCATCTAAATCACAAAAGCATAAACTCCAGATTTCCAAATTACATTTTATTTTAATAAAACAAGTAAAAACTTTTTATCAGTCTTCATATAAAACTGCAGAGGAAACTAAAAAAGCAAAACCTGTTTGTAGAGAAACATGCCTACCTGTGAGGGATTCTAGTTTATTGTCAAATTAACTAGAATTGTCATATTTCTTCTGTATATCAAATAAAAACCTTGAAAGTCAACACCTTGACACTCCTAGAGATCACCCGTATTATTTATTTCTGATTAATTAATTTTTATATACAATCATGGTATATCATTGTAATATGCAAAATAAATTTTCCAACATGAATATACTGTATATTAGTTCAGTTAAAAATACTGTCATGCACATTATTAACAACAAATAATTTTCCATTTTCATGTCCCTTAAATATTTTGATTTTTGCTTTTCCCTTTGGATTCCCTTCTTTCCCTCCTCAATCTCCCTCCCAAACTGTCTGTATTATCCACAGTTACTTTCCTTGCTTTTATATTTTCCTATATTTCAGTTTCTGCCGTAGAGTACAGACATTCAGTATATGTTGAGTGGGGATATAAAGCCTGTCTTTCATATTCTGGTTTATTTTGCTTAGCAATAAATCTTTCATATTTCACTTTCTGTCAACTGCCAAGGTCTCCTTGTTCTTTATGATTGAGTAGCATTTCATAGTATATATGTGCCACATGTTTTCAGTCTATTCAAGTTATTCATGGATGCTTGGGTCAGTTCTATATCTGAGTAATTGTGAATAATGCCAAAGTAAACATGGCTGTGCAAGAACTTTTTTGATTGAATCTATTCCTCAACTTTGGGTAGATACCCAGGACTGGAAGTGTTGGGTCATATGGTAGTTCTATTTGTAGGTTTTTGCGGATCTTCAATATTGTTCTCCATAGTGACTGAACTAATTTACATTCCCATCAACAGTGTAGGAGAGTTTCCTTTTCACCACAACCTCACCAGCACTTGTCATTTTTTATTTTCTTAATCTTAGCCATTATGACTAGGGTTAGGTGGTATCTCATTGTAGTTTTGATTTGTATCTCCCTTGTGATAAGGGATGCTG
>NW_006207869.1:322152-322700 GCF_000334495.1 Tupaia belangeri chinensis
GGATGAAGAGGAGTTATCCTTTTCCCTTGGAGGAGAGGTATTTTCCTGCTTCCCCATATTACTTGTGGTCCTGCAGTGATTTCTAGTCATCTCGTGGATGGTCGATTTCATCCCAAACTTGGAAGTTCAATCTGAGGGTTGAGTAGTGTGTAGAAAAGGAGACAGAGAGAGGGAAACAAAAGCAACAACAGCAAAAAAAAAGGACAACAAAGAAAAATAAAAAAAGAAGAGAAAAACTTTTAAATAAAACTAAAAAAAAGAGAAAAATTAATATTCAAAAAATTTTGAAAAAAACCCCAAAATAGAAAACTTCGCCGCATGCAAGTGCGCTGTGCAACATGGCTAGATCACAGGAGCCATGGAGCTGGTTCTTGAAGAAGGGCTGTTCTGTTTCCTTTTGCCTCTCCTGGATGGGGAGTGGGAGAGGGAATTATTAACAAGATAAAGGGCTAGTCGGGGCCCACAGGCCCAAAAAGATGCCTCACCTTAAACTAAATTCTAAAAAGCAAAAATTAAAAAAAAGAGAGAGGAGACAGAGGCAGAGGGAG
>NW_006207869.1:322772-324164 GCF_000334495.1 Tupaia belangeri chinensis
GTTTTCCATACTGGAGGCTGAATTATCAGTGGGGCCTCTTTATTCCTCCGTTACCCCCAAAATGGCTAGATCGCAGGAGCCATGGTGCTGGTTCTTGAAGAAGGGTTGTTCTCCTGTTTTTATGTCTTCTTTAGAGAGGTATCTGCTGAGCTCATTTGCTCATCTTTTAATTGGGCTGATGTTTTCTTTTTCTTTCTTTCTTTCTTTTTTTTTTTTTTAGGTGCACTGCTTGAGTTCTCTTTATATTCTACTTACTAGACCACTATCTAAGCCATACTTTGCAAATATATTTTCCTATTTCAAGGATTGTCAATTTACTCTAATTCTTTATTTTGCTATGCAGAAGCTATTGAAGTGACATTTTCCCACTTGTTTATTTTTGGGGTTATTTCCTGTGCTTTGGGGGTCTTATTGAATAAGTCCTTGCCTACGCCAATGTCTTTATGGTTTCCCCTGCATCATTCACCAGTGGTTTTATAGTTTGAGGTTTTGGGTTTAGATCTCTGATCAATTTTGAGTTGATTTTCATTTTTAGTGAGAGATAGGGGACAAGTTTTATTTTTCTGCAGGTGGATGACCAGTTTTTCCAGTCCCATTTGCCAAAGAAGTTTTTGTTTCCCCATTAGATTGACTAGTGCCCTTTGTTAGAAAACAGTTGGCTATATGTTTGGGGATTTATTTCTGGGGTTTATGCCGGTTCCAATTGTCCACATGTCTTTATGCCAATACCATGCTGTTTTGATGATCACAGCTTTGTAATATATTTTGGGGTCTGGGTGTTTATTTCTGGATTCTCCATTCTGTCTCATTGGTCCACCTGTCTGTTTCTGTGCCAAAACCATGGTGTCTTGATTATTACAGCTTTATCATATATTTTGAGGTCAGGGAGAGAGATGCCTTTTAATCCACTCTTCTTGCACAGAATTTCTTTGACAATACCGTGTCTTTAAAGATTCCAGACAAATTCTATAATTTTTTTAAAAAATCTGTGTAGAATGTCTCTGAGTTGCATTAAATTCGTAGATTATATTGGGTAGGATTGACATTTTGATTATATCAGTTCTTCCAATCCAGGGACATAGGATTCTTTTTTTGTGTGTCATTTTCCATTTCTTTTTAAATTTTTCATAGTTTTCCTTGTAGAAGTCTTTGACTTCTTTGGTTAGGTTTTTTCCTAGGTACCTTATGCATGTTGCAACTCTTGTAAGTGGGATAACTTTCTTCAAGTCTACCTCAGTCTGCTCCTTTTTATGTATATTATTATTATATATATTTGTATGTTGATTTTGTATCCTGCCAGTTTACTGTATACATTTTTTTGGAGAGGTTTTCGCTATAGGGCGCGTGCACTCACCAGACAGAGAGAGACATAGAGACAGAAAGCGAGAAATC
>NW_006207869.1:324455-344625 GCF_000334495.1 Tupaia belangeri chinensis
TTTTTTTTTTTGAGGACTTGTTCCACAATTTCTTTAAGACTAACTTTAATCTCAAAATCACATATCCATACACCTATTTTCTTTTTGTTGACTTCACTTCAAACTTAAATGCATGGTTTGTTAAACAAAACTGTAAACAAATATTTGCCATGTCTGTTACATGTAACACACTTGGAATAGCTTTTAACAGAAATTCATCAATACACCCCCCAACATCTTTTCTATTATAAATACAGGTATCAAAACAATCCTGAACATATTTTTGATAGTACTAGTAGTCAGCACCCACACCGCTTCAAAAATTAACACAATTTGTGACAATATTCATTGTACCTGCTATCTTAACAATTTCAACTGCAGCTCTTTCACTAAGCGAGATGGATAAAGCATGCCATTTCTGTTTTTCCTTCTTGAGATTTTTTACTTTTCTGAAACACACATGCTTACCCCACTGCCATCTGACACTTCTTGCCATGCTTTTATCTTGAAAACTCAAATTCTATTTCAAGTACTCCATGCTTACATTTAAATGACAGTGCGCTAACAAGAAAAAAAAATTGTGCTGCATTTTCCCTCTTGTTACCTGAAAACATAATGGGTGTACATATATTAAATATATTCTTACAAATGTCCAGTCATGTTTACCAGCTGGAATTCTTTTACTTAATATGTGGGTATTTGCATTGTGATATTTAATTAAGACATTTATATGAGTAGAAGGTTGTTGATTTAAGACAAATTTGAGAGCCTCTAAAATTAATTGTTGAATGTTTGTCCTTCTGGTGGCTGTGGAAGCTTCATATTTTCTTTGGACATCATTAGACATTGTAGCTCTTGAAGGACAACTTTAATGCTGTAAGAGTTTTGCCATTTTGCTAACACTGGTATGCTCCGTGCATCCACCATCCCACTGGAATTATTTATTCCATTCATATTAATTTTTGTTACAAATCTAACTGATGAAGGAGCTTCTGGGTATTTAGGTCCACATTCTACTTTCAGGCTATATATTCTGTTTTCATAATTTGTCCTTGGTGGCCCAATAATCATGCCTGTCCACCTTGTAAGTGTCATATCTTCATCATCTTCAAGGCCCCAGCTAACCGTACAATCGCCTACTCCTTTTTGTCCTTCTTCAAGTTCTTCCAACAAGCGAAAATTATGAGGAACTTTAACTCCTGTGGAGACCTTTAACTCCTGTGGAGACTGCCATCTTCTCCTGCAGCCCCTGTTCTTCTCTTTCAAGATTGTTCTTCTACTTGAGACCTCATTACAATGCCATGTGAATTTTAAGGACAGCTTTTTTTTGGGGGGGTGGGGGGGTGGAGGTTTTTGCTATAGGGTGCGTGTGCTTGCCAGAAAGATACAGAGAGACAGAGAGACAGAAAGCGAGAAATTACCCCCTAGGGGGTTTGGCCATGCCGCAATCCCTTCTCCTCCATTTTCCTCTCAGGATCTTGGGCATGCACGCACACACGCCCGGTGTGAGTTTAAGCTACTGGGTCCAGGACTTGAACCACAGTTAACTACATGGGAGTCCAGTGACATAACCATTATGCCAACTGCTGGTCCCTCATTTAATAAGTTATTTTTTTACTGAGGTAGAACATGCAACATAGGGTTTTCTCTTTGATTTTTGTTAAAATAGAAAAGTACATCTTTATAAAATATCATCGCTTTTGACCACATGATAGCTATGTTTTCCAGGAAGCCACAGTGCTTCCTTGGTGCTTCTTTGAGGAGAGTCCTCATTAGGAAAAGAGAATAGAATCCACCCTATCCATTTTAGAGTGGCTTTCTGAAAGCCACATCAAATCATCAATCCAAAAGTACTTTGTGTGTTTTAGAATATTATTATGTACTATTCCAGAAAGATAGAGAGAGACAGACAGAAAGTGAGAAATTATCCCCCCAGGGGGGATGGTCATGCCACAATCCCCTCTCCTCCATTCTTCTCTCAGGATCCTGGGCACGCACACACATGCGCCCAGTGTAGTTCAAGTCACCAGGTCCGGGGTGCGAACCGTGATCGACTACGTGGGAGTCCAGCAACATAGCCAGTATGCCAGCTGCTGGTATCCAGCCTTTACATTTTTGAAGATAGATATTGTTGTTTCACTGCTGGGTGGGATCAGGTACAACAGAGAATTTATCTAGGATAGTCTGATTGGCATCAAGAAGTTGGTCAAGGAGCTGGTACCTACAACCACAGTCAGGGCACGCTTCCCCCCAGTCAGAGACACAGATCTCAATCCTGTCACTATCGAGTAGTTCTGGCCACAGACCCTTCTCCTCCAGGTCCAAGACCTGCTTCTTGCCACACCAGCTGAAAAAAGGCACAAAGCAGGTCTGCAAAGAGACCCCAGGCATAAGTGTCATGTTTTCCTCCACCACCCAGCCATCCCCAGTGGGCTACACCATCTATTTCTGGAGGCCTTCACTGACCCAGGCAGCCAAGCCCTTTAGCAAGCAACAAGTTCCTGGGTCCAAAGACCTAAGCCCCACTGGTGTTCTCTGCCAACATGCCCTCTCCGACCGCACCTAGAGCTATGTTTCCACAGAGCAGATCACTTCTAAATTACAACTAGACCGTTCAGTTTTCAACTGGGCAATATTTCCTGGATTGAGACATATGTTATACAGGGTTTGAACTCTGTATTGGTTCTTTATTGCCCCATAACTACCTTAGACACAGTGGCTTAACATTTATCTTGCAGTTCATGTGGGCTTGAAATCCAGGTGCATCTTAGCTGGATTCTCTGGCTCTGGGTTTCTCACAAAGAAACAATCAAGTGTTGGTCAAGGCTGCAGTCATCTTAAGGCTCAACCAGAGAAGGATCAGCTTTCAAGATCACTCAGGTGGTAGTAGATTTTGGTCCTTTGTGGACTGTTGCTATGGCCAGCCCTCCCTTCAACATAAGAGCCTCTCTTACAGGGCAGTACATCATATTAGCTTTTGAAAACTCTTCTACAAGTTCACATTTGTATTAATCCTCTAACTTCATTGCACAATACCAATATTTATTATCCTTCCAAGTGTGATACGTATCTTTGGTTCTTTCATTCGTGAAAGCAAGCAAAAAGAAAATCTCAAGATATAGAGAGAATCTGAACAAAACAAAGTAGAAGCCTTTCATAACCTACTCTTGGCAGCAACATCCCAATATTTTGTCATATTCTTCCTCATAGAAGCCTAGGTTCAGCTCACTGTCAAAGATGGAGTGAGATAAACACGTGAATACTGGAAGGAGGGATCATTAGGAACCAGTTAAGCCTTGCCTACTATGTGGGGATATTGAAAAGTTTGTGGTGGGGCTGGCAGGTAGAGTGGGGGTTGAAATGCTGTACTCCAACATGTCTAACTGTGCCTCATGTCCTGGACCTGGTGGCTTCTTTCTCATTTTCTCTCTCTTGCTCTTACTCTGTCCCTCTCTCGTCAATTTTAAATAAATAAAGTTAAACAAAATACTTATTTTTAAAAAGATTTTTAAAAACTACCTGAGAAACCTGCTAAAATTACAGAGACATTCAGAACAAATCAAAGCATAAACCATTAAGTTAGAAAAGATGAAAAATGGGCCAGCCAAGTGACATATTGGTTAAGGCTACCAGATCCCACATGCCTAACGTTGCAATTCAAGTCCCAGAAAGGCTTGAAAGATACAGAAGCATGTGTGTCCATATCCAAAATCCTGAGACGAAAGTGGAGAAGGGATTGTAGCATGCCCATGCCCCGGGAAAGGGAGGGGTAATTATTTCTCACTTTCCCTCTTTCTCTTTCTCTCTCACCTGTGAACACAGGTGCCCTATAGCAAAAACTAAAAAAAAAAAAAAAAAAAAAAAAAAAAAAAAAAAAAAAAAAAAAGAAGAAAAAAAGCAATGAAACTAGAAGAAATAAATCCAAAATTTTAATATACTAAAAAAGGAGTCAGCCGGTGGCATAGTGGTAGCACAATGCACTGTGATGCTTGAAAATCATCACAGTGTTTGTGTATGAGTGCCTAAAATCCCAGGAGGAGAATGGAAGAGAAGGGATTGCAGCATGGCCATTCCCCTAGAGGATAATTTTTCACTTTCCTTCTCACTTTATCTGTCTCTTTCTCTCTGGTGAGCACACATGCCCTATGGAAAAAGAAAGAAAAAACTAAAACAAAGAAAAAAAAAAAGATATTTTCAAAAACACCTTAGAAACTAATTTGCATACCTTGATGAAAGCAAATTTGAAAATGTAGATGAAAATAGAAATCTTAAAGGAAAACAAAATTTACTAATTTTTTTTTTGTCCCAATGACGCATCTTATTGGTATGTGTGTATTACAGCCCTAGAAAAAGAATCCCGGGATTTTCCCTCCTGTGTTTCCATCTTGCTTCTTCATGGTCCGTGATGCCAGCTGAGGTTGTCAGGACAATGAAACCAAACTGCCGCGATGGGAGCAGAGTATTCCGCCATGTCTCTAGATCTTTGAGTTACACATCAAATCTGGGGCTGATCACTCCACGCTTGTTTAACCTGCCGGTGAGGTTCACAACACTTTTTCCAGCTCTGTGGCCATCAGTGATTTCAAATTTGCCAATGTAACCATGCTTCATCATCACAGTTAGAAACCGGACAATGACTTTACAGCACGGCCTAATAAGAACCTGGGTTTTCCTCTCTTTTCAGCACTGTTGATACTCTTGAGGGCACCAACCAGAGCATTCATGCACACCATTATGGCAGCACAGAAAGATGGCAGAAAGAGCAAAACTTACTAATGTTGACCCTAGCAAAGAAAATCTAAAGAGACTAGTTAACATAGAACAGCTAGAGAAAGAGTTAAAAGATTGCATAAAAAGCACCATACCTATGATTGATGGTTTTGGGAAAGCGTTCTATATAATATGTAGAGAATGGATCATTTTAATGCTGCTTAACCTATTCCAGATCATAGATGAAGAAATTTTTTGAACTTCCTTTATGAAGTAATTATTTTGACCTGAAAACCTGAAAAACAACAAAAAATATCAGCAGTCAGTTCCCAGCAGCTCATTTAAAAAACAACCTCATCGGAACCAGCAGTTGATGTAATGGCTATGTTGTTGGACTCCTATGTAGTCAACCACAGTTCGAGTCCTAGACCCGGTGGCTTAAACTCATGCAGGGCATGTGTGTGTGTGTGTGCCCAAGATCCTGAGAGGAGAATGGAGGAGAATGGATTGCGGCATGGCCATCCTCCCTTGGGGATGATTTCTTGCTTTCTGTCTCTCTGTCTTTCTAGTGAGCGCACGCACCCTATAGCAAAAACCTCTCCTAAATAAATAAATAACAATACCTCATAACTAAGTAAGATGTATTGCAGTAATTCAAGACAGTTAAATATTAGAAAATCCATCAATATCATCGATCCCCTCAATAGAACTAAGGAGAAAAATCATATAGTCTATATCATGTGATTAGAGAATGAGTTATGTCCCTTCCCCAAAAAAGATATGTTGGAATCCTAATATATTTTTAGGATACCAATATCCCAGAATGTCACTTTATTTGGAAATAGGGATATTGCAGATATAACTGGTCAAGATGAGGTCATACTGAAATATGGTGGACCCTCAATCTCTTCTGACTAACGAGCTTATTTGTTTAGACAACCATGTGAAAACAGGAATATACGTGGTGAGTGCTGTGTGATGATAAAGGTAGAGAATGGCATTTTGCAGCTCTAAGCCAAGGAATATCAGAGATTGCCAGCAAACCACCAGAGCAGGAAGGATTCCCCTACAGGTTTTAGAGCATGTTCCTTGATTTTGGACTTCCAGAATCTAGAACTGCAATCATAACGTTCTGCTGTTTTAAGTCACCCAGTTTGTAGTGCTTTCTTGTAGCAGCCCTAGGAAACAAATACATGATCATTTGGATAGATGTAGAAAGGTCATTTGATAAAATTCAATTCTTTTTTTTGTCAAAACTCCTCAGTAAAATAGGAATGTACACCATTTCATTAACTTTGTTTTTTTGTGTGTGTGTTTTGGGGGGCTTTTTTAGTTTTGGGGTTTTTGTGTGTGTGTGAGTGAGAGGGACAGAGAAAGGGAAAAAATAAAGCACCCTCACAGGTCTCAGCCAGTCAGGATCACAGGCAAAGGTGTGTACCCATCAACTACAGAGAGACCTCAAGACACAAACCTGCAACCCCCACTCCCCCCACGCCTGGTGGGTCCAAGCCATTGTTGACTCCCAATACTAAAGATTTCAAAGGACTATTTTCAGGTGGAAGGTATTTCACAGAACTACATATACAAGCAAATGTGAACCTATTAATTTTTCTTTTCTTTTCCGGTAGCATTCTTTATACATATTGTCTGCCTTATTTTTCTAAGTCATGATTTAGTTTGATATTGTTCCATCTCACTATAACAAGGTTTCTTTCATCTTTTTTACTGCTTCATTGTATTCTACTCTTTTTTTATTTTTTTGAGAGGTTTTTGTTATAGGGCGCGTGAGCTCGCCAGACAGAGAGAGAGAGAGACAGAAAGCGAGAAATCACCCCCTGGGAGGGATGGCCACGCCACAATCCCTTCTCCTCCATTCTCCTCTCGGGATCTTGGGCACGCACGCACATGCACCTGGCATGAGTTTAAGCCACAGGTTCCCGGACACTAACCGCAGTTGACTACGTGAGAGTCCAGCGACATAGCCATTACGCTAACTGCTGGTCCCAATTGTATTCTATTCTGTGTGCTGCAATTTACTTTACCTGTCCTATACGGAAGAACATTTGGAAGGTTTCCAAATACTGATACTACAAGTAG
Source organism: Tupaia belangeri chinensis (assembly GCF_000334495.1). Taxonomy (NCBI): domain Eukaryota; kingdom Metazoa; phylum Chordata; class Mammalia; order Scandentia; family Tupaiidae; genus Tupaia; species Tupaia belangeri. The sequence continues at coordinate 331,242 of NW_006207869.1, forward strand.
TGCTGAAGTAAACAACCTTGTTCCACTGTCCTCCTATACAAGAGATTGCTAGGAATGGAGTTGCTGGATCAAAATATCTCTGCATGTATGATTGTTAGATATGATTAAATTTACTTCCAGGGAGTGATGTACCAACACCCACTTTAGACAATGAAATTATATCTTTCTCCATACCTGGCTACATAGGATTATCAGACTTTTTGATCTTTGTCAGCTTGATAAGCTAAACATAGTATCTTATGGTTGTTCTAATTTCCATATCTTTTATTGTAAGTGAGGTCTACCATCTTTTTTTTCTTTTCCCATGGAGTTGGATAGAAACTTCAGGGTATATACTTGTCCCTGAATGGCAGACCTGGATAAGAACACTGACTTATCCCTGGCAATTGCAGAGAAAATACTAGACCCTCCATCTCCGAACTTAATAGCCACATTCATCCTATTATGGCAGGAGGCTCCAGTCCAATGTGTATGCAAGGTGCAGAGCAGATGCTCGTCCTGGGACCCACAGAACTACCTTGAGGTTAGGGAGAAGGACCAAACCTGGTCTTAAAAATCTGTCCCAACCCAGGGCTAAATGGGTAGTTCTGGTCTCCAAACTATAGAGAACCCTCCCAATAAAAGTAGCTATGTGGTGATTACTTGCCTTGCATACTTCTGGAAGTTAGGTTATTGCAGCAAGAACTAAATTATTAATACAAGTAATAGTACCCCCCATAGATTTTCAAGTGCTATAGTCCCCTAGGGCTGCTGCTACAAATTACCATAAACTGCCAGGTACAACAGCACAGCAGCAACACACCACTCAGTGATACTGGAGGCAATGAAAAATTGGGGTTTGGTTCCTGGGTCAATCTGTATAATTCTATGTGCATGCACACATGCCCGGGAACCTGGCTAACTGGAAAGGTTGAACCCATTGCGTGTGCCTCTCTTTCTCTAAAAAGAAATAAACAAACGTAAAAGCAAAACACAAAAACAAATTACCATACACTGAGTGGCTTACTGTGCTCAGCAAGTACTGAGCGATTTTAAGACAAAACCTGTGACCCTCCCATGTGGACCCAGTTATGTTACTGCTGTGCCAATGTCCTTTAGAAATGAACAGAACTCTCAGTTCTGGAGGCCAAAAGGTCAAAAACCAAGGTATCTGCCAGGTTGTTGCATTCTTCTCTCTTGGTTTCTTCTCCTTCCCTTCCTTTTCTCCTTCTTCTCCTCCTTCTTTTCCTTTAATTGCTAGAGGGTACATGAGCTCACCAAAAAGAGACTGAGGAGGAGAGGCAGAAAGCACTCCCCCCCGGGGCATTGTCCATTTTCTCCATCCCTGGCAGGATTTAGGGCATGCCCACTACTGTACTCAATGAGTTTTTTAAGCCACAAAGCTGGGATTCAAACTATTGGGTAATCTGAAAAGTCCTGATGTATTTTTCTATGCAAAAATGTGTCATGACTTTTCTGATGACTCAGTATGTGGTCTGTCATGTGTAATCCACCTCCCTTAACTACCTGGCCATGGGACCAACTCACCTCTCTCCCAGTTTCTGATGGTTGTCAGCAATCCTTGGTGTTCCATAGCTTGTGACGACATCACTCTGCTATCTTCCTGTGTCATCACATAGTAGTTTCCCTGTGTGTCACTCTGTCCAACTTCTTTATGTAAAGACGCTAGTCATTAGATTAGGGTCCACCGTAATCCAATATGACCTCATGCTAGTATGATTACATATATAAAACCTCCATTTCCAAATAAGGTACGTTTACAGGTTCTGCGTAGCATGAATTTTGGAGAAAGACTATGTAATCCAGTATGTGTAGGAGCTTATTTTGTGTTTTGTGTCGGTTCTGTATTCAGTACTTTTTTTTGGGGGGGGAGATTTTCGGTATAGGGCGCATGCGCTCGCCAGACAGACAGAAAGAGACATAGAGACAGAAAGTGAGAAATCACCCCCCAGGGGGGATGGTCATGCCACAATCCCTTCTCCTCCATTCTCCACTCGAGATCTTGGGCACACACGCACACACACCCGGCGTGAGTTTTAAACCACCGGGTCCGGGACACGAACCACAGTTGACTACGTGGGATTCCAATGACATAGCCATTACGCTAACTGCTGGTTCCCTGTATTCAGTACTTCTGAACCGTAACTCATTTAATTATATTTCATCTTTCCAGCAGCTCTTTGAGATAGCCACTCATCATTCATACATTGGGCAATATGTCCAGATACTAGTGTCCAGCACTGTTCCAGGCCTGGGGGGTACACAGGTTAAAACAAACAAACAAACTAACAAACAAAACAGGGACCTGCAGATGATATAATGGCTACATTACTGGACTTCCATGTAGTCAACCTGTTTCCCTGTTTCAAGTTCCGGACTGAGTGGTTTAACACTCATGCTGGGCACATGTATGTGCATGCCCAAGATCCCAAGAGGGTAATGGAGGAGAAAGGATTGTGGGATGGCTATACCCAAAGAAGTGATTTCTCACTTTCTGTCTCTCTGTCTCTCTCTGTCTCTCCAGCGAGTATGTGTGCCCTCTCTAAAATATAAATGAATAAATAAAAATAAAGGTCCTGGAGCCAGATGGTGGTGCAGTGATAAAATGTGATGTTCTGTGAGGCTGACCCACATGGGAAGTTCCTGGGTTTATATCTGAAAATCCTGCCTGCCTATGATCTGGGCTGCTTGAATTTGATGGTGGATCGCAGTATCAAAACCCCGTTGGAAATGCTGTGGAGAAGAGCAAAGGAAGTCGGGTAGATAGAACATATTTTTTAGTAGGATGGTTACCTCTGACAAGGCAATATCTGACAAGGCAATATTTGTGCAGAGACCTGAAAACAAAGAAGGAGCCCACCCTGCTGAGGTCGGGAATGAGAGCATTCCAGAACAGAGAACCTCCATTGTTAAAGGCCTCAAGGCAGGCAAAGGTCAGCATGCCGGGGAACCACCAGGAAACCTGGCTGGAAAGGCTGAGTGGCAGGGTTGACAAGAAGAGGTTGATGGAGGCTGAATAAAGTAGAACAGATAGATTGTAATAAAGTGTCATCCCTCCACTTACAGATGAGGAAACTGAAGCTTAGAGATAGAACACTTGCCCCAAAACACACAGCTGATAAATGGCTGAACAATAGAACCCGGATCTGCTGGACTCTAAAATCTGTGTTTTCTATTACTAAGCAACATTCTATTTCTGGAACTTATCTTTACTTGTCATGTTTATATTGAGAAGTATTCCCAGTGTGTAGTTAATGCTCAGCCAATACGTCTTCAGTAAATGTTATTCTAGACTAAGAATAAGATCTCACTTGAAAAAAAAAAAAAAAAGCTCTCAGAGTTTATGAATCATTTTCAAATTATTACTTTTAAATTCTACAACAACCAAAGGGAATAAGTGGTTTTGTCATAATTTTTTAAAAAGAATGATTTTTATTTAACTTTATTTATTTATTTATTTATTTTAAATTTGACCAGAAAGGGACAGAGTGAGAAAGAGTGAGAAAGCAAGCCACTTTGTCCAGGACTTGAACCATGGTTGGCTATGTGTGAGTCCAATGCTCTTAACCACCACACCACCTGCCTGCCCCTTTATCTTCATTTTAGGGAAGAGAAAACTGAGGATCAGATATGTGAAGACATTTTTAAATTCAGTGAATGTATCAATGCCATTTCTCCTCATGATTAATTAGATTGCTTCCTGGGTTTGCTGGAAATGGAGTCACTTTACATGGGTGATGCCCTCTGAAAGTCAAGCAAACCTTGTGCACACATTCCTTTTGCAAACTCTGGCATGTGAATGTTGTTACTAACAGGATTTCTTTTGATGCTAATTTATATCTTTTATCTATGCTATGTAAAGTACCTGAAAATTAATAGCCTTATCAGATTAAAGATACATCATTTGTTGACAAATTGGTCAACACCTTGGCTTCATTGTCTACTCAGTTCACTGAATTTGTGTGTGCGTAATTTGTGTGTGTGTGTGTGTTTGTGTGTGTCTGTGTGCTAGAGGGTATGTGCACTCACCAGAGAGAGAGAGGAAAAGCAACCCTCTTGAGAAATAGTCATGCTGCAATCCCTTCTCCATCTCTTCCTCCATTGGAGATCTTGAGCACGTATGCACATACACCTGATGTATTTCTCAAGCCACTGGGTCTGGGACTTGAACCACACAGTCAGCTATGTGGGATCCATCTGCATCAACCACCAGAATTTTTTTTTTTTGGAGAGGTTTTTTTTTGCTATAGGGCACATGCGCTCACCAGACAGACGGAGAGAGAGAGACAGAAAGTGAGAAATCACCCCCCAGGGGAGATGGCCACACCACAATCCCTTCTCCTCCGTTCTTCTCTCGGGATCTTGGGCACGCACGCACATGCGCCCAGCCTGAGTTTTAAGTCACCGGGTCTGGGACTCGAACCGTAGTCGACTACGTGGGAGTCCAGCGACAATAGCCATTATGCTAACGGCTGGTCCCAACCACCAGAATTTTGAAGTGAAAGGCATGGCAATCATCAGGTGTTGTCAAGGGTGAGGCCCTTTCTTCTCTTTCACTAATGAAAATTATTTTTTTCTATTTGGACATTTTAAATGAGTTATCAGATGTACATTCTATTCTTGAAAAACACCTTCAGGCTAGGGGAAATTTCACCTTACAGACCTGTTTTAAAAGGAAACAGGGTCATCTTGGTTAAGGGCCTGAGATCCACACAGCCAACTGCAGTTTGAATCCTGGCCCTTGTGGCTTTAAAAATATACTGGGCACATATGTATGTATGACCCCAATCCTAACAGGATGGAGAAACAGAGAAGTGATTAGAGTGTGACTACACGTCATTGGAGGGTGCTTTCTCACTTGTGCTCTCTCTCACTCTCTCTCTGTCTCTCTAGCAAGCACATTCATCCGACAATATAAATAAAAAGAAAAAAAAAGCAGTTACACAGATAACAAAATAAATGAGACTATATCAAACTAAGAAGTTTCTACACAACAGAAGAAATAGTCAACAGAGTGTCATTACTTTTCTTTCCAGAGGGCACATGCACTCATCAGAGAGAGAAAAATTGAGAGAGCAAGCAACTCACAAAGAGCGTGGTCACCCAGCAATCTTCTCTCCTCCAATTCTCCATTCTGTCTGAATTTGGGGCATGCATGCACGTAGTCTTAGCCTATTTCTTAAGTTGCTGGGGGTAGGCGTTGAACTATGGTTGGACAATGGTTCCCTTATTCATGGAGCTATGGGGACAGCTCCAGCCTTCTTGATCACAGTAACAATGCCCTTTCTATTGCCAGTAATGCTGGAAGGCAAGATGACATACCAGTGTGTGTTTTGGTCAGGCACACCCAGATTCAACCCAACTCTCTTTACCTCTCTGCACCCCAGTTTTACATCTATAAAACTGATATACTACTCCCTCTCCTATTTTTCCTGGAGGGTTATTTCATGGAGTTAATGAGCAGCTTGTTTCCTTCTTACTTTAACAAAATTTTCTATAAATCCCCAAACATTTTCCTACCTGCACCATCATAAACATCATAGACTAACTTACATCATCAGGCTGATTCTTAGTTGGAAATGCTGTTAAGTGAGACAAAAAGCTTTGAGTGCCTAAAACTCTGCCTCATGGCTAACATCTGTAGTCAGTGTACAGCGAAGGAGGGCTTTGGTGATGACTAACTGATGTGGTAACAGGAGGCTCACAGGACAACCAAATGCACTTGGATTTCTGAATTATATATGTTACCTCCATGTTCTAGAATCTCAAATACTTACAGCTTTACAATGTGTTTTATTATTGATATTATTCTCCATTAAAACGCCAGTTTATTACTTGGTTAATAAATACTTGCGGAGACTTAGAAATCCATGTTGTAGTCATTAACTGAGTTTATTAGCCATGAAAAATACCACTTGCGTACATGTAGTAATTGCTATCTGGATTTGTTGAACACTAGCCAGAAGGCTAAAGAATTGTTTTTTAAGTTGTGTTGCAGGTCACTTTCACAGAAGTGAGCTATTAATTTTTAAGAACCAGGAGCTTTTCCTAGTTTCTACTTATCTGCTTATTTTTTCTGAGACAGAGACCCCTAACAAGGTTCTCAGGACACAGTCCATTCCAAGTAGACTGGCTAAGATCACAGATACACACCACTGACTTGGCATGCTCAGGGTGGCCCCAGGACACAAAGTGAGAACCTTTCTCATGTGGTTTCCGTTACACTACCACTGTACCGCCTAACTTTCAGTGAATGCAAAATATTCTCCCTAGTGGACCTGAAATCTTCAATTATTTTTCCACACTTGGTTAACCTTAGCTTTGGTGGCTAAAGTAAGGGAAATAGTAAGGATGGATCTGTTCAAATGTCACTGATCTATTCACAGTAGGTGTCACCCAGTCTGAAAGCCAACAACCAGGATCGCTGATGGTGTCTTAGGAACTTCCTGGAGAAAGTAGCTTTGCCATGGGATGAGAACTCTGGGTTCCTGGGGTCTTGCAGGCTCTTTACAGAATCAGCAGGCAGGAGTCCTCGCACCTCCTAGCATCACCACAGCTAAAATTATATGCCTTTGCATTGTTTGAGGGAGGACGTTTTGTTGTCGCTGTTGTTATTCAGGTCAATGGAATTTCACCCTATTGATTAATTTTTTTTCACTGACTTTTCTTTCTCTTTTTTTTTGAGAGGTCTTTGCCATAGGGCGTGTGCACTCGCTAGAGAGACAGAAAGTGAGAAATCATCCCCCAGGGGGATAGCCATGCCGCAATCCCTACTCCTCCATTCTCCTTTTGGGAGCTTGGGCACGCACATGTGCCTGGTGTGAGTTTAAGTCACCAGGTCTGGGACTCGAATCGCGGTTGACTACATGAGAGTCCAGCAACATAGCCATTACGCTAACTGCTGGTCCCTGACTTTTCTTTTTTTTTTTTTTTAAATGATCTATGTTATCACAGAAGGTAGAGGCTTAAAAGCTCCATTTCCCAAACTCACTCTTTTTGACAGAGGTCCAGCTTAGAGTCTTTGCATGAGAGATGTTGATATATTTTCAAGTGAAAGAAAAAAGGCATTTCATTCCTGCAACACAGGGAGCCTGGCATGGGGGTTTCTGTGGACAACAGACACGAGGTGTGACGCAGCTTTGGGGCATCATACTGTGAACCACCCACTTTCTGTGACTCACCACAGGAGCCCATGAGTCCCTTATTTCCTGATTACCTAAGTGCCAGTGGCAAATTCCGTAATTTGTGTTTCCTAAGACCTTCCCAATTAGTAATGAGCTTTTAATCCCTGTATTAAATTCCTCTACTTTGAATGCCTAGAACAATGTATTAGTCAGAGCTCTTTAGAGAAACTGAATCAGTCGGTTGTACGTGTATAGAGAAATGGCTTTATTATAAGAAATTGGCTCATGAAATTATGGATACTGACAAGTTACAAGAGCTGCAGGATGAGTTCATAAGCAAGAGACTCAGAAGAATGGTGGTGTAGGCCTACTCTAAATCTGAAGGCCTCACAGTCAGGAGAGCCAATGGTTCCAGTCTGAAGGCTGGTAGGTTCAAGAACCAGGAAGAGCCGACGACTCAGTGCAAGTGCAAAAGCAGGGAAAGGCTGACATTCCAGTTAAAGGCAGGAAGAATTCACTCTCACCTTTGGGAGTGTCAGTGTTTTTGTTCTATTAGACTATATCAGGACTCATTCATCTTATGGACAGTAGTTATTAAGTCTATCAATTTAAATGTTAATTCATCCAGAAAATATGCACACAAAAACACCCAGAAGGATCTTTGACCAAATATCTGAGCACCCTATGGCTCACTTGAGCTATACAAGAAATTAATTACCCTAAGTAGCTTTTGATTTTGGTCAATACGTGATTGATACCTCCCTCTTGTGCTATACATACAAATGCTTTTACTACCCAGAATCACTTTCTTTCTTCTTCATTCCAGGAAGGTCGTAATTTATTCCTGATTTTTTAATTGGCCCTATGTGTGTGTGGGGGGAATGAAAGTGATCATAAAAGTGTAGGTAAAGACAACTGAAGATTTTCTGCCCAGATTCACCCACCTGACCCAAACTTCTAGCCAGGAAGGCCAATCACAAGCCATCTACGTTTGAGCTCTGAGTGGCCCCTTTTAGGGAGTAGGACAACTGATAATTTTCTGCCCATACCTTACCTTCCTGATCCCAACTTCTAGCAAGGGAAAGAAACCGTACTGCAGAGAGATTGTAGATCACCTCCTCCTACATACCTCTGAATGCTCAGATTTAACTCTAAAAATTAGGAAAAAACGTATAAACCATCAGAAGACCAAAAACCACTTTTTTGGTGCCACCACAGAGGCACAAGAAATATGAGAAAACAAGAATATATCTCTCCCCCAAGAAAAAGAGTAACTCCTCATCCTCTGCAGACAATACAATAGAACTCATGGATATGTCAGACAAAGAATTTAGACTATTCATTGTGACAAAGCTAACAGAGATACAAAAGAAGAGAGATAACAAACTCCAGAAGATCCAGGAGAAAAGAGACAATGAATTTCAGGAAGTGAGGAAGTTCTTGCACATACTGAAAGAGGAAATACACATCATGAAAAAGAATCAAACAGAATTATTAGAGATGAAGGCCTTAATACAGGAAGTCAAAACCTCCCTTGAAAGTATTAAAAACAGATTAGATTATGCAGAAGATGATATCTCAGAGGAAGAAGATAAAATTCCTGACCTAGAAAAATTCACCAAAAAGACTGAGAAAATAACCCTCCAAAAAAGAATAATATATGAGTAATACTACATCTCATTAAATGCCCAAACATCTAGATAATTCGTATCCCAGAAGGTGAAGAAACTAATCAGGGCATTGACAATGTATTTCATGAAGTCCTGGAAGAAAACTTCCCAAACCTAGAGAGACATTCAAAGATCCAGATCCAAGAAATACAAAGGACCCCAAATAGAATGAATCCAAGAAGATCTTCTCCAAGGTACGTCATAGCCAGATTGGCCAAAACCACGGTCAGAGACAAGACACTAAAAATTGGCAAGAGAGAAATATCAAGTTACTTTCAAAGGATATCCCATCAGGCTAACACTGAACTTCTCATCAGAAACAATGCAAACATGGAAAGAAAGGGAAAATATATTCAAAATGTTAAGTGAAAAACAATTTCAATAGAGAATACTATACCCAACAAGATTATCCTTTAGGTGGGAAGAAAAGACAAAAACATTGTCAGATAAACAAAATCTGAAAGAATTTACCAACACCAGACCAGCTCTTCAAGATGTTCTGAAGGGAGTGCTATACCAGGAAAACTAAAGTCAGACACACAGAAATAAGAGTTCTAAAACAGCTAAGAAAATGGCCAACTTAATGGTAGGGACAAGTCCAGAAAGATCAATAATAACGTTGAATGTTAACTTTCTGAATGTAAATGGAAAGATCAAACCAGAGTAACACTGCAAATTCAACAGAACAGAGACTAATTACATGACACTGAACTGATGAAATAGAATTTTATGATTTTTTTTTTTTTTTTGCTAAAGTATACATACACTCGCCAGAAAGACAGAAAGAGATAGACAGAAAGAAAACGAGAAATTACCCCTTAGGGTGGATGGTCACGTCACAATCTATTCCCCTCCGTTCTCCTCTCGGGATCTTGGGTACACACACACACACACACACACACACACACACACGCATGCCCAATGTGTTTAAGCTGCGACGTTCAGGACTCGAACCGCAGTCAACTACGTGAGAGCCCAGCAATGTAGCCATTATACCATCTGCTGGCCCCAGAATTTTATGACTTTTGGCTAAAATATTATAAGTTTTCTTCTATAATTAGTTTTTGAGATTTAAGGATTTTTGTCTCCTTCTGAGCTGTTGGGTTCATCTACCTACTAATTGAACTGAATACTGACCTCTTTCCCAGCTTTAAGTCTTAAGAAAATTTCTCTTAACATTTTAAAATTTTGATCCATCAAAACTAAAACTGTTTTTCTTGGGAACCAGCAGTTAGCATAATGGCTATGTCACTGGATTCCCACGTAGCTGACTGCAGTTCGCATACCCGGACCCGGTGGCTTAGAACTCACGCCAGGCGTGTGTGCGTGCGTGCCCAAGATCCCGGGAGGAGAATGGAGGAGAAGGGATTGTGGCGTAACCATCCCCCCTGGGGGGTGATTTCTCGCTTTCTGTCTCTATGTCTCTGTCTGTCTGGCGAGCACACGTGCCCTATAGCAAAAACCTCAAAAAAACCTCCCAAAAAAAAAAAAAAAAACAAACCAAAACAAACCAAAACAAAACAAAAAACTAAAACTGTTTTTCTTGACAGTAAAAAAATGCATTTGGGACCAGCAGTTGGCATAATGACTATGTCGCTTGGACTCCCATGTAGTTGACCACGGTTAGAGCCCTGAACCCAGTGGCATAAAGTTTTGCTGGGCGTGTGTGTGTGTGTGTGTGTGTGTGTGCTCAAGATCCCAAGAGGAGAATGGAGGAGAAGGGATTGCAGCGTGGCCATCCACCTTTGGGGGTGGTTTCTTTCGTCTCAGTCTCTTTCTGGCGAGCTCATGCACCCTATAACAAAACTTCTCCAAAAGAAAAAAAAAAGAAAGAAAGAAATGTCAGAGGATGAGAGGTGGGAAATCAAGAGGGGAAAAAAAGAAGCAAAATATATAAAAAACAAGAAATGAATAAATACTTGATGATAACACATATGGTAATATGCTTGATTGAGCCAATATAATGCATTTATTTAAAAAATTTATTTATTTAACTTTATTTATTATTATTGTTATTTTTCAGTTTGATTAGACAGAAAGAGAGAGAGGGAGAGAGAGAGAGAGGGAAAGTGAGAAATCAAGCCACCAGTTTTAGGACTTGAACCGCGGTTGGCCATACGGGAGTCCAGCGCCTTTAACCACTATGCCACCAGCCAGCTCCACCAATATAATGTATTCTAAAGGGAAAATCTCATTTTGTATACTGTAATGATGTGCAGTGAATTAATGTAAATAAATAAATTTAAAAAGATGAAGTGTTTTTAAAAATGTAGGTTAAAGTGGGACCAGCAGGTGGCATGGTGGTTAAGGTGCTGGACACTCCCACATGGCCGACCATCGTTCAAGTACCGGACCTGGTGGCTTGCTTTCTCACTTTCCCTCTGTCTCTCTGTGTATCTCTCTCTGGCCAAATGAAAATAAATGAATGAATAAATAAAATTAGATAAATAATTATTTTTTTAAATGTAGGTTAAAGTATACATTTATTTTTTTTGAGAGGTTTTTTTCCATAAGGCACATGTGCTCGCCAGAAAGACAGAGAGAGACAGAGAGACAGAAAGCAAGAAATTAGCCCCCATGGAGAATGGCCACACTGAAATCCCTTCTCCTTCATTCTCCTCTCAGGATCTTGGGTACACATGCACACACACCTGGCGTGAGTTTAAGTTATTGGGTCTGGGACTCAAACCGTGGTTGACTACATGGGATTCCAGCGACATAGCCATTATGCCAATTGCTGGTCCCAGTAAAGTACACTTTTAACCCCTACAGGTTAAAAGAAAAAGAAAAAAAGATAGGTACAAAAGAAAAAAAAAAGATGTTTCTCCATTCTATTACATGAATTGTCATCATAATATTACAATAAAAGCTAACGAACCATTCTCTGGCATTTGAAACTCAGTTAATATAGAGTTTTCCCAACAAAGTTCAAGTTTATAAATGAATTATGTTTGTTTGTGTGGATGTTGTAATGATCATGACATTACTTCTTGGTATTATAAATAATCTTGCCTACCCCTAATTAAGGTCAGCATGACCTTACAAGAAACAAATCATATTTATTTCATCAAAATAAGATATGTAGAGTTTTGAGGAGAAAAATAATCTTATAAGGAAAATTAATTGTCATAGCAAGCATTTCTTATTGAAACCTGAGTTGTATATATTGGACTTGAAAAGAGTTTGCTTCTTTAAAAAAAATTTTATGGGGGGACCAGCAGTTAGCTTAATGGCTGTGTCGCTGGACTCCCACGTAGTCGACCACGGTTCGTGTCCCAGACCCGGCAGCTTAAAACTCTCGCTGGGCACATGTGCGTGCGTGCCCAAGATCCCAAGAGGAGAATGGAGGAGAAAGGATTGCAACATGGCCATCCCCCTGGGGGGTGATTCCTCGCTCTCTGTCTCTCTGTCTCTCTCTGCCTGGCGAGCGCACGCGCCCTATGGCAAAAAACCCCCCCAAAACTCTAAAAAACATGTTACAGGGTCAGCTGATGGCATGGTAGTTAAGGCAGCTGGATCCCACATGGCTGACTACACAGGTCAAGTCCCAGACCTGACAGCTTAAAGGAAAAAAAAAATTTAATTCATGACAGCATGTTCATGTGAGAGAGAGAGAGAAGCACTCTCCAGGGGGACACACCATGCCACAATCTTCTTCCTCCAGTCCTTTAGATCCTGGGTACCCATACTTATGCCTGTTTCATGCTGGCATGGCTGGGGATTTGAACTGCAGTCAACAGGTGGGATCTAGTCTCTCTTGGGTAATGCATTGCCACTGCACCACCGAGATGGCCCATGATTTGTTTCTGGTCATTCAGTCCTGACTAAGCTCAGACACCAGCACACTCTGGATCTCTCTCTCTTTTTTTTTTCTTGGAGAGGATTTTTTGCCATAGGGTTCATGCGCTAGCCAGAAAGACAGAGACAGAGAGATAGAAAGTGAGAAATCACCCCCCAGGGTGGGTGATGATGCCACAATCCCTTCTCCTCCTTTCTCCTCCCAGGATCTTGGGGACTCACGCACAGGCACCCGGTGTGAGTTTAAGCCACGGGGTCTGGGACTTGAACCATGGTCAGCTACATGGGAGGCCAGCGACATAGCCATTATGCTAACTGCTGGTCCCTCTGGATTTCTTTTTACTGTAACTACATTTATGTTCAATATCCTTTCCTTATGTCTTCATCATGAAACTGTTCATGAAACGTATCGAAAAAGATCAAATCGTTTGAAAACCATCGCTCATACTTATATCCCTTTTCTCACTGTCCTTGTCTCAGAGGCATTGTCTATGAGGTGATCCATACAGCAGGAAACCCAATCCAAAGAAACCAGCAGGCAGGTGGAGCCTGAGTCTACGAGTCGGACGGATGTATTCTAGACAACGCTGTCTTCTTTTACTAACTTTCTTCAGTACATCTGTCTTCAGGAAATCTAAGAAAAAGCTTAGTTAGCATAATGGCTATGTCGCTGGGCTCCCATGTAGTCGACTGCAGTTTGAGTCCTGGACCCGGTGGCTTAAACTCATGCTGGGCGCGTGTGCATGCGTGCCCAAGATCCCAAGAGGAGAATAGAGGAGAAGGGATTGCGGC
>NW_006207869.1:345136-354584 GCF_000334495.1 Tupaia belangeri chinensis
ATAGCAAAAACCTCTCAAAAAAAAAAAAAAAAAGAAAGAAAAGAAAGAAAGAAAATGTACTAATAATTCCCACCATATATCCCTGGACATTTCCAAAGGGTTCTAGAGACCCCTGGTTAATCTTTGTATGACCTCCAGTACCAGGGAGTCTACTATTGAATGCCTAGCCCTACAGCCAAAGAATATGTTCATACAATTCTCTGAAGTTCGTGAATGTCAGACAAGACTTGACTGATCATATGTCAGGCACAGCCTTGTAGAAAATTACCAGAGACTACCGAACTATCTGAAATTCATTCCTAAGCACTGCAAGAGTCATAAGTGCTGAGCTCATCCCAGTGTGGTCAGTATCATTTTAACTTCTTGGGACTGCAGTGGTGCTATTGCACACACACACACACACACACACACACCGGAGTTATTTGCTGCATGATCTCTTAAGAGTTCCTTCAGCTTGAATTGATGACAGATTTTACTATACTTAAAGTTGGAAGTTCTCTGGGCTATGCATACCTTTGCATCAATCACTGGGCACATTTGGGGTACAGAATAACTTGTTCTGCCTCAGAGCCTCCTCATCAGATCCTGACAGGACCATTTCGTTATCTTCTCTTCCCCCATCTTTGGCATAGCTTCTTCCTTCATATCGCTCCCTGACTTTGACCTACAGGGTTCTGTCTCTGTTTTTGTGTGGTGCTTTCTGTCTTCTCTGTTGTATCCTCCCTTGATCTCTCTTTGGCAAGATCTTTCCCATCACTGAGGGGCCTTCTCAAATCCTCTCTCCATCATGCTTCATTTGCTCCCTAGTTATAATATATTTCTACGCTCTTATCTCCCCCGACCCTACTGCACCATCTTTAGAACACAGCTTGGCTATTATAGACACTGCCACATCTACCTATATACTCCAACGGACAATTCATAGGTGACAGTGCCTACTTTGAGTCCTTTTAACAACTTTCTACCCTCCGGCAGAACAACTGCTGTTCATTTCGCTGGTGCTGAAAAATTCAGCACTTGAGCTGTCAATAGGTTCATGTACCTACTATTTGAACAGAATACTAACCTGTTTCTAGGCTTTAAGTTTCAAGGAAATATTGTTACCAGTTCAAAATTGCTTTTCTTGAAATTACCAGCGAACTTGCTATTGTTAAGTAGTTAGATTACTTATGATACTGTGTGATATACAAAATGTTGGGAGAAAAGGAATTGAAGACAACTGTATATAGCAGAGATAGTGTAATAAGAGAGTGGGAAATGGCAGAGGGTCAAACATGGGGTAAAAAACATATGTATACATATACATATATATGAAAGTAGAAATGGATTATTATTGATGATAACATGCATGATTAAGCCACTATGCAGTTTATTCTAGATGGGAAACCACATTTAGTATGTTGTGATGATGCTCAGGGAATGAATGTTAAGTAATTTTTAAAAAAAGTTTCAGGAGAAAAAAATACAGTAAAATTGTTCTTATCAAAATTTTTTTTAAAAATGGATGTTTTATGACTGCAGTAAGCTATATAGCCCCAGCTAGGTACTACTTTATAGTAAGTTCATTCTACTCACTGAGGTTTATGCCTAAAGTCAGACTTGGGTTCATGTATAGGTATATATCAGATGTGCTTGCTACTGGAAATATTTAGACTAATTAAGTTCATTAGCAAATCAATTAAATGGGGGGGAAATACAAGACATAAGAAATGGAAAATTATTTGCTGATATCATGTATGTTGATGTGTTTGATTGAGCCAATATGCAGTGTATTTTGGATGGAAAATTCATTTGTATGCTGTAATGATGTATAGTGTATTAACGTAAAAAATAAATTTAAAGAAAAGAAAATCTCCTCCTCCTCCTGCTTCTTCCTTATCTTCTTTAACAGTGATTCATGATGCCATAGGGTGATTTTTGTAGATCATGGGGTTAAAACAGTCTTTGAAAAACACTGGAAGAGGGGACCAGCAGTTAGCGTAATGGCTATGTCGCTGGACTCCCATGTAGTCGACTGCGGTTCGAGTCCCAGACCTGGTGGCTTAAAACTCATGCTGGGCACCTGCCCAAGATCCCGAGAGGAGAACGGAGGAGAAGGGATTGCGGCGTGGCCATCCCCCCTAGGGGATGATTTCTCGCTTTCTGTCTCTCTCTCTCTCTCTGTCTGTCTGGTGAACGCACAAGCCCTATAGCAAAAACCTCTCCCCCAAAACAAAACAAAAACACTAGAAGAGAATATTAATAGACCATGGCAGAGTCATTAAATCATTAAA
This sequence comes from Tupaia belangeri chinensis, assembly GCF_000334495.1. Classification (NCBI taxonomy): domain Eukaryota; kingdom Metazoa; phylum Chordata; class Mammalia; order Scandentia; family Tupaiidae; genus Tupaia; species Tupaia belangeri. The sequence goes on from NW_006207869.1 coordinate 347,410, forward strand.
TAGGCAGAGACATACCCACCCCTTGAAGGGAGGTGGAAACCAGCAGAAAAGAAAAACAGACTAAACCATCCAACTTCTCATCCTTTCAGGGTGGACTGGTTCAGTCCTACCTTCCTTCCTTTCTGCAAGGTTATTTGCCAATCCAGCACGTAATGTCAGCTCTCCCAGTAATTTCCTAGGTGACTGCTAATAGGTCATTAAATGAGTTTTCTCCAGTAGCAGCTTAATAGAAGGAAAGATGGGTTTTGCCCTAAAGAATCTGATTTTCTTTCATTGTTAGGCCACTAGTGAGTTGGTAATAGTTAATAATGGCTTAAAATTATATTTTAGAATAAGTTATTTTCTTTAATGTTTATTTATTTTTCTTTCATAAGCGATACACACACACACGAGTACCCTTGACTGAGTCCTGCCACACAGTGCTTCTTCCCCACAGCCTCTCTGACAGCCAGCATCATGGGCATGCTTGGGTGCACCTGGCATGTTCAGGTGGATCAGTGATCCAAACCTGGACCTCCCATGTGGCTCCAGTATTCCACAGTGACATCCTATGACCAGCACAACTGCAGGTGGGTCTGTGGTATGTGATTTAGCCTTTTCAAATCTGCATTGTCGGGACCAGCAGTTAGTGTAATGGCTATATCGCTGAACTCCCATGTAGCTGACCGCAGTTCAAGCCCCCGCCCCAGTGGCTTAAACTCACGCCAGGCACGTGTGCGTGTGTGCCCAAGATACCAAGAGGAGAAGGGATTGCGGTGTGGCCTTCCCCCCAGGGTGTGATTTCTCACTTTCTTTCTCTCTGTCTCTCTGTCTTTCTGGCGAGCACATGCATCCTATAGCAAAAACCTCTCAAAAAAAAAAAATCTGTATTCTCCTCAGTCAAATAGGTTAATAGCAACTTTTTCTAACTTTTAAATTTTGTGATAAATAGAGATCATGTTTGTGAAGGACCAGAATAGGTCCCTATATACTATTTTTTTTTTTTTTAGTTTTAGGTTTTTTCTTTTTTCATAATGTACGTGCGTGTATGAGAGAAAGAATCAGAGAGAGAATTGTCCAACAGGGTCTGGTCACCCCCAAATCACTTTTTTCTTTATTTCTCCATCCTGTTAGGATCTTGGGGACATGCACATGTGCCATGCATGTTTTTTCACCTGCCAGGGCCATGATTTGAACCATAGTTAGCCATTTGATATCCAGCACTCAAAATGCCTTAACATCTATGCTACAGGGCCAACTCTGATGAAATATTTTTAAAAATTGCCTTATGTTTTTGCCTTTACTCAGAAGTCAGTAGTACAGAAGTATTTTTAGCAAATTAATTATATGCTTGGTTCATATGATACTTCACATTTGCTATGGTTTGAATAATGGCTTGTCCCCCAGGCTTCATGTGTTAAAGTTTGGTCCCTGGTATAATGGCAAGGGAAGTAATAAGACCTTTAAGAGGGGAGGCCTGGTGGGCGGTGATTGGATCATGGAAGCATTGCCTTCATGAATGGATTGATGCTGTCTCATGACTGAGTTCTCACTCTTGTGGGAACGGGTTCGTTCCTGCAGGAGAGGAGTGCTATGAATGGATGGTGGCTGCCCTCAGGTCTCTCTCTTCCTATGCACCCACCACCCTCTCTGCCTCTGCCTCTGTTGGTCATGTTAGGACATGAAATCAAACACCAGCCTGATGCCAGCCCCACCTTTGGACTTTCTGGCCACCAGAATCAAACCAAATCACCTTCTGTTCTTTATAAACCACTCAGTCTTAGGTATTTTTGTTACTAACACAACAGCAGATTAAGGTATCATTAAAATGAATTACAATCCTTTATTTTTTTAAATGTTTTGGTATGAATATATTTTTTTAAGAATTATTTATTTAATTTTATTAGTTTGTTTTTAATTTGCTAGAGGGCACATGTACCCAACAGAGAAAGATAAAGAGAAAGAGAGAAAGTAAAAAAGCAAGTCACCAGATCCAGGACTCAAACTGCAGTCAGCCATGTGGGAGTCCAGTGCCTCAACCACCACACACCCTGCTGGACCCTGGTATGAATTATCAATCTCTAAACATAAAAAAAAAAGAAGCTCTGTTGTACCAACTTTTATTTTTCTTTAATTACCAGAGGACATGAGCACTTGCCAGAGAGAGAGAGAGGAGGGAGAAAGTATTCTCTCAGTGGGCCGTAGTCCCACTGCAAATCCCTTCTCCTCCGTTTCTTCATCCTGTTGGGTTTTTAGACACATGAACATGTGCATGGCTTGATTCCTACCTGCCCTATCATACCAACTTTAATTAAATTAATAAAGATTATATAAGTAAATAATTTACCTCAGGTACATTATGTGGCAAAACTTGTGTTGCTTCAGGAGAGGACCAATGCTCTAAAAATGATTGCAAGAAAGAAAAACATGTCTAATGACAGCAGCAGATCATGTAGTCATTTATGGGTCCTATAATTGGCAGAAAGATCAGATTCTGCAGATAAAGAAAAAACATAAACATGTTGCTAAAAATACACATCAGGGGACCAGAAGATGATGTGGAGGTTAAGGCGCTGGACACTTCCATACAGCCAGCCATGATTTGAGTCCTGGACCTGGTGACTTGCTTTCTTACTTTCCCTCTCTCTCTCTCGCTTTCTCTCTTTCTCTCCCTCTCTGTGTGTGTGTCTCTCTCTAGTCAAATTAAAATAAATGAATAAATAAAAAAATACAATACAATAAAATAACAAAATAGAGTGTCTGACAGTTGTGCTCATTCTTTTTGATGTAGATTTAAATCTTGGGGGTCTCCTGAGTGACAAACAAATCTTTCACTCATTCTTCCTAAAGAGATTCAGAGTCTCTTAACACTGTGATTTGGGTGTGGCTCCTGATAGACTTGTAATAGTTGAATAATCCTATATCCGTTGCCACAGAGAATAATGCATTATGTAACTCAGTCTAGCTAGTCAACATGTGACATTTTCCTGATTTCAGTGATTTATTTAGGAATGGGCATGTAATTCAAGTTGGTCTAATAAGAGTGAATCTTGCTTCTTCTGTTTGTCAGTCAGGGCTTCATCATAGACGTCTTAAATCATATCCACCAGGAGAAAATCACTGAGTAATAGCCTACAACAGTGGCTCTTAGACTTACCTGTGCCGTATGAAACTTTCAGCATAAATCTGAATTTTCTGAAATAAATGCAAACAAAACTCTGATAGCAGAGCAAAAACATTATGAGGGCAATGTGGTGGGAAAGGCAGGACGTTAAACATATGATAGGTCCAGTCTTCGCCCTCAAAAATGTGTACTGCTCTGAAGATGGTATGGTTTGAATGTGTCCTTCCCAAATTCTTGTGTTAGAAATTTAATCCCCATTGTAACAGTATTAGAAGGTGGGATCTTTAAGAGGTGATTGTCGTTGAAGACTCCACCCTTAATGTGTTTATTGCAACAGAGGCTCAGTTATTGCCAGAGTGGCCTTGTTATAAACTGGTCCTTTCTTATTCTCTAGTCTGTCTTTACCTTTCCACCATTGGACGACCCTTGTCAGATGTTGGCCCCATGCCCTGGACTTTCCAGCTTCCAGAACTGTGAGCAGAATAAACTTCTGTTCTTTATAAGTTAATCAGTCTAGAGTATTCTGCGAACGCAACAGAACACTGACTAGGATACAAGGGATTTTATGGATATAATTAAGGTCTCAAATCAGTTGATTTTGAAATAGAGAGATTATTCTAGTGATCCAGTCTAAAACATAAACCCTTTAAACTAAGGTCTAGAGACAGAGGAAGTCAGGGATTTGAAGTATTAGAGTGGTTTTCAAAAGTTTATTGTTGGCTAGAAGACAAAGAGCTGTAGGTCACCAATGAGAGCCGAAGGCAATCAAAAAAGACTTTTTGTTTTGTTTTGTTTTCACCAGAGGGTATATATGCTCACCAGAGAGAGACAGAGAGACAGAGAGAGGGAGAGGAAGAAAGCACTTCCAAAGGACTGTGGTCAGCTGTAATTCCTTATCTTCCATTCCTCCATCTTGTTGGGATCTTGGACATAGACACACACACGCACATACACACACACACATACACACACACACACACAAGCCTGGCATGTGGATTTGAACTGCAGACACCCATGTAGGATCTGGCTGCCTTAACCACTAGGCCACAGGGTGGGCCCACAAGAGGATTTTTAAAAATATCTTTCATGAGAGAGTGATATAAAGAGACAATCACCTACAAGAGATTCTTTATATGTCATGATCCAATCCCACTCTCAGCTGGCCTGGATCACAGGTATCGGTGTGCCCAGGAAGTCCCAGGAAGCAAACCTGGGACCTTCCCTATGTGGGTCCAGTTGTGTTACCACCAAGCCACCACATGGCTTCTCAGAAGAGTTTTCTTGAAAGCCCCACTCAGAAGACTTACATACATCTCAACGGATGAAACTGGATTACATGACCACACTTAGACTAATATTTGTCAAGGGGAATTAGATTACTACAACTGGTTTAGACCAGTCACAGTCTATCACCTTGGTTTGGGATAAAGGTCCTTGTCGCCAATAAATACATCAAGCTTCCTTCATAGGAAGGGCAGAGACAAGAAGGCATATTGACCAGATAATAGACAAAATCTCCCATAGTTGTAAAGAACATTTCATCATTAATCCAGCAAAGCTTTGTTGAGTGCTTTTAGAGGCATGGTTCAAGGTTTGCAAAGGTGTGTGTATGGGTGTGGATGAGTGTGTGTGTGTGTGTTGGGGAGGGAGGAGGACACAGACATGCACATGATAATTACAATAGCAATTGCTTTAATTGCAAAATAAAGTCTACCTCTGTACTGATCATAATATATTCCTTGTTACTTATGCATGAAGTAACTCACCAAAAAAATAGCATAGCAACCACAAGCCCTAAGAAAGCATATACTGGTTTATACTTTTGAAAATGAGAAAATGCTTTAATTGGTAAAGAACATATTCAGGGTCTACCTCTAATAACACTTGGACTATTGATCAATACCTTGAACTAAATCTGGGTGAGAGATGGAGCTGTCATTTAAAACACTGAAATCATAAAACATAAAGTGTGAAATACTTTCTAAATTAGTGTTGCAATCTGTCTCCATTTTATGGGAACTGCAACACCGAGTTTCAAATATAATTTGTACAAGATTTTCGGGTGCTCCACCTATTTTAACAGCCACAGTTAGGTACTGTGTATACATGCATATCTTTTTTAAATATTTAGCGTTTGGTTCACCAGTTTCACTCTTGGGAAAAGCCTTTATGGAAACAATTTTTTCCAAACTCTAACTTAACAATATGTAACATGATGCCTGAGCTTATTTATACTAGGAAATTAATTCAGTAATTAATTGTTCTGATGCGTACTAGGCTGTAAGCATAGTAACCAGATTCACACTAGCAAAATTAACCAGAAATTTCCTCCTGAGTAAAACAAATGCAAAAAGAATCAGCTTGCCACTGATAACACAAAGAAAGAGGTTTACAGTGTTTATTTTTATTTTTTTTTAGAGAGAGATTTTTGCTATAGGGCTGGAGAGACAGAGACAGAGAGACAGTGAGAAATTATCCACCAGCAGGGATGGCCATGCCACAATCCATTCTGCTCTGTTGATTCTGGGGTACTCATGCACACGCACCTGGCGTGAGTTTTAAACTGCCAGGACCAGGACTTAAACCACAGTTGATTATGTGGGAGTCCAGCAATGTAACCATTCTGCCATCTGCTAGTCCCTACAGTGTTTATTTTTTAAATTATGAAGCTTCAAGAGTTAACCTGAAATTCTAAGAGAAGTATGTTCTGGTCCTGTTCAAATATAAACGTCTGTGTTCCAACATGGAAGATAATAAAAGCAACCTTGTCGCCTTTTGCTTCCCTGCTCCACTAAAAGCGGGATGGGTCGCCAGCAGCTCTACTGGAGCCACCCGGGGAAAATTTGACCAGGGTTCTTGCTCTTGCCGAGTGTGCTGGAACCCTCACAGTCTGATCTGGAAATGCAGCCTCAACATGTGCGGTGTTTCCGTCAGTGCGAAAGACACAGGCTTCATCAAGCTGGACGAAGTGAACTTCCTTGAATGGATTGTCCAAAATATCCACCCAGTCAAAGAACTCATGCTAACTATTTGTATATAAAATAAAATAAAATAAAAGTGTAAAACTTGGATTAAAAAAAAAAAAGTCGACCAAGTCTATTGTATAATAGGAAGAAGATGCAAGATGGGGGAGCAGCAGCAGGTGGCGTGGTGTTTGAGGCGCTGGACCCCTACATGGCGGATTGTGGTCGAAGCCCAAGTTCAGGTGGATGTGGCTTATGTAGACTCTGATAGGAGCCTTGCTCCTAACCAGGTGAGGGACAGAGGAAAACTCGAGCTGGATTTTGCTCTGCCTTTCTAAGCCTTAGTGATCAATAAAGATGTAGTAGGGCAAGAGTACCGCTAGTGTGCTTTTCTACTCTACAGGGCTTTTACAAGATTAAAAAAATAAAATAAAATAGAACTAGTGCATGCTCCTAGTCGTCAGGGCAACAATCATATCCCCTACTCCCATCCTCGGTCACCCCAAAATGAAAAATAGGCCCTCTTTCGTCCATCGCCCAGGATCTGCAGTCTGTGCCCACCGGGTCCAGTGCCCATTTGGACTTTGACAGAGGTGGCAGCGAAGGCCTCAACATCGAAAGCTCCCTCCTGGGAGCTTTGGTGGTATTCTCTGGGGGTATTCTCATCCAGTGCACGCAGGAGATTGGCCACGTCAGCCAGCCATGGCTTGGAGGCAAAGTCTCTCTAGCCCACGGGAAAGGTGTGGAGTCGTATTTCAGTTCCCCCTGCTACTTCCCTCCTTCAGTTCTCCAGAGTTGGTTAGGAGGCTGGTATCCTGGGTCTGGTGCCCATCACGTGGCCCTGCCCTCCTCCCACTGCAGTTAAGTGGCTTTCGGAAGGTCTGGGCAGCCCGGGTATGGCCGCAGTAAGATCTGGATGTCCACAATAGAGGACCAAGCTTAGTCCAAATAAGAGTAAGCTGGGACTGGGAACCAGCAGTTAGCATAATGGCTGTGTCGCTGGACTCCCACGTAGTTGACCGCGGTTCGCGTCCTGGACCCGGTGGCTTAAAACTCACGCCAGGCGCGTGTGCGTGCGTGCCCAAGATCCCGAGAGGAGAATGGAGAAG
>NW_006207869.1:354807-358397 GCF_000334495.1 Tupaia belangeri chinensis
GGCAGCAGCAAGCGGCAGCAGCTACTGCAGGTGGTGAGCGGGATGACCATGTGATTGCAGACCACGAACTGGACTACAACCCACATGGGTTAATCAAGCCCCAGCCCAGAGGCCCGGCTAGCGGAGCAATGCTGAGATGAAACGTTTGTACCCGGATGGTGCCCCTAAGATCCTGTCCTTGCAGGCTGCAGTGCCACAAGCTTTGACAAGCACTGGGACAGAAAGCAGCACAAGGACTAGCTGGCCATGCCCCGGGTTCTGAGTGTTTCCGCAAGGGCCCCTGACATGTTTCTGAACAGTGGCTCCATCTTACCCGCTTCCTTTTGGAAACACACTCTGGTCTTTCTGTACTTGATGCATGGAAAGGGGACTTTATACCGGGAGAAGCAAGTTCACCACTGTCTAGGGGGACCGTGGTGGAGTGGACCTAATCTGCCAGCCACTTCAAAGTCAGACGTGTGTTGTCGCTGTCATGAGTCTTTCTCTTGGCACAAAATAATGATTTTGTGTGTACAACACTTTTTTAAAAAAAATATTGCCATTACTAGTGTTTGATTCATTAAAGTCCTTGCCTAATGAGAATAAATATTGGGCTGGCCTGTGGCCTGGTAGTTAAGGGAGCCAGATCCCATGACCAAGATTCCTGGCCCCCTATGGCTTGAGGAACACACCAGGAGGGTGTGCGTGCCCCAAATCCTAATATGGAGATATGGAAGAGGAGGGGCTGCAGCATCTCCATGCCCCTATGGGGAGTGCTTTCTCCCTCTGCCTTTCTGTCTCTCTCTGGAGGGTGTATACACCTTCCGGGAAAACTTAAAAAAAAAACAAACAAAAAAAAAAACAAATAACTCTGTATTACAATAAGCTGAACTTAAGCTTTGAGTGGCAGTGTCTAGGTGTTCCTGATTTTCCATCCCACTTTTTGCCTTCTCTCCTCTGCATTGAGCCCTGCTTTAGTCTCTAGGGAAAATCCTGGCCTCCATGAGAAGGGCTTCATCAGTCTGGACTCCATCCTGCTCTCTCACACAAGCCTTTCCGACCGATCACACCTACGTTTGGTTTTAGTGGCTCCATGTCCCAGTGTGTGGGTTTCTGTTCCTGTTACTTATTTCTGTCTACAGCTGCAGATTCACCTGAGCACTTTAACTTCCTCTTTTGTAAAAATAATAAAATAGTGTTTTCCCCTAAAACCAAAACTTTATTGAGCTATAATTCACATACTGTGAAATTGACCTGTTTTAAAAGTGCAATCTGAAGGCAGGGCCAGTCCTGTAGCCTCATGGCTGGGGAAGCCCAGATCCCACATGGCCAACGTAGTTCGAGTCCAGGCCCCAGCAGCTTGAGAGACACACCAAGCAAGTGTGCCAAAATCCTGACGGGATTGAGACTTGACTACTTCTCACCGGGGGTGATCTCTCCATCTCTTTCTCTCACTAGTGAGTGCACCAGCCCTCTGACAATTAAGAAAAAAATTAAAATAAGTGAATATGTACAGTTACATGACTTTTAGTAAGTGTACACCACTGTACATTCACTGTCACAATCCAGTTTTAGGTCGTATACACGTCACCATAAACATTCCTTTGGTATGCTTTTATACTTTACTTCTGATAGAGAAATGTTCATCTCTCTCACTACTTTTTGAGAAAATTCGGATATTATTTAGTCATAGTATTATGTATCAAGTTGAATGCTAATATCAAAAGACCTTTTCTTAGTAATTAAACTTTTTTTCTTGAGCGGTTTCTTTCCTTTAGGGCGTGTGCCTCACCAGAAAGACAAAGGCAGAAAGACAGAAAGTGAGAAGTCACCCCCCGGAGGATGGCCACACCACAATCCCTTTTCCTCCATGCTCCTCTTGGGATCTTAGGCACGCACACACGCCTGGTGTGACTTTAAGCCACCAGGCCCGGGACTCAAACTGTGGTCGACTACATGGGAGTCCAACAACATAGCCATTAGGCCAACTGCTGCTCCCTCTTAGAAATTTAATTACGGGAAGTATCTGAATGTAGTGTTTCTTGAGCCTGTTTAAAAAAAAATGTTGAATTTTTCTTCACAAGTGTTGTGTTCTGGTAAGAATATAGCATATTATATAAAGCACTTGAGGGTCAGCCAGTGGCATGATGGATCCCACATGGTCAGCTACGTGGTTTGCGTCCCAGACCCAGTAGCTTGAAAAACATATCAGGTGTATGTATATTCGTGCCCCAAATCCTGAGAGAATAATGAAGAAGGAATTGCGATGTGGCCATCCTCCCTGGGAGGTACTTTCTCACTTTCCCTTTTTCTTGCTGTCTTTCACCAGTAAGCACATGCACCTTATGGCAAAACAAAACAAAACAAGCAAACAAACAGACAAAGACAGTTGAGGGTAACTATTTTGTTAAAGTACCTTGTGTCTGTTCCTGCATATAATAAACCAGTTTTGTAAAGCTAGCAATTCATGCATATAGGAAAAAATCTCATATTTTATATAACTAGTCTGTGTTGCTGGATACTTAGGATTATCCCAGCATTTGCTCTCAAAGGCAAGGCTGCAGTGAGCATTCAGTCAACATTCAGCTGTGTTCATCTTGGTGATGGTGGCTGTTAATGTCTCCGGATAAATTCCCAGAAGTGTATGTGTTGGATCAAAGAGTCTTAATTTCTTAATTTTGAAAGCTATTACAACATTATCATGCAGAGAAATGTCACAATTTAAAGGCTTTCTAAGAGAATCAAAAATGAGTTTACTACATGCTTGTCAATATTGAGCATTAGCATATGTTAAATATTTGCCTATCTTATAGGTGGAAAAGGCATCTCATTATTTTATTTACATCTTTATAAATACAAGAAAAGACAACCATACAATTTGTCTGGATCCATAAAAGACCCTGTATTGCCAAAGCAATCCTACACAAAAAGAGTGGAGTGAGTGGTATCTCACTTCCTGACCCCAACATATATTATAAAGCTGTGATAATCAAAACAGCATGGTATTGGCACAAAAACAGACATGAGGACAAATGGAACAGAGTAGAGACCCCAGGAATAAACCCCAAAACATATAGCCAACTGATCTTTGACAACGAGTACCATCAATTCAGTGGGAAAAGGAAAATATCTTTAGCAAATGGTGTTGGAAAATTTGGGTATCCACCTGCAGAAAGATGAATCTGAACCTCTATCTGTCACCATTCACAACAATCAATTTAAAGTGGATCAAAGATCTAAACCTAAGACCTCAAAGTATAAACCTACTAGTGGAAAATACTGGAGAAACTCTGGGAGACATTGGGGCAGGCAAAGACTTCTTAAGCAAGATCCCAAAAGCATAGACAATAGTCTCCAAAATGTGACTACATCAGATTAAGAAATTTCTGCACAGCAAAGGACACAATAATTAGTGTGAATCGACAACCCTCGGAATGAGAGAAAATTTTTGTAAACTATACCTCAGATAAGGGACTGATAACCAGAATACACAGGGAACTTAAGTGGCTTACCCAGAATAAAATGATTAACCCAATTAAAAGATGGGAAAATGGGCTGAATAAACAACTCTTTAAGGAAGACATATGAACAGCCAAAAAGCATATGAAAAA
>NW_006207869.1:359792-360652 GCF_000334495.1 Tupaia belangeri chinensis
TTAAAAACTCCCCCCCCCCCCGGGGGGAGGATGGCCATGTCGCAATCCCTTCTCCATTTTCCTCTCCAGATCTTGGGTATGCACACGCACACAGTGTGAGTTTAAGACACCGGGTCCGGGACTTGAACCACAGTCGACTACATGGGAGTCCAGAGACATAGCCATTACACCAACTGCTGGTCCCCTTCCTACACTTTTATGATTTCTTTTCTTTTGTTTTGTCACAAGACATGTGCACTACTGGAGAGAGAGAGGAAGGGAGAGGGAAAGTGAGAAAGCACCCCCCAGGAGGAATGACCACACCACAGTACTTTTCCCTCCATTCTCCTCTTGGGCTTTTGTGCACAAATGCACATGTACATGGCGTGGTTTTCAAGCTGCTGGGTTTAGGACTCAAACCACGCTGTCAGTCATATGGGATTTAGCTGCCTTAACCAGCACACCACTTGGCTGGCCCCCAACTGCCTTTTTAGCTCAACCTACACTCTCCTTAACATCCTACAATCTGACTTCAGTATCCGCTGCTGTTTTGAAAGTGTTTTCTTCTTTCTTTGCAAACACTCTGCTTTATACTCTTGCTTCTGATACTGTGCTTCATCCTGTTTTAAAGATTCAGTTTTATTGTTATCACAAACCCAAGTAGTTCTCAACAGGAGGAGAGGAAGGTGAGATGATGCCCCAGAGGACATTTGGCAATGTCTGTCTGGACTTATTTTTGGTTTCACGGCTCGGGGAGGAGTGCTCCTGACGGTGACTGATTGAAGGTTAGAGGTACTGCTAGACATCCTACAATGCTCAGGACTGTCTCTCACAGCAAAGACTCTTATGGCACCAAGTGCCAATTTAGTCAAGGTAGGGAA
>NW_006207869.1:360683-366119 GCF_000334495.1 Tupaia belangeri chinensis
GTACCCAGGGGTATGGTGCCTTCAGAGAATTTGGAAATTTGAGATGCAATGGGCATTATTTGGGGGCTACGAAACTGATGAATGGCTAGGGAGTTTGGCCAGCATTTCTACTGGGTTGGAAGGTAAGGATGCAAGCATCCACAGTGTACCAGTCTCCTGCAGTGGCCAGCTGCCCGTCTCCAATGCCAATAGCACTCTTTTTCGGGAAGAGCGCGATCCAGTCACACCTCTCCACGCCTTCTCCATTTCCTTTACTGATTTCCCCCTCTCACCTCCTCTCATTATTGTGAGTACTAAAAATAAGAAATTCCTTTCATTTAAGCAGATTTGGGGATGAAAGTGCTGAAGAGAGCTCTGCACATGACATCTGAGTCATCAGCTTTTAGATGGTGAGTGACCCCTCTCAGCTTTGTGATTTGTCTGCCAGCTTCCTGATTCAGTGGGTTCTTTTTACTCTTCAGTCCTATCATCAGCTTTTGGGGGGCTTTAAGGATGCTCTTTCCCCCTAAGCTTTAACCAGTTGCTACTTTATATCCTGTGAAGACCCCAAAATGCTTCAGAAAAATGCCTCCAAGTGGTTTCTTGGTTTCTCCTGCTATTTTGTTCCATCCTGCCATCAGTTGGTGAAAGCCTGAATGTCTCAGTTGCTTCCTCTCAGTTCTATCTCACTCACTCACGGCCTTTGGTAGCTGGAATCCTAGAGACCCTTAGATGGATTCTCTCCATTCTCTCACTCTCCCCCTGTCTTGGAGAACAGCTGCCAAAAAGCATGGGAGAGACCCCATGTCTCTCAGAAAGACTTATCTCAGTTTTCCTGCCCTGCTGCCCTCGTAAGCAAACACATTCTGTCAGTGCACCAAGGAAGATCCTTGGGAGGGGAAGGTAGGTGAGTGCAGATTCACTCTGTGGCTACATTTATTTGGAATTCCTGTCACATCAGCTCACATATGCCATTAACTTTATTAAAAATCTGGCTGCTTTCCTTTTTCCCTTGCCCTTCTGTTGGGGATATGAGCAACCGTGGGTCTCTTTCCTCCTGAAAAGAGTCTGTCTAGGTCTAGAATTTGATTTATGTAGATTTCTTTGATTCCTCAGCTCCCTCATAAGTTAAAAATATATGATTTCCTAGCTTGATTTGGTTATTAGGATGATAGCTTTAGTATATCAGGACTTTCTACATCCTGATTAGAAGAGAACATCAAACTGGAATTATTTGTGAGGCATCTTTCTCCTGTAGCTGGTCCTCAGTCACCTAAGAATTTCCCCCTTAAAGTGATTCTTGTGACTGTGGTTGGAATCCCCAGGAATCCTTCAGTGTAGGGCCTAGAATATTGATTTGGCCTCCATGGCCATCTCTCTCAAGCTGGCTCACCTTCCTTCAGCCCACTGTCACGTTCTTGTTTTCATCTAGTCCCTCCCTGTGGGAGGCTGTGAACCAGCGAACGCTGGTTTCTCAGAAAATAAACAATTACACAATGCCAAAGGCCACAATTGGTTCCCTTCAAAAAACCTGACCTTCGAAACCATACTCTGATTGGCCACTAGAATCCCTCAGATTTGCATATCCAGCACCTCATGATTGGTCCAAAAGCAACCAGTCATAACCCACCTTTTACAACCAATCACGGCCCACCAGTGTGTATATAACCACGATCCCTGGCCCACAATCTCCAGATGACCCGGAAGACCCTGAAGAGTGGTAACACTGCATCGTCTCCGGAAGACCTTGAAGAGCTGTGACATTGCGTCGTCTCGTCGTCTCCGTGCTGCTCACAATAGACCACACGACCTTGAAGAGTTGTAACAGTGTGTCATCTCCGTGCTGTACCGTGCTGCCCACAATAAACAGACGACCCTGAAGACACTGTGTCGTCTCCATGTTGTAACACTGCGCTGCTTGTCCCGGCTCTCACTCCTTCCCTCAGGAAACCTGTTCAACTGTCCCCTCGGGTGGGAACACCTCCCTGATTGGGGATCTCGACTTCATCAAGTCCAACTGGGCCAGTCTGTATACTGGCGTCAACTCTTCTGCCTCATGTTTTAAACCATGTCCCCACTTTATCACAGTGATATTGAGTAGTTCATAATATCTTTGGGAGGGCTGAGTAATGATGCTCAGAGGCTATATGACCCAGAAAGTGCCCTAAATGCTACTGCACTGACCGGTGGAAACACCAAGGTTGCCACCACTAGACCCTGGACCGTGCCTCCTATGCTTCCAATACCACCTCTAATGCTGGATATTGCCTCTGGAGACCCAGCATGGGTGTCCAATTCTGCCCACTGCCACAACTGAATCTGCATCATATTAATTTATTTAGGCAATAAATATATACTGAACATCTACTATATGCCAGGTTTTCATCTGGGGCCATGGAAACACCTATAAACAAGCACGTCTCCTGTCTTTACAGAGGGAATATCTAACCAGGAAACCAATCCCATTTGCCTGGAATGTTCCCAGTTTTATTCATAAAGTCATGCACATGAGGAAACCCCCTCAATGGAAATCTGGAGGGAGAACATTTCAGGCACAGGGAACAGCACAACCTTTAGGGAATAGATATTTTACATTTCTATCATAAACTCTGCACCAAAATTCTCAATTTCAATAAAGTAGTAACATAATATGGTTTCCCTTATCAAAAACTTTTATTTCTTTCCTCCATATTCAATATGGGAGAGGATTACCAAAATATAAAAATCCATATGGTGATGAGCCAGCTGGTGGTATGGTGGTTAAGGCTGCTGGATCCCAAGTGGACGACTTCATGGTTCAGGTTCTGGACCAACAGCTTAGAAAAATGCTCCAGTACATGCTGGGCACATATGAGTGGTGCCCAAAGTCCTGAGAGGAGAATGGAGATAAAGGGATTGTAGCATGGCCATTGCTCTGGGGAGTGCTTTCTCATTTTCTCTCTGTCTCTCATCCTCTTTCTTTGTCTCTCTGGCAAGGACACATGCCCTATAGCAGACATTAAAGAAAAATCCAAAATCTATATAGTTAATAGTCTATCATTTGTATTTAATAAGCCAAATATTCACTCATTTATTATTATTATTATTATTTTAAATTTTGCCAGAGAGTACATGCACTCATCAGAGAGAGATGGTGCAGGTGGGGGGAGGAGAGTAAGAAAGCATCACCCCCCCTGGGGCATAGTCACCCACAATCCTTTCTTTATTTCTCCTTCTTTTCAGGACTTTGGGCATGCACACACATGTACCTGGAGTGTTTCTCAAGCTGTTGGGTCCAGAATTCAAACTGTGCAGTTGATTATGAGGGATCCAGTCACCTTAACATGCCATTGGTAGGCCTTCACTTACTATTTTTTAAAGAATTACTTATTTTATTTTATTTATTATTATTTTAAAATTCACTATAGGGCATGTGTTCTCACCAGAGATAGAGAAAGAGAAAAGGAAAATGAGAAAGCAAGCCACCAGATCCAGGACTCAACCCATGGGCAGCCATGTGGGAGTCCAAGCGCCTTAACCACCACGCCACCTGCTGGCTCAGTCCTCACTTATTAGTAGAAGGACACATTTGTCAAGTTGCAATGAAGCACTGGCCTCCTGCCATCTTTAGTTTAATTGGGTGGGCTATGAACTTTACTTGTGGAAATTAATACTTCCTCCATAATGCTCCAAAGCAGACTTCAGGAACAAGCAAACTGATCTTTCCTATCTCCAGTTACAACCTTAGTCAGAATAATTTTAGAGAGTTTCCAAGTAACTCCTGAAAAATATTTTACAGAAAGGCATCCTCAAAACCTATCACAGAGAAACAAGCAAGAACACTAATTTAAAATATAATTTTTCGGTTTATAAAAAAAACCAAAATCTTTCCAGAGAACCTTTTGGAATATGCTTAACTCCTCCGTAACAGGAGAACATATCAATCACTGGTAAACTCTGAAAAACATGGAGTATGTGTTACTCCACCCCACAGCATTACCAGAAAATGAGTCTTGGGTCTTATCCTATCCAAAAATATGTTAACAAGAAAAAGAAGCAGAATGAAAATAAAATGAAGAAATCCAAATATATTTTCCAAGGATTAAAATAGAACTTCTCCAAAAGATGGAAAGTATTTCTCCATCTCATGCAAAGGCAGTGGTCCGTAGCATTGCCTGCTTTGTGGGGTTGAGGAAATAACTCTCGTTTATTTTAATGTACCGTGTAATCTGGCTCATTTCCCATACTGTTCTGTGATCTTAACTGTGCAATTCAAAGGAAACTTGGGCCAGTGTTTCAAATGTCATCTTGATACAACCTTCCACATTTCCAAGCTCACCTTAGTAATTTGCGTTTCTTTCCCCCCCTTTTAGAAAGTCGAGCCAACGATAATAAAATCAGTGAACAACACTACAAGAAACAAGTTACCGCAGTACCCAGAGAGCATGGGTTTGTTCAAGTTGGAAGGCAGAGTCCTGATCCTTGGAAACATGCTTTTCAGTATGCTTCCATGGGTGGTGTTTTACTTGGATTATTTCTTGTTGATCAATGCTTCACTTTCAATTCTCCTTTTATTCTGTTCCTCCCTACATTGTCTGGACATTTTGTACCCCTTCTGTATTTGGCTGAGGCTCTCCCTGTCTTCCACCCTCTCCCAGCCCCCACAACGGCTCCTATTGCAAAGTCTTTGGTATCAAAGTTACAGCTGGCATCGTTCTGGCTTTAAGAGAAGGTCATTTTCAACAAAGGCATTCTGGTTTGTGTTTGTGTGTAACGTAGCTCTGCTTAGGAACGCAGCACGAGAACAGGAGCCACATGATGTCCCCCAGCTGCGTGGAGCTCTGCTTGGGCCCAGTAAGCTTTGGCAGATGGCATTGCAAAATCCAAGTGACTTCTAGGAACAGGATCTAGCCCTGACAGTCTGTGACCTTGGTCACACCTGTCTTTGGAAAGGAAGCAAAACGTCTGAGATGATTTCTAAAGCCCTCTGCTGGGTGTTTGTGTCTCTTTTAAAGACTTGCCTCAGGCTTGTCCAAAGAGAAATAAGAAATGGTGCTTCTACGATGTGAAGGTAATGTCTGTGTTGGGGCGGCTCTCAAACCTTCCCATCAGCACCTGCCACAGCAAAATTAAAGCATTTTCAGTATCACCATTGGCCGGCTGTTGCAATTGGATCTTTTCAGGAATTGTGAGGTATCTTGAAGAATTTCCAATTCCACTTTTCATGGTTTGAAAAAAAAAAAATGACTTTGTATCTCTAAACTATTGACGTGTACGATATGGTCTTTAAAAAAATAATTAAGAATTAGTTAACTATTTATTTTCATTTGACCAGAGAGGGACAGAGTGAGAGAGAGAGAAAGGGAAAGTGAGAAAGTGAGCTGCCAGGTCCAGGACTCAAACTGTGGTTGGCCACGTGGGAGTTCAACACCCTTAACCACCACGCCATCTGCCAGCCCCGGGATATGGTCTTTGAAG
>NW_006207869.1:366137-368725 GCF_000334495.1 Tupaia belangeri chinensis
AAGTTTCGCCTGGGAAAAGATCTTGTTGGCCTAGCATTGATGGCACCGTCAGCAACATACTGAACTGCAGTGCTGGAAACCACGTGGCCAGTTCAGGGTTTAGATTCCTGCGTCGGCCTGAAAGCACACTGGGCAACACGAGTGCCCAAGATCCTGAAGGGCTGGAGGGCTGGGGCAAGGAAAGATCCGGAGAGGATACTTTCTCTGTGTGTGTGTGTGTGTGTGTGTGTCTCATGAGTGCACATGTGCTCTTTATCATAAATAATTAAAAATAAACTTGGACAAAAAGATCATTTGGGGCCAGCCGGGGATGTAGTGGTTAAGGCAGCTGGGTCCCACATGGCTGGGTTTTCGATTCAAGTCCCAGACCTGTTGGCTTGAAAAACATGCTGGGCATGTGTGTTCGTGCCTAGAGAATGAAGGAGAAAGAACTGAGGTGTGAGCATCCCCCTGGGGAATGCTTTCTCTCTCTGTCTCCCTCTCTGTATGTATCTCTCTCCAGCTAGTGCACTGTAACAAACTAAAAAAAAAAAAAGAAAAGAAAGGAAAAAAGACCCTTATTATCTTTTCCTGGCCTTGAGAGGATCTGCTGTACTAAGACTGAAAGATTTAGTATGTACTTGAATCAAATGCAAAAGAATTTCATTTTAAAGAAAAGAGCCTGCCTCATGTATGCTGCCTCTTCATCAACATAAACTGCAGCCCCAAATCATTCCCCATATTCAATTACAAGAGTCAGGACTCGGTCCAGCTCTAATTGGCTCCAGGAATATTTTATTTTTTCATTTACAAGATAATTTAATTCACTGCCATATGTTTACTGGGGTCGTTTTCTGATCTTGGCCCTGATGGTTCTCTGTCCTCGCTACCAGGTGTGGTTTCCAAGGAACTCAGAGACTCTCTGTTTGCTCTCATCTCTGCAGTTTTTACTGGCTTAATCTTCTTTTCTGAGCAGAATTTATTCTTCTGTGGTTTCATCCTCCAGTGTCTTTCTCTTTTTGTAATCATTGAAATATTCACGCTTGAATTGAAATAGTGAAGTCAGCTTTTAATGCTAGATCAAAAATACCAGAGAGGAGCTACCAATTTCATGGTTCACAAAATAATGGTATCAATCTGGACTGTTTAAGAGATACCAGGATCTTCTGACCCAAAGACAAACACCATTGGCCTTGAAATCATTTTACTCATACATAATGACTGAGAAGCCATACCAAGGTTCTGCTTAGAATTTTCCAGGCCAATGACTGTCATCATTGGCTTTCATCCTTACAGTAGAATTGGGGAATTTTAATAAAGTACTCATTTGAGGGACCAGCAGTTGGTGTAATGGCAGTGTCGCTGGACTTCTATGTAGCCGACCGTGATTCGAGTCCCAGACCCGGTGGCTTAAACTCACGCAGGGTGCGTGTGCACGCGTGCCCAAGATCCTGGGTGGAGAACGGAGGAAAAGGGATTGCGGCATGGCCATCCCCCCTGGGGGGTGATTTCTCGCTTTCTTTCTCTCTGTCTTTGTCTGTCTTTCTGGCAAGCACATGCGCTTTATAGCCGAAACCTCTCAGAGAAAAAAAGAAAAAAAAAAAGAGAGAGAGAGAGAGAGAGAGAGAGAAAAGCCACACATTTTCAGTCAAATGTGGAAACTAAGAAAGTTGGCCTCACAGAAGTAGGGGGTACAATAGTGGTTACCAGAGGCTGAGAAGGGTAATAAGAAGGGAAACACAAGGAGAGAAATACAAAATCACTGCTGAATAAGAGGAGTAAATTTTAATGTTCTTTAACACAGCAAGATAACTATATTTAACAATAATGTATTCTACATTTCAAAATAACTAGAGGAGAGGATTTTGACTGTTTCCAACGCAAAGTAGTGATAAATCTTCTAGGTGATGATATGCTAATTACCCTGATTTGATCACTATATATTTTATTAATTAACTAAAAAATTTAATTGTACCCCATTAATACATATAATTATTATGTTCATTAAAAATAATATTGGGGGGACCAGCAGTTAGCATAATGGCTACATCGCTGGACTCCCACATAGTTGACCTCAGTTTGAGTCCCGGACCCAGCAGCTTAAACTCACGCCGGGTGCGTGTGCGTGCGTGCCCAAGATCCCAAGAGGAGAATGGAGGAGAAGGGATTGCGGCATGGCCGTCCCCCCTGGGGGGTGATTTCTCGCTTTCTGTCTCTATGTCTCTCTCTGTCTTTTTGGCGAGCACACACACCCTATAGCAAAAACCTCTCCAAAAAAGAAAAAATAAATAATAGTATTGGGGGGGGATCAGCTGGCATGGTGGTTAGGGTGCTGGACACTCCCATATGGCCAACCATGGTTCGAGTCCCGGACCTGGTGGCTTGCTTTCCCACTCTCTCTCTCTCTCTGTCTCTCTGGTCAAATTAAAAAATAAATGAATAAATAAATAAAATTTAAAATAAAAATAATAGTAATAATAATGTGGGCCAGCAGGTCGCATGGTGGTTACGGGTGCTAGACTCACATGGCCGACCATGGTTCAAGTCTTGGACCTGGCAGCTGACTTTCTCACTTTCTCTCTCTCTCACTCTGTCGATTTCTGGTCAAA
>NW_006207869.1:368914-374887 GCF_000334495.1 Tupaia belangeri chinensis
CAGTAAAACATGATGTTCTATGAGGCTGACTGACATGGGAAGGCTCCTGGTTTGAGTCCAGAGATCTCCCTATGTATGATGTGCATATGTGTCTCATATTCCAGGGCTGGCTGAATCTGCATGTGGATTGTGCTGAACGATAAGTGCTGGTGAGGCTACGGTGAAAAGGGAACTCTCCTACATTGCTGTAGCTCTCCTACATTAGTGCAGTCACCGATATGGAGGTTCCTCAAAGATCTACAAACAGAACTACCATATGATCCAGCAATTCTTCTCCTGGATATCTACCCAAAAGATAGGAATACACTCAGTCAGAAAAATACTTGCACATCCATGTTTATTACAGCATTATTCACAATTGCTAAGACATGGGATCATGTCCAAGAACAGATGAATGCATTGAAAAAGTGTGGCATATATGTACTATAGGATACTACTCAGACATAAAGAACAAAGAGCCTCTAGCATTTAAGATGAATATGGAAGATTTAATGCTGTGTGAAGCAAGCAGACTATGAAAGAATGGCATTGTATGTCCCTGCTTAATATATACCGAATGTCATCACTCTGTAACAGAAACTGAAATATTGGAAGGTAAAAAGCATGGAGAGCAACTGTGGATACTAGAGACAGTGTGGGAAGAGGGTGGGCAGTGCTGGGAGGGTGGGAGGAAATCAGGGGGAAAAATTTGATAGACACAAAAGTGTGAAATTTTGTGTTAAGGAAGATGTGTATGGTAATATCTTTGGTTGGACTAATATGAAATGCATTCATGCTGGGAAGATTCCTTTTGTATGCAGCAAAGCTGTGCAGTAATAAAATGTAAATAAAACAAGAACGGGAAAAAAGACTCTGTTGGGGGCACTGTCTCCTTCTCTTACTCATGGAAGAAATAAACTTAAAAAAAATAAAAAGAAGGCCTGAAACACAAGTTTTAAAAAATTCCTAATAGCCTAGAACAATGATCACTTGTAACTTCTCTTGAATCTAGGGATTGGTTTCATGCATCTGCAAATCTGAGCTGGCTTTGCTGGCTGTTGGCTAGAGGGCTGGCTGGTTGGGGATGGCCTCAGCTGATGACTCTTCCCAAATACCTGTCACTCATATTCCTCCAGCAGGCTAGTTCGGGCAATTCTTAAGGCTTGAGACCCAAAACAGGGTCCAATTGTGAAAGAAGATGATCAGAAATAGGCACACACTTTTCAAGCCTCTGATTTATCAAGTTTGTTTTTGTCCCATTGGCTAAAACAAGTCACATGGCCAAGGTCAGAGGCAGTGAGGGAGGGCATTCCCAAAGGGTGTGGACATAGAGGAGCACCGGATGTTGGGGCCCTAAGGTGATTGACCTAGCAGACTTACTCAGGTATAGCAAGAGCATGGCAGCCTACGAAGCCAGGAAAAAAGGCCACTTTCTTGTGTGGAGAAGGAGGGGAAGGAGAGCTGTGGAGGTAGACTCCACG
Source organism: Tupaia belangeri chinensis (assembly GCF_000334495.1). NCBI lineage: Eukaryota > Metazoa > Chordata > Mammalia > Scandentia > Tupaiidae > Tupaia > Tupaia belangeri. The sequence goes on from NW_006207869.1 coordinate 370,375, forward strand.
GTTGCCAAATGTAAAACTCTAGAACTCCAAACAAGAAATCAAGTGCAAAATTGTAAAAAGGGGTCGAAGAAACAGAGAAGCATAAAAAGGGGCATGAAGGGTAGATCTGAGTCATTTTAGTCTGCCTTTTTGCCCATGTTTGGAAGAACCTGGATGCAAAAATTTTTGCACATTTTAAAAGCATATAGGACCTATACTGCCCCTCCAAGATTGTCACACTCACAAACAGCAGAGGTTTTAAAATTCTACATGTGGAAGTTTTGTCTTTCCATTTGTTTTGCTTTAAAGAGATAGTTGCTACCATACTATCCTTATACTTCTTTAATATGTAGGATTTCCAGGACAAATTTTCTTCAAAACTAAAGGTTGGTAAAATCATTTGCTTTTAAGTGAATTAAGAGTCTTTCTTTTGTTAACCTAATCATACGATTTCTATAAGCCGGTGGGTTTTCTTCTTGGCCTTAGTTGCTACGAAGTTTAGAGTTAGGACCCCTAGACCTTTTTAGGTCAGGACCTTGGACATAATTTTTCAGTCTTTTGTTTTCTTCTTTGCCTCCTGGCTTTTATTTTGTATTATGTCCAGTCTTATCGTATCCCTGGTATTTACAGAAAGGGCCTTGAGGGCCCCATGGCTTGAAGAACACTCTGGGTGTACGGGTGAATGTGCTGAAAATCATGAGAAAGAATGGAGAAGGGATTGCAACATGGCCATATTCCAAGGGGGGAGGTGCTTTCTCACTTTCCCCCTTTCTCTGTCTCTGTCCCCAGCAAGTGAACATGCCCTATTTAAAAAAAATTTTTTTTAAGAAAGAGAAAGAGAGAGAAGCCGGATCCCACATCCATGGTTTGAATTCTCAGCCTGGTCAGCCTCAAACATCCTGGGCATGTGCACAAGGGCCCAGGATCCAACAAACCGAAGGACTGGAGGAAGGGGATAAAGCATGACCAGGTGGTATGGGGGCTAATACTGTCTCTTGCTCTCTCCTCCTCTTGCTCTCTCATGTGCATGTATGCACTGTATCATGAACAGAGAAAAACTTAAAACTTACTCATTGCTCATCTAAAATTTCAATTTATGTGGGTATCCTGTAGTTTTATTGGCAATCCAGACATATCACATACATGGAATAGAGTCAAAACACCCTTGTGCTCACATTGCAAAGGCTGGTTCTTAGTCTTTGTTACTTTCACTGTTGTCAGCTTTTGATTCATACAATGGTGTTCACTTATAAGGTACATGATGGAGGTTATTTTTCTTAGATACATTCCTTAAAAGCACTATTTTAAGAATTTTTCATTTCATTTTATTTTATTTATTTATTTTTAATTTTGGTATAGGGCATGTGTGCTTACCAGAGAAAGAGAGAAAGAGACAGAAGGAAAGAGAGAAAGCAAGCCAGCAGGTCTGAGACTTGAACCATAGTGAGGCACGTGGGAATTCAGTGCCTTAAAAAACACACTTCTTCCATATTTTTCCACTTTCTGTCAAAAGCCAGGGTTTTGTTGTTTTTTAATGGCTGAGTAGTATTCCATAGAGTATATGTGCCACAGTTTTTCAATCCATTCCTCCATATGGGGGCATTTGGGATGGTTCCATCACTTTGCAATCGTGAATAGTGCCGCAATAAACATTGATGTGCAAGCACTTTTCCAATGAAGAATTCTTCTGTCCTTTGGGTAGATACCAAAGAGTGGGATTGCTGGATCATATGGTAGATCTATTTGCAGATTTTTGAGGAATCTCCAAATTATTCTCCTCAGTGGTTGGACCAATTTACATTCCCACCGGCAGTGTAAAAGAGTTCCCCTTTCACCACTCCCTCGCCAACACTTATCATTTTTTTTTTTTTTTTTTTGAATCTTAGACATTCTGACTGGGGTTAGGTGGTACCTCATTGTTGCTTTTATCTGCATTTCCCTTACGATGAGGGATGTTGAACATTTTTTTCATATGCCTTTTGGCTATTCCTATGTCATTTTATTCAACTCCTTCTCCCATTTTTTAATAGGGTTGATCTTTGGACTGCTGAGTGAGGCAAGCCAGGCTATGAAGGAGAGACATTTTATGTCCCCACTTAAGATATACCGAATGTCTGCACTCTATGACTGAAACTGATTGACTAACGGTTCTACAAACACAAGAGATGGGTGTGAATGTCAGATGAGGTGTATGTGGAGGAGTGGGGCCTAACAAAGGACATTTGGAGAAGGGATACAGAGGTAGAGCATTGACGGGATGGGGAAGTGTGGTGTTATCGGTTGAAGATATTTTGACCAACGGGACTGGGGAGAAATGTTCACATATTGAAATGCTCACATTGTAAGCTACACAATGCGATTGAATGTATATACAAAAAGAAATAAATTAATTAATAAATATTTTCAAGAAAACACACACACACACACACACACTTCTTGCTAGGCCCAAAGGCACTATTTCAAATCTTCTTCTAAAAGTCAAATACTCCAGCTTTGTGCAGTGGCAGTATCATAGCCAGTGAGGTTTATCCGAGGCGCGATTATTGCTAATTAAAAGTCAAATACTCCATAAACTTAATTTCTTTTTCATCCAAAGTAACACCTATTCAGAAAAGGGAATAAAATGTATTATATTCAATGAGTTTGCTATTGATTAAATCAATATGTCTTTCAAATAATCCCATTGTTATTTTTTGTTATTTTGGAAACATTTAGGCAGGCCAGGATATAAGAATCACAACTGCATTTTAAAAAATGTTTAAATGTATATATTCAGCCAAATCCACAATTGAGCCATTCCACAGTATATTTAATGAAGTCCCAGAAATAAACAAGTAGAAATGAGAAGAGAATGTTCCAAATTAAGGGTTAAGGTAGATGGTCATGCTGCATCCTCCTTCTCCATCTCTCCTTCCTATCTGGATTTTGGGCATGCACACACACACACACACACACACACACACACACATGCACTCCATGTATTTCTGAAACTACTGGATCTGAGATTTGAACCATGCATTTGGCATGTGGGATCCAGTCACCTTGACCACCAGGCCACATGCTGGCTTTCGGAGTCTTTTGACCGTTATTACTTATACTTGTTTTATTTGTTTGTTTATAAAGTTTTATTATTTTTATGCATGATAAGAAGCACATGTTCACATAGAGGATGGAAAATAAAAGATAAAAAGCACCCCCAATGGGGTTGATCATGCTACAATTCTTGCTCCATTTCTTCAATCAGGATTCTAGGCACACAATAGGCCCCAGCATGTTGCTGCCCGGGTCAGGAATTGCCCTGTAGTCAATTGTGTAGGACTGCTCTCCTCTACAAAATGGTCAATTACTACAGCAGGGGGCTGGCCCATGTACTTATTTTAAATAAATATCAGGGGCCAGCAGTGATGTAATGGTTAAGGCACTGGACTCCCACATGGCTAACTGTGGTTCAAGTCTGGTCTTGGCAGCTTGCTTTCTCACTTTCTCACTTTCCCTCTCTTTATCTCACTGTCTCTCTCTCTGGTGAGCACATGTGCCCTACAGCAAAATTAAGAAAAAAAATTATAATAAATGAAGTTAAATCAATAATCCTCAGAAAACTAAAAACCAAATACCAGCTATTTGAATAAACTTCCTTTTACTGCAGGGTGAACTCTGTTCAATGACAAACAAATGGCTGCAGTTTAATAAGAACTACAACTGTTAGCTCATGTAAGTGGCACTGTGGCTCTCTCACACCAATGAGAAAGTCAGTGACACAAGGGCCCAGGGCATTATAGAAGATCAATAAAAATACCTTCTCTGGGGCCAGCAGGTGGCGTGGTGATTGAGGGTGCTGGACTCTCACATGACTAACTGCAGTTCAAGTCCTAGACCTGGTGGCTTGCTTTTTCACTTTCCCTCTCTCTTACTCACTCTTCCTCTGTCCCTCTCTGGTCAAATTAAAATAAGTAAATAAATAAAAGTTAGATAAAATAATTCTTCAAAATAAATACCTTTTTTTGTCTTTTTCTCTTCCCTTTTTTTTAACTTTTTTAACTTAATTTCAATTTCTGATCAAAACAACAATAATTTAGTCATTACTTTTCTGATAGTTTGAATGGAAGTTCTCCATTTATTCTTGAAATAAATAGCTACCCACTTATTTTAAAAGTTCAAGAATGCAATCATTACCCATTTAGTCATTACAAGATATTAGCTTGATTGGTCCATCAAGCAGGAGGATTTGTACAACTCCAACACTGGGTAGGACAAAGTCCTTAGAAATATGTCAATCAGGGCCAGTAGGTGGCATGGTGGTTAAAGTGTTGGACACCCACAAGACTGACCACGGTTCAAGCACTGGACCTAGTGGCTTACTTTCCTTCCCTTTTTCTCTCTTTCTCTGATGAAATAAAAAAACAGAGAATAAATAAAATTAAATAAATAATTCTTTTTTAAAATAGAAATATGTCAATCAAGAGTACTTTAGAATAATGCCATATTGGGAACCAGCAGTTAGCGTAATGGCTATGTTGCTGGACTCCCACGTAGT
>NW_006207869.1:374999-383251 GCF_000334495.1 Tupaia belangeri chinensis
GGGGGGTGATTTCTCGCTTTCTGTCTCTATGTCTCTCTCTCTCTGTCTGGCGAGCGCACGCGCCCTATAGTGAAAATCTCTCAAAAAAAAAAAAAAAACCGAAGAATGCCATATTGACAATAATATGGTGAAATAAATTTCTCACTTTAACAAATGACACAGCTACCTTTGGACCTGGGTCAATATGAACATGGAGGGGGCTGGCAGGTGGTATAGTGGTTAAAGATGCTGGATTCCCACACGGACAACTACAATTCGAGTCCTGGATATGGTGGCTTACTTTCTCTCTCTCTCTCTCTGTCCCTCTCTGGTCAAATTTTTTTTAAAAAGTAAATAAATAAAGGTAAATAAAATATTTTTAAAGATATATGTGAACATGGAGGAAGGACTTCACCACCTGTCACCTTCCTACAAACCGTGGGAACTGGAGGATGTCCAGGAGAGATGCTAATTTGAGGAATGACTAAGCAGATATCTACCTTCCTTAACCCACATTTTACCAGATTCAAAAGTAAAATGTCAGTTGATGAATGAGCCTACAGATGTGATGTGATGTAAGTATACAAATCTTCTATGAAATACTCTTGCCAAAATATTTGACTTGCATTTGATCAATCCTCTATATTTGCATAGACTGCTTTTTCTACAGAATGAACCACCCCAGAACTCAGTGGCTCAGCATGATAGCCATTTATTATTTCATATTATTTCGTGAGTCTGGTCTGAGCTATCTGGATGGTTGAGGATGGCTTCAGTCTTGCTATCTGTTGAGCAGTTAGGGATGACTTGGCCACACATGTCTTCTTAACCAGCAGACTTGACAGCCATAGGGCTTTCTAGAGAAGCAAATATGGGCATGCCCAATATACAAGCACATTTAAAACCTCAGTGTCACATTTGTTCATTTTTCATTGGTCAAAGCAAGTCACCTGGCAAGGCCCGGAGATCAGAGAATTGACTACAACACCTGATAGAAAAAACACTGCAGTGTTGCAGTCTAACTGTAACATTCAACTTGTGGTTTGAACAGTATGAAGAGAAAAAAGTTAATGATACCATAAGGAAATAATTAGACAAATCCAAGATGTAAAATACTCTACAGATAAACCGTATAACGTTTTCAAAAAAGTCAATGTCAAGGCTGGCGGGTGGCTTGGTGGTTAAGGCACTGGACTCCCACATGGCCAACTATGGTTCAAGTCCTGGACCTGGCAGCTTGCTTTCTCTCTGTCTGGTAAAATCAAAGAATAATAATAATTAATAAGATTAAATGAATACCTCTAAAGAAAAGTGTCAATGTCATTTTTAAAAAAGAGAGAAAGATGTGGTATGGGGGAGAAGAGGGGAAATTTGAGATTTGAAAAGACTAAGAAGACATAACACTCAAATTCAATGTATGAACTTTATTGAATTATCATTTAGAAAAATTAAAACGGCCATAAAAAATTCTTTGGGAAAAATTAAATAGGTGACTGTAGTTGAAATAAGACCTTTAAATTAAAAGGAAGCTGTTAGGATAGGCCCTAACACAGTCTAACTGAAGAGATTAGGACACAGACTCATACAAAGACAGACTCTGAAATGACAAAGAGAGATGACAGATGTGAAAGCCAAGAGAAAGGCCTCAGAACTGGCCTTGCTGACATCTTGATCTTGGATGTCCGGCCTCCAGAACTGTGAGTAAATAAATTGCTTTTTTTTTTTTAAATTTAAATGTATTTATTTACATTCATTCACTATACATCATTACAGAAAACTAAATGAGATTTCCCATCCAGAATACACTGTATATTGGCTCAATCAAGCACATCAACATATGTGTTATCATCAACAAATAATTTTCCATTTCTTGTTTCCTGTATATTTTGTAATTTTTGCCATCCTTGATTCCCTGTCTCTCATCCTCTGCCGTGTCTCACCCTCCTCCCACACTGTCTCTGGTATCCATGGTTGCTCTCTATGCCTTTTCCCCCCATTTTATTTATTTGCTAATGAACTTAATTAACCTAAATACTTCCAATAGCAAGTGCAGCTTATATATACATATCTGTGAACACAAGTCTGACCTTAGGCATAAACCTCAGTGAGTAGAATGAACATACTATAAAGTAGCACCTAACTGGGACTATATAGCTTACTGCAGTCATCCAATATGCATTCTTTTTAATTTTAAGAAAAATAGTTTTCATGAGTTTTTTTTCTCCTGAAACTTCTTTTTAATTAATTAATTTACATTCACCCCCTAATCATTGTTACAGCACACAAAAAGTGGTTTCCCATCCAGAATATACTGCACAGTGGCTTAATCATGTATGTTATCATCAATAATTTTAAATTTCTTAAGTGATCTAACTACTTTCAATAGCAAGTTTAGCTTGTATGTACATATCTGTGAATACCTGTCTGACTTTAGGTGTGAAACTGAGTAGAATGAATATACTATATGGTAGCACCTAGCTGATGCTATAAAGCTTACTATGGTCATTAAATAGGTATTTTTAAATATATTTTTTAATTTCAAGAAAAGCAGTTTTAGCTTTAATAAATCAAAGAAATGCTAAGGAACTTTACTAAAAACTTAAAGCCAGGAAACAGGTTCGGATTCTGTTCAAGTAGTGGGTACATGAACCTACCGGCACCTCAAGACAGGACAGAAATTCTTAAAACTGGAAAACAAAGCCCAGAAGAAAATCAGCAATGTTTTAGTCAAAAGTCATAAAATTTTATTTCACCAGTTCAGTCTCATGTACTAAATCTATCTTTTGTTGTGGTCCGATCTTAATGATTAAATTATGGAATATAATATTCAACTCCAGACGTGTCTCTACAATTAAGTTGGCCTTTTTCTTAGTTTTTGAACTCTTATTTCCATGTGTCTGTATTTAATTTTCCTGGTATAGCACTCCCTTAAGAACTTCTTAGAGATCTGATCTGGTGTTGGTAAATTCTTTCAGGTTTTGTTTATCTGAGAATGTTCTTGTCTTTTCTTCCCATATGAAGAATAATCTTGCCGGGTACAGTATTCTTGGCTGAAATTGTTTTTCCCTTAATACTTTGAATATATTTTCCCATTCTTTCCTCACTCGCATCTTCTCCGATGAGAGCTCTGCTGTTAGTCTGATGGGATATCCTTTGTAGGTAACTTGCCATTTCTCTCTTGCCAATCTTAGTATCTTGTCTTTGTCTGTGGTTTTGGTCGTCTGGCCATAATGTGTCTTGGAGAAGATCTTTTGGGGTCGATTCTACTTGGAGTCCTTTGCATTTCTTGGGACTGGATCTTTGAGTGCCTCTCTAGGTTTGGAAAGTTTTCTTGCAGGATTTCATGGAATAGATTATCAATGCTCTTATGAGTCTCTTCACCTCCTGAGATGCCAATTATCTGGATGTTTGGATGTTTGATGGTATCTAGTATTTCTCATATATTATTCTCAAAGTTTTGGGCAATTTTCTTAGTCTTCGTGGTGGATTTTTCTAGGCCAGCAATGTTCTCTTCTACATCTGACATTCTATTTTCTGTATGATCTGGCCTACTTTTAATATTTTCAAGAGAGATTTTGACTTTCTGTATTATAGCCTTCATCTCTAACAGTTACATCTGATTCTTTTGTAAAGCATGTAATTCCTCTTTTAAATCTTGCAAGAATTTCCTTACCTCTTGGAACTCATCAGATCCTTTTTCCTTTCACTTCTGCAATTTATTGTCTCTCTTCTCTTCCATCTCTGTTAGCTTCATTATTATGAATGTTCTAAATTCTTTATCAGACATTTCCATGATTTACATTGAACTGTCTGTAGGTGAAGAGGAGCTATTGTTTTCCCTTGGAGGAGAGGTATTTTCTTGCTTTCTCATATTTCTTGTGGTCCTGTGGTGATTTCTAGTCATGTGATGGAAAGTGTATTTGTTCCCAAACTTGAAGTTCAATATGAGCGTCCAGGAGCATGAAGAAAAGGAAATGAAGAGAGAGAAACAACAGCAACAAAAACAACCAAGATATAGAAAAAAAAAAAAGAGAGAGAAGAAAAACTAAAAGAAATATATATATCTTTTTAAAAGCAAAAATTAGAAAACCATGCTAGTTCTCAGTAGCCATGAAGGGGTCTTCTGAGGCCTGCTCCCTTGCCTCTCCTGGGTTGAGAGGGGGAGAGGCGATTAGTAACAAGATAAAGGGGAAGGAGCAGCTGAAAGCTAAGAAGCTGCTTTACCTTAAAAAAATTTTTAAAGGAAAAATTATCAAAAAATGAGAAGACAGAGACAGAGAGAGAGGTGAAGAGAGACAAAGACAGAGACAGGAGGCTTGAAAGTCTTCCTACCACGTTAGTGGGCTGGAGGCTGAATTATCAGTGGAAAATCTTTATTTCTTCTATTCCCCTGAAATCACTAGTTCTCAGTAGCCATGAAGGGGGGCTTCTAAATTGCTATTTTTTAAGCTACCCAATCTGTGGTCCTCTATTACTGTAGCCCAAGTGAACTAATACATGTGGCAAAAATGCTGTTCACTGTTAAATTTAGGTGTGGGAGCACCTGTGCTATTTTTTTCAACTTTTCTACATGATTAAACATTTATGTATTAAAAAATCAGGAGGGTGTATGAACTGAATATGTTGTACCTCTACAAAATTTTTATGTTGAAATAATCTCCACTATGGTGGTATTAGAAGGTGGGGCTTTTGGGAAGAGATTGGGTCATGAGAGTGGAGCCTTCAAAAATGGATTAGTGCCCTCATCTGGGTGGGAAATGGGGAAGGGGCTGAGGAGAGGGAATCAAGGAGGGAAAAAAGAAGCAAAACATTTAAGGGACACAAAAATGGAAAATTACCTGTCGATGATAATGCATATGGTAATATCATTGCCTGATTAATATACAACGTATTCTTGCTGGGAAAATGTATTTTGTATGCTGTAAAGAGGTACAGTGATTAAATGTAAAGAATTAATTAATTTAAAAAAGAATTGTTCTCTATCTATTCTGAGTTCTGAAATACAGAGATTTGGCTGCAACTTACTTAGAGAATAGATGACAGTTGGAAGTTTGACATATTACATGAGAAAATCATTTCTCACTATACCAGCAGTTCCTTTGTTTTAGATTCAGTCCATTAGATCTAAAGAGAGACTTAGTGACAGTATTAATTTGGAAAATTATTTTGTGCAACAGAATAAAATGACAGTGTGGCAACTGCCTTGATCTCCAGCTTGAAGTTATTTCAAAACAGCAGCAGTGGCAGTTGGCCAACTTCAGAACACAATGACATGAATAAGGGACATCGAAGTGGGAATCATCCAACCAGTGCATTCATTCTGTCAATCTGCCAACAGTTGACAAATATCTTCCAATACAATTTATTGCTTCTTTAGTAAACAATTTAGAAGTCTTCATCAACTGATTTTCTTTAAAAATCATTTATTTAATTTTATTTATTATTATTATTTAATTTGCTATAGGGCACGAGAGAGAGAGAGAGAAAGTGAGAAAGCAAGTCCTCCAGGTCTGGGACTTGAACTGCTGCGGACTTGAACTGTGGTCAATTACGTAGGAATCCAACACCTTAACCACCACACCGCCTGCTGGCCTCCATCATCAGATTGAATCCAACCAAAACAGTTCTTTTTGTGTAAATGGACTGTCTTTTTTTTCTTTTCTTTTTTTCTGCAATCAACTGCACAGACACCCAAGTGACCTGTTTATTTCTTGTCTTCTTAGTATCAATGAGGCATAAAAGCAAATGACTACATATTCAGGTATTACTATTTTCAGTGATGCTTTTTTTTATCTAGGGAGGTTTTTGTTATAAGGCATGAGACAGAGAGAGAGAAAAACAAAGAGAGGCAGAAAGACAGAAAGCGAGAAATTACCCCTCGGGGGGATAACCCTTCTCCTCCAGTTTCCTCTTGGGATTTTGGGCATGCACGCACACGTGCCTGGTCTGTTTCAAGCTGTCAGGTCCAGGACTTGAACCAGAGTCAGCCATAAGGGAGTCCAGCAATGTAACCTTTATGCCATCTGCTGGTGCCTCGATGGTGCTTTTTTCGGTTGTTTGTTTTTGTTTTTGCTGTGGGACACATGAACTTGCCAGAGAGAGAGATAGTGTGAGAGAGAGCAGGAAAGTGAGAAAGCACCCTTCCCCCCCATGGGGGATGACCTCCCTTCTCCAGTCGCCTCTTGTGATTCTGAGCACCCTCAGACTTGTGTTCAGCATAATTTTCAAGCCACCAGGTCCAGGACTCAAATTGCACAGCTGGTTCTGTGGAATCCAGCACATTAACCTACATGCCACCTGCTGGCCCTCAATGGTGCTTATGTTTTCATGGCGTAAATATCCTCAGCAGATTCTTAACCTTAGTGGCACATTAAAATCCACTGGGAAGATTTAAGCAAAACAAAATTTAAAAGTAATGATGCTGGGATAAATTCACAAATCAGATTTGTTCTGAAGTAGGACCTTGGTATCAGTATTTTTCAAAAGTTTACTTGGTGATGGGCCAGCTAGGTGGCGTGGTGGTTAAGGGGACTGAACCCCACATGGTTGACTGTGCAGTTTGAATCCCAGGCCCAACTGCTTGGAAGAAATGAAAAAGTCTCCTAGGTAATAATGTGTACCCAGTTGAGAACAACTGGCCTAACCTAAAGTGAATTCCCAACCATAAGTCAATGTACTTCTTGGGGATCCCTGGAAGAACTTTAAAGCATTCTTTGAAGCATTATAAAATACTCTTTCGTATGATTTAAAATTTTCTCTGGAAAAAAGTCTCAATATGTTATAAAAGTATTTTACCTTTTAAGTAGGTGGTGTGGTGGTTAAGGTGCTGGACACTCCCACAAGGCTGATCACAGTTCAAGTCCCAGACCTGGTGGCTTGCTTTCTCACTTTCTCTCTCTCTTGTCAAATTAAAACAAATGAATGAATAAACAAAATTAATAAATAATTCGGTAAAAGAAATTTTACTTCAAAAAAATTGTTTTAAAATAGGGACCAACTGGTGGCATAGAGGTTAAGGTGCTGAACTCCCACATAGTCAACAACAGTTAAAGTCTCGGACCTGGTAGCTTGAAAATCGTACTGGGTATGTCGGGACCAGCAGTTAGCATAATGGCTATGTCGCTGAACTCCCATGTAGCCGACCGTGGTTCAAGTCCCAGACCTGGTGGCTTAAACTCACACTGGGCACGTGTTTGTGTGCACCCAAGATCCCGAGAGGAGAATGGAGGAGAAGGGATTGTAGTGTGGCCATCCCCCCTGGGGGGTGATTTCTCACTTTCTATCTTTCTGTCTCTCTCTGTCTGTCTGGCGAGCGCATGGCTTGCTTGGCGACCGAAGGCACCCTATACCAAAAACCTCTCCAAAAAAAAAAAAAGAAAAGAAAAGATAAGAAAATCATGCTGGGCACGTATGGAGACTAGAGAAGGAATTGCAGCATGCCTATCCCCCTTGGGGAGTGATTTCTTACTTGCCCTCTCACCATCTCTGTCTATCTCCAGAGAGCACATGCACCATATAGCAAAAACCTTTAAAAAAAAAAAATGTTTGCCATGAGATGTAATGGTGCATAATGCAGTGAAGTGTAACCACTGCAGTTGCCAGGCTACAACACTTAGAGCAATTTTTCCCATTGACAATCCCATAATATGAATTTCCACAAGGGCCTAGAACTTTGTTTCGAAATAATATTTTCTTCTAAAAGGACCAAGTTTTCTTGAAGAGCGATCTAGAGATGGAAAGTACATGATGCCCGCAAGAGAGCTGTTTACTCTAAAGCAAGGGTACTCAAAGCCTAATGGGGTGTTGCAAAGACGTAAACCAGAATCAAGGAACTCTCACTGGCTTAATTTGGTGCCATTTGGGTTTCAGGAGAAAAAAAAAAAAATGACCTTAGGATAATTGCAACACAATAAATAAAAAATGACTCTCAAATTTGAATGAAAAAAGCAGGAAAGAAAAAAATACTTCTAATTTTTCCACTTTTGGAAATCACGTTTAAAACTGCTCATTCTGCTTCCTTTCTGGCGGTGACGACCTCCCCATGAGAACACGCCTCTCGCAAAGGACCTCCTTCATCCCTCTCTGGAAGAGGAGAAGAGGAAACACAAGAAGAAGCACCTCGTGCAGAGCCCAGATTCCTACTTCATGGCTGTGAAGTGCCCGGATGCTATAAAACCACCACAGTCTGTAGCCAGGCACGAATGGTAGTTGTGTGCGTTGGCTGCTCCGCTGTCCTCTGCCAGCCTACAGGAGGAAAAGCGAGGCTTACAGAA
>NW_006207869.1:390974-398797 GCF_000334495.1 Tupaia belangeri chinensis
AAAAAAAAAAAACCTGCTCATTCTGCCTGTCCTTTTTGCTCTTCAGAGCTCACTGTGACTGGTCCTCTTACTTTCCAGTTTCCAGAACACGTATTCACCACCTTGGCCTCTGAAGAAGGTCTTCTTGGTGGGAGGGCTCAACCTCAGCACCGATGAGCAGCTGGAGGACCACTTCAGCCCAGCCTCTCTCTGAAGTGGTGATTGTCAAGGACAGGAAGACAGCAATCCCGGGGGTTTGGCTTCGTCACCTTCACCAACCCAGGGTGTGTCTCTGATGTCCTGAGAGCAATGAATGGAGAGTCCCTGGACAGTCGCCAGATCCACGTGAGCCAAGCAGGCACTTCTGCCCAGAGAACAGAGGGCGTGCCTTTGGGGCTGGCAGTCGCGATCACTCTCAAGGTGGTGAGGAGCGAGGGTGTGGGAGCGGCAGGTATGACAGTCGACTTGGAGGGTATGGTTATGAGCATGGACGATCTCAGAGACTACAGCGGCAGGAGCCAGGGTGTTATGCCCGCTCCTCAGGAGAAAATTACAGAGACAGTTAAAACAGCCGAGGTGACACCTGCACACAGAATGTGGATACACGAGGAATAACACTTCCCGATCCAGGGTCGTCCCTCCAAATGGCTGTATTTATAAAGTTTTCGAGCTGCACTGAAACGTCTGTTTTAGTACATCAACGTTTATTTTTGAATCGAACTCCCAAGGTAGCTTGCTGAAAACCTTTTAGAAAGCTCCATGTGTTTAAAACCATTTTTTTCCTCCCGTTTACTGACAAGTTTTGGGCAGAGAGAATGGATATTTTTACTTTTATCAGTTTTGGGGGTTTTGTTGTTTTTAGTTTGGGCTCTCAGGAGTATAGGTTCTGGATAAAAAATAAATAAATAAATAAATAAAGTTTGGTCAGACTTACTTTTTAAAATGAATATATATCTAGGGATATTTTAGAAAGCCATACACATGACATTTATCATGGTTAGTAAGCAATTTTCCAGTGTACCTTTAAGAAATCTGCATCAAGAAAGAACGTTATTACTTGGAGGCTTTTTTTTTTCTTTTCCCCACACAATCATGGTTCTGATGATATAAAAGAGTTTCTTAAAAGTGTCTGTGGGGTCCAGCAGGTGGCATGGTGGGTAAGGGTGCTGGACTCCCACATGGCCAACCATGGTTCGAGTTTTGGACCTGGCGGCTTGCTCTTTCACACTTTCCCTCTCCCTCTCTCTCTCTTACTTTGTCCCTCTCAGGTCAGATTAAAATAAATAAAGTTAAATAAAACAATTCTTAAAAAAAAAAGATATATACTAAATATTAAAAAAAATTAAAAGACAGGCTGCAGACTGGGAGAAAATGCCTGCACCTTACCAATTAAAAAAAAAAAAATCTTGTACCCAGGGACCAGCAGATGGTGCAATGGTTACATCGCTGGACTCCCACGTAGTCAATCAGTTTGAGTCCCAGACCTGGTGGCTTGGAACTCACACCAGGCACATGTGCACGTGTTCCCAAAATCCTAAGAGGAAAATGAAGGAGAAGGGATTGCAGCATGCTCATCCCCTCTGGAGTTGATTTCTCACTTTCTGTCTCTCTATTTCTCTCTGTCTCTCTGGCAAGGGCATGAACCCTATAGCAAAAATCTTAATTAAAAAAAAAAAGATCTTGTACCCAGAGTGTATCAAGAATTCTTAAAACTCAATAATAAGGGGACCAGCAGCTGGCGTAATGGCTATATCGCTCAACTCTCATGTAGCCGACCGCAGTTCGAGTCCCGGACCCAGTGGCTTAAACTCACGCCAGGCGCATGTGTGTGCGTGCCCAAGATCCCGAGAGGAGAATGGAGGAGAAGGGATTGTGGCATGGCCATCTCCCTGGGGGGTGACTTCTCGCTTTCTATCTCTTTGTCTCTCTCTGTCTTGCTGGCTAGCGCACGTGCCCTGTAGCAAAAAAACCTCTCCCCCCCCCAAAAAAAAAACTCAATAATAAGAAAAAAAGTTTAAATTTTTAAAAAGATTTAAACAGACTTTACAAAAAAATATATGGCTAATATGCCCCCAACCACCACACCACAACCAGCAGGTGGTGTAGTGGTTGGGGCACTGGACACTCCCACACTACCGACAATGGTTCGAGTCCTGGACTGGTAACTTGCTTTCTCTTTCTCTCTCTCTCTCTGTGTCTCTCCCTGGTCAAATTAAAATGAATGAACAAATATATAAAATTAAATAATTCTTTAAAAAAATACATGGCTAAGAAGTAAATGAAAAGATGCTCGATATCATTAGATAAACACATATTAAAACCATAAGATACCACTACATGCGGATTAGAATACTAGCAAAGATTAAAAATGGTAGGCCATGGCCCAGCTAGTGGCCTAGTGGCTAGGGCACTGGCCTACTGCAGTTCCAGTCCCAGACCTGGCAGCTTGAAAATCATGCCAGGTGCATGTGTGTGCGTGACCAAAATCCCAGAAGGAGAATTGTGTTCTCGAGAAGGGGTTGCAGTGTGGCCCTCACCCCTGGGGAGCAATTTCTCACTTTCTCCCTCACTGTCTCTCTCTCTCTGGCGAGTGTATATACTCTATGGCAAAAACCTTAAAAAAAAAAAGGCTTATCATACCTGGTGTTGACAAGGATATGGAAAAACTGGAACTCTCATATATTGCTAGTAAAATGTAAAATAGTACAATCCCTTTGGACAATAGTCTGGTGGTTTCTTAAGAAGTTAATTATAGGGCCATGAGGTGGCATGGGGGTTAAGATGGCTGGATCTCATGTGGCCAACTGCATGTTTCTAGTGGCAGACATAGCATCTTTAAGAATATACTGAGCACATGTGTGTGCACGCCCAAAATCCCAAGAGGAGAACGGAAGAGAAGAGATTATGGCATGGTCATTTCCTCAGGGTGTGATTTGTCACTGCCATCTCCTTGTCTCTCTGCAGCGAGTGCATGAATGTGCCCTATAGCAAAAAAATTAAAAATTAAGAATTTAGTTATTTACCTACATATATAACTCAGCTAGATATTTGCCCAAGAGAAATGAAATCATATACACATACAAAAACTTGTACATAGATACTCATTGAAAAAAATATCCCAATGTCCATCGACATGTGAATGAATAAAGAAATGGTGGAATATCTGTACAGTGGAACTTATTTAGCAATAAAAAGAAAGAACTGTTGATGTACCAACAACATGAATATATCTCAGAATAATTATATTGAGTGAAAGAAGCCAGAAACAAAAAAAGGACATATTGTGGGATCTATTTCTATAAAATTTTTTAAACTGCAGATTAATCTATATGACAGAAAGCAGATCTGTGGTTGCTTTGGGATGAGAGGAGAAAGGGAGAGGGCAAGGGGCTGGCAGGTGAAATGGTGGCTAGGGTGGCTGGACTCCCACATGGCTGACAGAGGTTTGAGTCCTGGACCTGTCACCTTCTTTCTCACTTTTCTTTTCTCTCTCTGTCTCTCTCTGGTCAACTTCAAAAAAATAAAATAAAATAATGACAATGAATAAAATTGAATAAAATAATTCTTCAAATAAAAAAGGAGAGGGAAGAGGAAATTACGTCTGGGAGAGGGCTAGTAGATATGTACATTACCTTTATTACGTTCATGCTTTCACAGGTATACATGTACACATTTCAAGACTTATCAAATCGTACACTTTAGGGACCAGCAGGTGGCGTGGTAATTAAGGCGCTGGATACTCCCACACAGTCAACCACTGTTCGAGTCCTGGGCCTGGTGGCTTACTCTGTGTGTGTGTGTGTGTGTGTGTGTGTGTGTGTGTGCTTCTCTCTGGTCAAATTAAAGTAAGTGAATGAATAAATAAAATTAAATAAATAATTCTTTAAAAAATTGTATGCTTAAACATGCAATTTACTACAGGGCAACTATGTGTCAGTAGGTGGTCTAAGAAAAGTCGATGGACTGTTTGCAACATATTGACCTCAGAGATTAATTGCTAATTGGAAGGGGGAAAAATGCATCTTTGCAAAAGAGAGATCCAGCTGTTACCATGGTAACCAGTTGATTAAATTTAACATCAGTAATAGTGGGACAAACTAACCTTAAGTGCCTCCTGATGTCATTCAGAGAATTCATGGCATCACCAAATTTTACCAAAAAGGTTTAACTTGACTCTTTTCAAATCATAAGCACCTGACTTCAAGTTTATAGAAAATACAAGAGGTTGAAGAAATTAAACACAACTTCACTGAAACAATTAGATAATCCATCATGTGGGACACCCTACAAGACAATTTACCAAGTCTCTTCAAGAAGTCAATACATGAGGAAAAAATTGATGAGGGATAACAAATGCCATGTGTGAAACTTTATTGGATTCTCCTTTAAATAAAACAAAACAAACAAAAAGCATTTTGGAGAAAATTGACGGTAATTCAATAAGGACTAAAACTCTATCGAAATTTGTATTTGCTCCAGCACAAAATTTTTTCTCTTCAAGCTTTACCACATGTTTGGAGGGGAAAAAAGAATACATGTACCCTGGAAATAATAACGCTGGTTTGGGCCAGCCGGTATTGTGATGGTTAAGGTGCTAGAGCCCTCGTGGCCGACTGCAGGGTTCAAGTCCTGTACCTGGTGACTTGAAAATCACTCTGGCCCAGTGTGCGTGTGTGCCTAAAATCTCAAGAGGAGAATGGAGGAGAAGGGACAGTGATCTGGTCATTCCCTTCTAGGGGGGGAAAGGAAGGTCATTTCTCACTTTTTCTGTCTTTTTGTCTGGCAAGCTCACATGCCCCTTAACAAAACTGCAAATAATAATAATAATTAATTAATTAATTAATTAAAACATTTAAAAAATATGTAATGCTCATTTATGGTTTGAAGTAGAGGGGAAAACAAAACAAAAAACTGAAGTGTTTACTTAAAATGACACCATCCATCCAAAATTACTGTCGTTTATTCTAGTATTTTGAAAAAGATCTTAGACGGTTTGTCAGCTCTGCATGTATTTTGCAATTCCGTTTTGGACATGCAAAGACCACTGATAGCTGCAGGGTGGAAAATGCAAAGTGAAACTTCAACTAGAAGTGGGAGCAATCTTCCTATTGGCCGTAGAGATGGAGCAGAGTGGTGCTTGACAGCACGTCTATAATTGCAGCTTTAGAGAAGAAGTGGGTGTTTTGTGGCTTTCCATCTAAGCAAACATTGATGCAAGGGAAACTGTCAGCCCTCCTGTAATAAATCTAGCCTATCTGGAGTCTTCAAAAAGCTCATAGAAATCCATATTATGAAAAAAAATCCACGACTTTTTTTTTTTGCACCAAAATAAACTTATATTTTAATTTTAGTTTTCCATACACTTTTTGAAATTCCCTCCTATTTCCATGAAAGACAGCAACTTCATCAGACTCATGACTTCAAGTCAGCACTTTTTCAAGATTTTGGTTATTTATTTATGCCTGTATTTCATGATAGCACTTGTGCATATATGCATGAGAGAGAAAGATAAAAGAAAGAGAGAAGAGCCTCTGACAGAGTCTTGTTCCATCTAAGCAAACATTGATGCAAGGGAAACTGTCAGCCCTCCTGTAATAAATCTAGCCTATCTGGAGTCTTCAAAAAGCTCATAGAAATCCATATTATGAAAAAAAATCCACGACTTTTTTTTTTGCACCAAAATAAACTTATATTTTAATTTTAGTTTTCCATACACTTTTTGAAATTCCCTCCTATTTCCATGAAAGACAGCAACTTCATCAGACTCATGACTTCAAGTCAGCACTTTTTCAAGATTTTGGTTATTTATTTATGCCTGTATTTCATGATAGCACTTGTGCACATATGCATGAGAGAGAAAGATAAAAGAAAGAGAGAAGAGCCTCTGACAGAGTCTTGTCCTTCTACGACCCCTCTCCCCAGCCCTCCTGCTTCTCAGGACCCTGGGTGCCTGTGGGCATGCAAGATGCATTTTCCAACTGGCCCAGGGATCTGAACCTGTGGTTGGCTGTGTGGCTTCCAGCCTTCCAGAACACTTGCATTATCACTGTACCACAGAGGTTACATTAAGATTTTATTTTTTAACAAGAAAGTATTTTTACTATAGACAAAAGTTTGCTGGCTTTCTAGAAGACAATCTCTGAGTAACTGAATGACCCTCGGGCCACCCCCCCCCCAAAGAAAATGGGAGGAGGGACAAAAAAGAAATATGTACTTAGGGCAATTGGACATGGATGAGTTTGTTCATGGCTTGACTTATTTGGTGGATACTTTGGATCAAATCAGTGAGGTAATTCTTTCCATTCAAAACCTTACATGCTATTAGAAGGCTATGGAGCCACTGTGACCCCTTCTGCCCAAACTGTTGCTCTGG
Organism: Tupaia belangeri chinensis; assembly: GCF_000334495.1. Lineage (NCBI taxonomy): Eukaryota > Metazoa > Chordata > Mammalia > Scandentia > Tupaiidae > Tupaia > Tupaia belangeri. The sequence goes on from NW_006207869.1 coordinate 397,327, forward strand.
AAAAGGAGGTAGGAGGAGGCAATCATATTCACTTTTCTCTTCCTCTTTCTCCTCTTTCTCTTTCTCTTTCTATTTCTCTTCCTCTTCCTCTTCCTCTATTTCCCTCTCTCATTCTCTCTTTTTGGCGGGTAGGGGGGGAGAGGTTTTTGCTATAGGGTACATGTGCTCACCAGAAAGACAGAAAGAGAGAAATCCCCCCCCTTCTCTTCCATTCTCCTCTTGGAATCTTGGGCATGCACGCACACACTCCCGGTGTGAGTTTAAGCCACCAGGTCCGGGACTCAAACTGTGGTTGACTACATGGGAGTCCAGCAACATAGCCACTACACCAACTGCTGGTCCCTCTGTCTTTCTTTTTTAAGTTTTTGCTGTAGGGCGCATGCACTCACCAGAAAGAAACAAAGAAAAAACAGAAAAGTGAGGAATTCCCACTCCCTCAGGGGTGATGCCCATGCAATCCCTTCTCCAGTCTCCTCTCAATTTTGGGCACACAAGTACATGTGCTTGCAACAATTTTCAAGCCATCGGTCTGGGATTCAAACCAGGCAGTTGGCCATGTGGGATAAAGCACTTCAGGCTCCATGCCATCTGCTGGCCCTTTTTCTTTTTGAATAGTCAACAATAACTTTTAGTTTGCTTTATTTAGTACATTATGTATCATCAACCTTTTAATGCTAGGCAAAACTATTTCCTTAGGCTGAAGCAAAGAGTAAAAATTTTCCCAATATTTCTACAAGCAAAAATCTATAGAGACTTGGAGCCCTGCAGAAGTCTTTTGATGGTTATTTCTGCTCCACTGATAATGAAATTAAACGTGTCTTCATGATACTTAACTTGCTGACATCAAACATGCAAATTTCGCCAAAAAAATAACCTCACAAAAGAGTCAAGGCTGCATGGATTAACCAAAGCGTCTTGGAGAAATCTGGTGTTGCTTGACTCAAACCCGCCCTTGCCTCGCAAAATGTGCTGCAGGGTTACTGGTTAATCCCATTACTATGTTTGTGAGCTATGTTTGTGAATAAGGGTTTTTCATCATTTGTCAGTTAAACCAGAAGGTGAAGTTCCTTGACTGTCAAAAATAACATTTGCACTTTATCAAATGGCACTCCACAACTGCATCCTCTCATTCAAGCTAAGCAACAATAACTTTATTGTTAAATTCACTTTGGGGCAGATGCAAATGTACATTTTATTTTACTAGTATGCACGGAAAATTTTGCATGTTTTTACATATTTTTTGTAATAATTTTGCATAGTTATCAAGAATGGTGGGACCAGCAGTTAGCATAATGGCTATGTTGCTGGACTCCCATATAGTCGACTGCAGTCGAGTCCCGGACCCAGAGGTTTAAACACGCGAGGCGCGTGTGCTTGCGTGCCCAAGATCCCGAGAAGAAAATGGAGGAGAAGGGATTGTGGTGTGGCCATCCCCCCGGGGGGTGATTTCTCGCTTTCTATCTCTCTGTCT
>NW_006207869.1:398825-403772 GCF_000334495.1 Tupaia belangeri chinensis
TGCTTGTCTGGGGGGTGGATGTTGCTTATAACAAAAACCTCTCAAAAAAAAAAAAAAAAAAAGAATGGTCATTAAATTCTGCCCGAAAATAGATGTGAAACATAGACATAAAAGCCGTTTTATTTTCTTTATCAGCAGAAAAATGAATTTACTTTGTTGCAAATAGTGTAAGACATTGTAGCTTATGTTAATGTGCTTTGTCTTGTGATATATACCATTACTTCCCTTGGCTTCTCAAAGTGATATTGTAACCTTAAAAGGTATGAAATAATGCAAAAGGAATGAAGCTCTAATAGTGGAATTTCACAATTCATCAGTAGGAGGAGCAAGACTCATACAGTACCCAGCTCTTCCCAGAGCCTGAAAATTCACTTCCAAGAGTCTCCCTCATCATCTCTGCCAAAGCTCATTCTAAAAAATAAAAAATAAAAAAATAAAAAATTCCATTTGTTATTATTTTTTAATTTGACAGAGTTAGAAAGAAAGGGAAAGCAAGAAATCAAGCCGCCATGTCTGGGACTCAAACTACAGTCGGGCATGTGGGAATCCAGCACCTCTAACCCATCTCACCGCTTGCCAGCCCCCCAAAGCTCATTCTTAAAGAGTCTATTTCAAGACATGAAAAGTCAGATATTGTCTAATCTTCACAAATCTGTCCTTTTATCGCTGTCTGCTACTTTTTTGTGTTCCTTTACTCAGCTTTCTCAGCTGCCGTGATGCGCTGAGATTACCTGACACGGAAGCTCTGATTCTGACCCTTTACATAATGGGGAACCCAGGGGCTAACCAGGTGGCGTAGTGGTTAAAATGTTGGACTCCCACATGGCTGACTGTGGTTGGGTTCTGGACCTGGCAGCTTGACATCTCAAGCCAGGCATGTGTGCCCAAAATCTTGAGAGGAGAATGGAGGAAAAGGAATTGCAGGTTGGCCATACCCCCTGGAGGGTGATTTCTCACTTTCTCTCTGCATCGCTGTCATTCCAGTGAGTGCACGCACCCTATAGCAAAAACCTCTCCAAAAAAAATAATAATAATAATAATAATAATAAATTAAATGAATAATTTTTTTAAAAAATTCAATACTGACAACAAATGTAATCTTGATTTGTTTCACCTTTTTTTGAAAAAATAATTATTTATTTTATTTATTTATTTTAATTTGACTAGAGAGCGACAGAGAGAGAGAGGTAGAAAATAAGAAAGCAAGCTGCCAAGTCCAGGACTCAAACTGTGGTCAGCCATGTGGCAGTCCAGTGCCTCTATGATCACAGGACCTGCCAACCTCGATTTGTTTTACTTTAAAATAGAAGCCACAGTTTTCTTATTGAACATCATTTATAGATGATACTATTATGGTAACTATAGTTTACTCCTCTTTAATACTGAAAAACCACTTTGTATGCTATAAAGATGTACAGCAACTAAATGTAATTTTTTTTACGAAAGGGAAATTTCTCCTTTGGAATATACTTAACCTCTCTTGAATCTACCCATTTCAGTGTAGATTTGGGAACAAATGAATAAACTTCATGGCATTAGTCTAAATGCAATTTAAGCATTTCTCATGTAGAAAAAATAGTTTTTCTATTAGATATAGAGCACAAAAAGAAAAGAGAATCAAAACCTAGTCCAGAAGAAAACCTATTGTTTTATAAGCATGCCAAACTTCACACTCTCTCCTGTATATGCTTTCTAAAACTGGGATTATAGAAACTACACAAGATTTCTAACCTATTACCAGGACCCTTACCAATGTTTTCTATCAACTCATTTAACATCTGTGAATAAACATGAAAAGAATAAGGTTAAGGGCCAGCAGGTGGTTAAAGGTGCTACACTCCCACATGGCTGACTATGGTTTGAGTCCCAGACCTGGTGGCTTGCGTTCTTACTCTCTTTCTGACTGTTCCTCTCTGTTCACATTTAAATAAATAAATAAATAAAGCTAAATAAAATTCTTCTTTTTTTTTGGAGAGGTTTTCACTGTAGGGTGCGTGCACTCACCAGACAGACAGAGAGAGACATAGAGACAGAAAGCGAGAAATCATCCCCCAGGGGGGATGGTCACACTGCAATCCCTTCTCCATTCTCCTCTCAGGATCTTGGGCACGCACGCACATGCGCCCAGCGTGAGTTTTAAACCACTCAGTCTGGGACGTGATCCGCAGTCGACTACATGAGAGTCCAGCGACATAGCCATTATGCTAACTGCTGGTTTCTAAAATGATTCTTTTTAAAAAAAAATAATCCTACATATTTTTAAAAGCGATATTAAAAATGGCCATGGTACCAGCCAGTGGTACAAGCGATAGGGCAATATTACATGGTGACTGAGGACACAGAGAAGGCCCAAGTTCAGGTCCCAATCCAACCTAACACAAGCCTGGTGCAGTGGCACACTACTGTGGTCCTGGCTACTTGAGAGACAAGGACAGGAGGGTCATGTCATGGTGAGACACTGTCAAAAAAATAAAAATTATATATATATATATATATATATAAATTATTTATATATATGTGTGTGTGTGTATATATATATATCCCCTTGTTCTTCCTGTGTTCTTCCTCATTAAAAATAAATAAATAAATAAAGTGTGTATTGTCATGCAAATTATGATTTTTAAAAATGTATTGTACATTGGGACCAGCAGTTAGTCTAATGGCTATGTCGCTGGACTCGCATGTAATCGACTATGGTTCAAGTCCCGGACCCGGTGGCTTAAACACGCCAGACGCATGTGCGTGCGTACCCAAGATCCTGAGAGAATGGAGAAGGGATTGCGGCGTGGCCATCCCCCCGGGGGTGATTTCTCGCTTTCTAGCTCTCTGTCTTTCTGGCGAGCGCACATACCCTCTCCAAAAAAAAAAAAAAAATGTATCGAACATTTAGGAACAGAACAAGCCCCACACCACGGCCTTGTCCCCATCTCTGGAGGTCTTGCTAACCACCTTTGCTCAGGGAACTCTGTTTCTCACTCTCATTGGCTCTGGCTCTCACTCTCATCCTCTCCTCTGTTTCTTCTGCTTCTTTGTCCCCTCCTTGGCCCAGTTTAGTTGTTTTAACCTTAATGTAAATTACCTTTTGGCTCAAGAGCCTCCCAGAGTCTAGACTTTCCCCTTGGGTTTCTTAGCTCAGCTTCCAGACTCAGGGAATGTGACTAATGAATGCATGAGTGAATGTGTGCAGGAATGATTCATCAATAAATAAATGAATTCATCATTACTCTTCATGTTAGAACTTTCATTGACAATAAATAATCCATGGAACTCACCCGTTTGACAAGCAATATCCACAGGTACAAATTTGCAAAGATGACTATCATAAACCTGTTAGGCTACAAATTTCATCATGAGAAAAAAAATTTATATAATGTTTTAAAGATTCTTTTTACGTTCCTTTATATTTATTGTCCCAAATTATGTCTGCAAAATCAGTGTCATATTGAAATAACTTCCATTAGAACATAATTTTTTTTAAAAAAGTGTACACCTATGAGCCGGACACTTCAGTACTTTATTATTTCATTTAATCCTTTTTTTTTTTTTTTGGAGAGATTTTCACTGTAGGGCGTGTGTGCTCGCCAGACAGACAGAGAGAGACATAGAGACAGAAAGTGAGAAATCACCCCCCAGGGGGCCTATGAGCCGGACACTTCAGTACTTTATTATTTCATTTAATCCTTTTAATACCTAAAGGATAGGTATATTATTAGATTACGAATGAAAAAATTTAGGCTCAGAGGTTTAGAAATCATTTCCATATGGGCTCAGCAGTTAGTGTAACGGCTATGTCGCTGAACTCCCATGTAGTTGATCGCAGTTCGAGTCCCGGACCCAGTGGCTTAAACTCACGCGGGGCGCATGTGCATGCGTGCCCAGGATCCGGAGAGAAGAATGGAGGAGAAGGGATTGCGGTGTGGCCATCCCCCCTGGGGGATGATTTCTCACTTTCTGTATCTCTGTCACTCTCTTGTCTTTCTAGTGAACGCACGTGCCCTATAGCAAAAACCTCTCCAAAAAAAAAAAAGAAAAAGAAAGAAAGAAATCATTTCCACAGTGCTACAGTCAAGGTAGGAATCCCACAGGTCTCTCTGGCTCCATAGTATATGATCTTAGCAATATCTTCTTTAATGGTCTATTAGGTTCCCTGGTAAATCAAAGCTTTGAAGCCCTGAGGTATATAGTTCTAAATAATACAAATATTTTGCTAAAGTTTTAGCAATCAGATTTTATGACTAGTTAATATTAACAGTTAATTTGAGAATATTATAATTGGCAATATGAAAAAAAATTGTCATTTTAAAGTATTTTTTAAAGAATTATTTTATCTAACTTTATGTATGTATGTATGCATGTTTTAAATTTGATCAGAGAGGGTGAGAGAGAGAGAGAGAGAGAGAGAGAGAAAGGAAACCTCTAGGTCCAGGACTCGAACCACATTCGACTATGTGGGAGTCCAGCGTCCTTAACCACCACGCTACCTGCTGGCCCAAAGGATTATTTCTTTTATTTGTTATTATTTTAATTTGCTATAAGGCACATGCACTCATCAGAGAGAAAGAAGAGAGCAAGAAAGCAAGTCACCAGGTCTGGGACTCAAACTGCAGTTGGCCATGTGGGAGTCCACTGCCCTAACCACCATACCACTCACTAGCCCCACTAAAGTTTATTTTAAGTTTTTCTGGTGTTTTGGTTTGTTTGTTGAGTTTATTTCTTTTCTTCTTTTTTTTTTTTTTATAGTTAATATTAATAGTTAATTTGAAAACATTATAATTGGCAATATAAAAAAATTGTCATTTTAAAGTATTTTTTAAAGAATTATTTTATCTAACTTTATGTATGTACGTATGCATGTTTTAAATTTGATCAGAGAGGGTGAGAGAGAGAGAGAGAGAGAGAGAGAGAAAGGAAACCTCTAGGTCCAGGACTCGCACCACATTCGACTAT
>NW_006207869.1:403820-437876 GCF_000334495.1 Tupaia belangeri chinensis
ACCTGCTGGCCCAAAGGATTATTTCTTTTATTTGTTATTATTTTAATTTGCTATAAGGCACATGCACTCATCAGAGAGAAAGAAGAGAGCAAGAAAGCAAGTCACCAGGTCTGGGACTCAAACTGCAGTTGGCCATGTGGGAGTCCAATGCCCTAACCACCATACCACTCACTAGCCCCACTAAAGTTTATTTTAAGTTTTTCTGGTGTTTTGGTTTGTTTGTTGAGTTTATTTCTTTTCTTCTTTTTTTTTTTTTTGAGACATTTTTGCTATAAGGTGCATGCACTTGCTAGAGAGAAAGAGAGAAAGGGACAGAAAGTGAGAAATCACCCCCTGGGAAAATGGCCATGCTGCAATTCCTCCGTCTCCATTCTCTTGGGATTTTGGACACACCCACACACACACCTGGCATGAGTTTCAAGCTGCCAGGTCCGGGACTGGAATCACAGTTGGCCACGTGAGTGGCCTTAACTACTATACCACCTACTGGCCTTGAGTTTATTATTTTGAACACAAGAAAGGTAGCCTCAAAAGGGTCTAGCTAGACTGTGATCCCCTGCCCAGCCCTCCAGCTAGCCAGGATCAGTGGTGTGTCTGCCACATTCGGGTTGATCCGAACCTGGGCTTTTACCATTTAACTCCAGCATCATAAGACAACACTTTACCACTTATACAACCACGGCTGGGCCTAAGAATTTTAGACTTTTTAAACATCTGCAATTGATTCAAAGCTCAGGTTTGTTTTGTTTGGTTTTGTTTTGTGTTCAGGTTTTTGTCATAGGATGCATGTGCTCACCAGAGAGAAACCAATAGAGAAAGAGGGGAAAATGAGAAATCATGCCCTGCCCCCCACCAGGGGAGATTGGCCACACTGCAATCTCTTCTCTTTTATTCTCCACCTGGGACTTGGGCATGCACATACACGCGCCTAGGGTGATTTTTAAGCTGCCAGGTCCAGGACTTGGACTATAATAAGTCATATGAGAGTCCAACACCTTAACCACACACCACCTTCTGCCCCCAGAGCTCTGCTTTTTACAAGGTGTTAACCTAGTGCTGTTGGCTATTGAACTGTTAGCAGGACAGAGTTGAAGTTACACTATCCCTTGTTCACAGTGAAAGTAACCTATGGAATTGTTCCTGCTTTGAAAAGCTCAAAAATAACATTCCTGATTTCTAACTCTAATTCCATATTTTTAAAAATATCTTAGCCGCTGCTTTGAAATATACAAAAAATATAAATGATGTGAAATGTAAATCTAACTTATAATTTCATGTGTACTTTCCTTTGACTGTTATTATATTTATAGATGTTCTTGAGTCTATCACTCTACTAATTATCACAAATAAATTACTATGCTGCTAACAAATTTGTTTATATTTCACTACAAAATGTGACTCCCTTGGCCTTTTTTTGTGTGTAGGTTTTTGCTATAGGGCATGAGGCACTCTCTGGAGAAGACAGAGAAATTAAGAGAGAGGGAAAACAAGAAATCTCTCTCTAGAGGGATGGCCACACTGTAATCCCTTCTCCATTCTTCTCTCAGGATTTTGGGCACACACCCACACACACCTGGCATGTTTTCAAGCTGCTGGGTACATGACTTAAACCATGGCATCCCCTATGTGGGATCCAGCACCTTAACCACTATGCCACCTGCTGGCCCTCCATTGGCCTTGTCAGCTGAGATCATGGTAGTTGTCCTTGCATGCATCCTCTTGTTTCTATACAGCTCTCATACTCATCACAGTCTAAAAGTTGTCTTTCCAGTCTGCTGAATCTTTAATTAAGAAATGCATGTCTTCTTTATCTATACAGTGGCCTCCATTCCCTGTTTTGCTTTGGATGTGAGTGTTGGTCTGAAACCGCATTACGTCACCTATAATTCCACACTGCATTTCTCAAGTGAGGTGAACTCTAATTTCAGCGCAGAGACAATCTGCAGCTTCTACTAAATCAGTTTGTTTTGTTCTCAGCTAGCATCCGAACGCTAAGAGATATGGTTCAGTACAGAATTTCATTTCCTGTGGCATCTTACATCACTGAGGTTTTCGCTCTCATAGAAATGAGTTCAGAGCCAAGTGACGGTGCAGCCCTAATGCCACTGGACCCACCTGGGAAACACCCTGGACTGATGTCCCAAGACCTGGCAGAGCACACAGGGCATGCACACGCTCACACGCCTGTGATCCACGCCAGCTGAGACTGTGGTAGATCGTGTCATGAAAACCCTGTTGGGGGGAACCAGCAGTTAGCGTAATGGCTATGTTGCTGGACTCCCAGGTAGTCGTCTGCAGTTCGTGTCCCGGACCCGGTGGCTTAAAACTCACGCCGGGCGCGTGTGTGTGCGTGCCCAAGATCCTGAGAGGAGAATGGAGGAGAAGGGATTGCGGCATGACCATCCCCCCTGGGGGGTGATTTCTCGCTTTCTGTCTCTCTGTCTCTCTCTGTCTGTCTGGCGAGCGCACGCGCCCTACAGTGAAAATCTCTCAAAAAAAAAAAAAAAAAAAAAAAAACCTTGTTGGGGTTCTGTTGCAGCAGCTCTTGGAGGATGTAGGGCAGGTGGGGTTGCAGATGCCAGTTCATCTCCATGGCCTTGGCACCAGACCTGGGAAAGCCAGCAAAGGGGAAACCATTTCAACTCCTAGGAATTTTAGATGTTGAACACATTCCTGTGCACAGAATTCGATATCATGTAGTTTACTAGGACCTGTCGTGTCTGGCCGTGGGCATTTTTAACTAGGAGGATTAGAAGGTTACGTGGGACCAGCAGACGGCCTCATGTTTGTATTTCTGTACTCCCACGTTGTTGACCAGGATTCAAGACCTGGGTCTGGAAGCTTAAAACTCATGCTGGACATATGTGCATACATGCCCAAAATCCCAAGAGGAGAATGAAGAAGGAATTCTGGCATGGCCATCCCCCTTGAGGGGTGATTTCTTGCTTTCTGTCTCTGTGAGCACATGTGCTCTATAGCAAAATCTCTCTTTAAAAAAAAAAAGATCATGTGACATTGGAGGGGGAGGATTTATCTTAGTGACTTTAGGATCCTGGTTTCATTGTAGATATAATTATACAAAGCAAAGAATCCAGGAAAGAATTGCCAGAGAAGGAATTAAAACTATATTATTGATAGCACCCATCTTTTCTTTTCTTTTCTTTTCTTTTCTTTTCTTTTCTTTTCTTTTCTTTTCTTTTCTTTTCTTTTCTTTTCTTTTCTTTTCTTTTCTTTTCTTTTCTTTTCTTTTCTTTTCTTTTCTTTTCTTTTCTTTTCTTTTCTTTTCTTTTCTTTTCTTTTCTTTTCTTTTCTTTTCTTTTCTTTTTTGAGAGGTTTTTCCTTTAGGGTGCATGCGCTCGCCAGAAAGACATAGAGAAACAGTGAGATAGAAAGAGAGAAATCACCCTCCAGGGTGGATGGCCATGCCGCAATCCCTTCTCCATTCTCCTCTCGGGATCTTGGGCACACATGCATATGTGCCCGGCATGAGTTTAAGCCACTGGGTCCGGGATTCAAACTGCAGTTGGCTACATGGGAGTTCAGTGACATAGCCATTACACTAACTGCTGGTCCCATAGCACCCATCTTGATCCTGCAAGAAAGAAAAACAGTAGCAAGGGCCACAGTGACATCATCTTGAGCATAAAGAACTAATGCACAACTCCCTGAGGTCGGTGTGCACATAGCTGAGATCAACCACATAAAACACGTACAGTAAGAAAGCGCACAGGACCAGCAGGTGGCATGGTGCTTGGGATGCTGGTATCCTACATGACAGACTGTGGTTGGAACCCTGGACCTGGCAGCTTGAAGAACATACAGATCATGTGTATTTTTTACCCAAAATCCCAACAAGAGAACAGAGGACAGGGAACTGTGGTGTGGCTGTCCCCGGGGGGTGGTGGTGGGGTGGTGAGTGGTGGTGATTTTTCACTTCCCCTCTCTCTGTCTCTTGTCTTTCTCCTGGGAACACACAAAAATAAATAAGAGGAAAACTTTAGAACATAGAAGAATCAAATGACAGGAAAGAGAGAAACTGAAAATGAGAACCCACAAGCATTATATTTATGTTATGATACAATACTTAAGAGGTAATACGGAGGGGCCGGCAGGTGGCACGGTTGTAAGAGTGCTAGACTCCCACATGACCAACTGCGGTTCGAGTCCCAGACCTGACGGCTTGCTTTCTCACTCTCTCTCCCTCTCTCTCTCTTTTCTCTCACTCTGTCCTTTGGTCAAATTTAAAAATAATGAAAGTAAGTAGATAAATAGTTAAATACAATAATTCTTTTTTTAAAAAACAGAGGTAATATGAATGAAAATAAAGGTTTTACAAAATACTCCCAATCAAGTAAATAACGTATGTGTAAGTTGTAGTCTTCTTTTCACACTTACATGAAAACTTGCCAATTCATTCTGGCCTTGGATGTGCTGCCAAGATAAGCATTCTCCTGTGTTACATGTGGTAGACCTGTCATACTTATAAGATAATTTATAGGCTGTGATTCTGAATGACAAAACCTAGTGTTTAATGTACTTGAAAGAAGAGTTTCCCTGTAATAAACAATGAATCAGAAAAAAAAATTAAAAGAAGAAAAGGAAACCCTGTAGGGGGTGTCTCTGTCTCTCTCTTTTACTTTGCTAGAGTGCACATGTACTTGCTGGAGTGAGACAAAGAGAGAGAGTGAGATAGCACCACCACCCCCCATGGAGGATGGTCACACCAGGTTCCCTTGCGCTCCATTTCTCCATTCTGTTTGAACTTGGGGCACACACACACATACACACGTGCCTCTTGTGTTTTTCTTTCTTTTTTTGTAAAAAAAATTTATTTATTTAATTCCATTTGATATATATATTTTTAATTTGACCAGAGAGAGAGAGAGAGAAAGGGAAAGCAAGAAAGCAAGCCACCAGGTCCAGGACTTGAAACACAATCGGCCATGTGGGAATCCAGTGCCTTTATACACCATGCCACTTACCAGCCCCGTCCACTTATGGTTTTCAAGCCACCAAGTCCAGGACTCAAACCACGCAGTTGTCCATATGGAATCCAGCCACCTCAACCACCACACCACTGGCTGGGCCTCTCTCGTCTCTGTTTCTCTTTCTTGTAGACGAAATAAATAAACTTATAAGAAAGAAAAAGAAAAAAATGAATTTCACTGGCCAATACTTAGCATAGATTGGACACTAATACCTTCCCCAGACCAGCAGCTTCTTTTCTACTGAGCTCGCTTAAATTTCAAGTGTATCTTAAGTTTATAGAGAAAAGTCAGAAGTAAGTGTGGCTCTAATGTTTGAGTGTTGGCAGAAATTTTGACAAGTTTATGCCTGACTTTTCTTATAAGAAAAAGGTGGAGGGGGAGGCCAAACACTGGTAGAATTCATTTTAATTCCTCATTCCTTCCCAACTGACCATTGAAAGATATTCTAGGGGATGGAAGGTGGCATGGTAGTTAAGGTACTGGACTCCCATGAGGGTGACTACAGTTCAAGTCTCAGACCTGAGGGGTTGCTTTCTCACTTTCCCTCTCTCTCTCTCATGAATTCATCTTCCTTATTGGAAATTAAAATATCAATTATGACAATAAATCCAATTAAATAAATGATTATAAAAAAGGAAAGATATTCTATTTTGCCAGGAATGTCCCTTCCTTTCTTTGACTATCATAGGCAAAATACCAATTCTTGATTGCTGAAGGCAAAGAGCAAGAGTTTCTTTCTTTTTTTTTTTTTTTAAGAATTACTTATTTAATTTTATTCATTCATTCATTTATTTTAATTTGACCAGAGAGAAACACACACAGAGAGAGAAGAAAAGTGAGAAAGCAAGCCACAAGGTCCAGGACTCAAACTGTGGTCAGCCATGTGGGAGTGTCCAGCACCTTAACCACCATTCCACCTGCTGGTTCCAAGCAAGAGTTTATTAAAGTTGTGTTGGTTTAATGGAAAAAGTTATTGAGGAAAATGATATCAGCTGTTAACGTTTTTTCTGTGTTGGTTGTTTCTTTAAATTGTAGACCTGTCAAACAGTGCTCAGGGTTCTTTACAAGATCTCTGTATTTCCTTATCGCCCAACCTACATCAGGGTTTCTAGAAATAGCCATTTTACTTCCAGCAATTAATAACTAAAATAATAAGATGAGGGGACCAGCAGGTGGTGTGGTGGTTAAGGTGCTGGACACTCCATGGCCAACCACGGTTCAAGTCCTGAAACTGGTGACTTGCTTTCTCACTTTCCCTCTCTCTGTGTCTCTTTCTGGACAAATTAAAATAAATGAATAAATAAATCATTTAAAAAATGATAACAATAAGATGAATCTCTTCCTCCTCATTCCCTTGAATATTATACTACCTGAAGGACAGGCTCTTCGCTCCTGCCTAAATGTGCTCTGATACACCCGCATACCTCAGTTATCTTGTAAATTGGGAACCAAGTATCATCACTAAAAGCTTATTATTATCCCTTATTTTGATTAATATCTTTTCTTCCAGAGTACACACTTAGAGGATGGCATCTGTTCTGAAGAGATTCCATCTGGAGAACTCATTTCTTTCCATTTGCATATATAACATTCATGCTCATGAAGTAGGTTTTAAAAATAGTAATAAATATTTGATTTAATGAGCCCACAAAAAAATGCCAGCCTTTTTTTTTTTTTTTTGGAGAGGTTTTCACTGTAGGGCGCGTGCGCTCACCAGACAGACAGAGAGAGACATAGAGACAGAAAGCAAGAAATCCCACCCCCCCACCCCCAGGGAGGATGACCACTCCGCAATCCCTTCTCCTCCATTCTCCTCTCGGGATCTTGGGCACACATGCACACACCTGGCATGAGTTTAAGCCACTGGGTCTGGAACTCAAACCGCGGAGTCCAGTGACATAGCCATTACGCTAACTGTTGGTACCAAAAAATGCCAACCTTTTAAAATTTCAAACTAAGGAAAGGAAATATGAGATTAGTATAAGTAAAGTAGTTTCATCTTTTGGGAAAAGAAAAAAATAAAAAGACCTCATACAGGTAATGTTATTTGTCAGTATGGTTTGGATTTGTAGCAATACTTGATTAATAAATCATCCATTTACAGCCATTCCCATAGTAGAATCCTATATGCACTGTGATTGATCAATAACGTACATTTTAATTAATGATTTCTCCTCTCTGAAATTGAAATGCCAATATGAGTCTGAGTGTGTTTACAGAGGACAGAGTTCAACAGAGCCTCTCAGTAGCAGAACCAAAATAGAAGACAACAGCCCGCTCACCCCATGAGACTTGTGGGTCAATGAAACCAGAGCCCCCTGGAAATGTGCAGTTTTGGGGAGAGAGAAGCTCAAGAGTCCCTTCCACTCACAAATAACTTCCTGATCACCTCTGCTGTTCACACTGACTACAGCTATGATCGATTTAACCTGACTCTCAGATGGAACTGACCTGTGGTTTGAGTCAAATGACCACTAACTAGACGTGCGACCTTGTGTAAATCTATTGAGTCTCAGTCTCTTCAACTGTAAAATGGGTATTCAGTGAGGCTCTATCTCTGAGGTACCAGGCACAGAAACACATTCAACAAATGAGATCTATTCTTTTCCCTTTGGGCATGTAGATCCAACCTAGTTCAATATTTGATTATTTTGTATTTAAAGAATATAGAAATTACCCCTGTATGATCCTTTGGGAGAAATGCATCATAAACTTCCTCTGTTATGAGTCTGTGTAGATTTTAAAATCAAGGACAAGTTAATAAAATCTTTACTCTTTTTTTTTTTTTAAGTAAGACTGACTTGAACTGTGAACTTTCTCATGTGGGACTCTCACACAGTGTATCGCTTTACCACCACACAACTGTCTATCCCTGAGAAGACAGGGCTAGATAAAATTTTTAAGAACAGCTGAGGAGAGGGGCCAGCAGGTGGTATGGTAATTAAGGGACTTGACTACCATATGGCTGACTGCGGCTCAAGTCCCTGACCAGTGACTTGAAAATCATGCCATGCCTGTGTGCGTGCATGCCCAAAATCCTGAAAGGAGACTGGAGGGACTGTAGCATAGCCATTCTTTCTTGGGGGTGATTTTTCACTCTCCCTCTCTCTATCTCTCTCTGGGGAGTGCATGTGCCCTATGGCAAAATTTAAAGAAAAATAAAAAAAGAAATAAGAGGCTGCAACTAGAGTATTGTAGGGGTGCTTGCAATGGAGAAGGGAATCAGCCTCGCTGGGCCCAGTATGGTTCTGAGTTCAGTTATGATAGACAGGTCTAACAGAGCAGGGAGGAGCTGAAAAAATAGGAATAAACTCTTCATTCACTTCTCCCACTCCCACAAACAGTAGAAGAACCATATATTATTTACCCACAGGAAACAATCAGATGTTTTTCATTTAAGGAAATAGAATTAGGGCTTGCCAGTGGTGTGGTAGTTAAGGTGGCTGAATCCCACATGACTGATGGTGCGGTTCGAGTCCTGGACCTGGCAGCTTAAAAAACACAATGAGTGCTCATATATGTGCCCAAAACCCTGAAAGGAGAATGAAGAAGGAAAAACACAATGGGCACATGTGTGTGTGCTCAAAACCCTAAAAGGATAATGAAAGAGTAGGAATTTCAGTGTGGTCATTCTCATTAGGAGGCGTTTTCTCACTGTCCTTCTCTCTGTCTCCAGTGAATGCATGCTCCCTATAGCAAACTAAAAGAAAGAAAGAAAGAAAGAAAGAAAGAAAGAAAGAAAGAAAGAAAGAAAGAAAGAAAGAAAGAAAGGAGGGAGGAAGGGAGAGAGAAAAAGAGAGAGAGAGAGAGAGAGAGAGAAAGAGAGAAAGAAGAAAGAAAATAAATAAGTTAATTAATTAAATTAAATCTCAGCTGCACCACAAGTTAGACATTCTACTTTTCTTTCCAATTTCCATTTCATTTCATTTTACCTTTCATCCCAATTTCCATTTCATTTTCTCTCTCTGCCATTTGATGGATCCCCAGGAAAAAAAGCCATCTCCTACTGGTCAACCAGCTCCACACATGTACTCAGATTTCCCATTTAGTCTTTTTTAGTAAATGGGAACGTTGATCTTGAAGTAAAAAGAAATAATTTTGGTAAAAATCTTTATTAGTATCTTCACAGATAGTATAAAAGACAGCACTTACAAAAAGTACTTACATAAAAGAAAGCTCAGAAAGTAATGAAAAAAAATCTGTTGGAAATAAGAATACTTGGTAATAAAAAAACTAAATTAATGGAACAATTGGAAGATGAAGTTAAGGAAATTTCCCAAAATAGAATATCAACAATTAAATTTTTTTTAAAAAAAAGAAAGGAAGAAGAAAGGAAAAAGAAAGAAAGAGGCTGGACAGTGGTGCAATGGTAGAATGTCACATTCTGTGAAGCTGATCCACAGGGGAATGATGTGGGCTCGTGTCTAGAGACATCCGTGAGTATTCCAGTTGTGCACATGCTCATGATCAAGGAGACTGATTGAGGCTAGGGGTGGATTGCACCATCAAGACCATGTAGGGGAGTGCTATCTCTCTGTCTCTGTCTCTCTGTCTCCCTTGCTCATGGAAGAAACAAAACTTTTTTAAAAGGTCATGACCAGGGGCCAGCAGGTGGCATGATGGTTAAAGGCACTGGATTCTCACATGACAAATCACAGTTCAAGTCCTGGACCTGGTGCTTGCTTTCTCAATTACCCACTCCCCGCCCCATCTGGTAAGCATGTGTGCCCTGTAGAAAAATTAAATAATAATAGTAAAAAAAATTTATTATTATTTTTATGTTAAAAGAACATGTCCAGGGGCCAGCAGTGGTATAGTGGCTATGGTGCTGGACTCCCACATCAGAAATCAATACCTGTGAAAGGATATGGGAAGAAGCAGAATAAGATGAAAGGAGAAAATGAACTGCAGTGCAGACCTAATGAAGACCTCAGAACAGTAGTAAGTTCTGGAACAGGTACTGAACTGAAGTAGCTGGGCTTTTATACCCTGCCCTTTTATACCCTAGGTGCAAACTGCCCTAGGAAAGACATGATCTCTGTAACCTGGGCAGACTCTGAAGAAGCTATCAGTTGTGAGCTGTGCATTGATCCCTCTCCACATCTTAACAGTGAGCCCTCCCGAGAAGAGGGATTCTGATGACACATCTTTGACTACCACATCACTGATATGCGCTATTTAAATGTGAAAATAAACCTTATATGAAGTATATCTCATGAAAAATCTTTTGGTAATCTGAGCACATAGCACCTATGAAAAATGGATTTGTGGGAACCAGCAGGTGGCATGGTGGTTAAAGCGCTGGACACTCCCACATGACTGACCGCGGTTCAAATACTGGACCTGGTGGCTTGCTTTCTCACTTTCCCTCTCTCTCTTTCTGTGTATCTCTCTCTGGTCAAATTAAAATAAATGAATGAATAAATAAAATTAAATAAATAACTATTTTTAAAAAATGGATTTGTGGATTACCTCAGCTATACCTACTTATGCTTAATAATTTTAAGATCCACAGCCCTCAATGCACTTGAAAATGTCCTCTTGCTAATTCTTATTGCTCTGCCTCCTTTAGCTTTGGCTTTTGACTCCACTTCTCCACCTAATTTTATCTGATTAGCAACCTGATTTAAGACTATCAGCTTGGGTCAGGCATAAGTCCTTTTTTAAAAGAATTGTTTTATTTAACTTTACTTATTATTATTTTTATTTATTTATTTATTTTGATCAGAGAAAGAGAGAAAGTGAGAAAGCAAGCTACCAGGTCTGAGACTCGAACCATGGTCAGAAATCAAACTGTGGTCCACTATGTGGGAGTCCAACATCTTAAACCACCATACCACCTGTTGGCCCCCAGGCATAAGTCTTAGGACACTGTTGCCAAGACCATACTCAAACAGTAGGTAGAATGCAAACCATCACCCAAGTTCCATAGCACCCCTCCCTGTGAGGATGCCTGGACTGGGCAAGTCAGAGAATTTAGCAGACAAAGCAAGCCCACTCTCAGAAGTAGCTCCCAGAGCCAACAGGTGGGGTAGTAGTTAAGGTTCTAGACTCCCACATAACTGACCACAGTTCAAGTTCCAGATCCTGTGGCTTGAAAATCATGCTTAACACTGTATGCCCAAAGTCCTGAGAGGAAGATAGAAAAAAGATTTCAGTGTGGCCATCCACCTTGGAGATGTCTCTCTCTGCTGAATGCCTGCACCCTATGGCAAAAGTCAAAACAAAACAAAATCTCTTGCCTTGTTAGTTTACACTACCTGCTGAGCTGTTATGGGAATACAGGCATTCATCCAAATGTCCACATCATTGGTTCTCAATCTTGGCAGCACATCTTAATGAACTAGTAAACTTTAACATGAAAGACTTTAGGACCTCACCATAAGCCTACAAATCAGAATTTTGGAGTTTATGGCCAAGGTATATGTATTTTTAAAGGTTATACAGTTTTTAACTTACTGCCAGATATGAAAACCACTGATTCGCATAATATCCAGTAATTGTTTTATTAGCTTTGATAAATTGGCCAGTTGGGATATAGCCATGTGCACATCTCCTATGAGTTTGCTTCAAATTCTGGTTGTTAGGTTCAAGATGCAAATGTACATCCTTCTGATGAAAATAAGAACAGATGGGCCAGCTGGTAGCCTGGATCCCACATGGCCAACTACATTGTTCGAGTCCTGAACCCAGTGGCTTGGGAAGCACAGTGTGGTGTGTGTGTCCCAAATCCTGGGAGGACAGTGGAGGGGAAGAAATTCTGGTATGGCCATCCACCCTGGTAATGTCCTGGGAACAGCCATGGGTATTTTTGGACCATAGTTAAAAGAGCTGATGGGGATATACAGTTTTGGGGATATACATAGTTTTTGCTTAGTGGAATATTTATGTAGCTCACAGCCCTTCCATTAGGGTTGCACTACTGCTAGTGTCCCAGCGCAAAAACAATTTTCAGTAATGGCCCTACTAGCCACTATAGCTACAGCCCTTGCCCCTTGTGAAATGAAGGTCCAAGGCCCAGCATGACCCTCATATTGTGCTGCTACATTAGAGACACCAAAAACAAGCTGGTTAATGACTGGTATCAATTCAAAGAGTATGAAATGAACACATGCAATAAACAAGCCCTAAATGCATTTCTCTTACAGCTTGAAAAAGATGTTTTCCTAAAATTAGTAACAATTCTAAAAATTCACATGCCAATAACAACAATAGGTTGTGAAGCCAAAAGGATCCTTTCTAAACTATGACCATGGTAGAGAGAAGATGGATTTCCTCTTCCAGTCTCTGTATAAAGTATGACAACGTTGATACATGAATAGACAGAGCATGCAAATCATTTCACTGAACCATGTGTCAGCTTCTTGGTAAAACATTATTTTTCTGGATATTCACATCATTCCAGAATTGTTTAGCTTTAAATGTTTTGTTGTGGTGGTCATTTATATTACAATTATAAATGAATATTTAATTTATCATCTAATAATTTTAATTTCAAAAAACAGGTCTTGGGAACCAGCAGTTAGCGTAATTGCTATGTTGCTGGACTCCCACGTAGTCAACCGTGGTTCGCGTCCTGGACCCGGTGGCTTAAAACTCATGCCGGGCGTGTGTGCGTATGTGCCCAAGATCCCGAGAGGACAATGGAGGGGAAGGGATTGCGGGGTGACCATTCCCCGTGGGGGGTGATTTCTCGCTTTCTGTCTCTATGTCTCTCTCTGTATGTCTGGCGAGCGCACGCACCCTATAGCAAAAACTTCTCTAAAAAAAAAAAAAAAAAAAAAACAGGTCTTCCAAAACTATGTAAGCTTTAGGCCCAGAGACTTTCCCCTGGCTGAAGTGAGCACCTCGCCCTGCACTCTGGTAGTGGACATGGAAGAAACTAATGGATCTGCCCTTTACAGCTGCCTGAGTCTCCTGCAAACCAAATCTGCCTACTATTAAGTCAGCAAATGCACAGTTGATGGATTGTAATGACTCTGAAGGAATCTGTGCGGCCAGAAAGATAAATAATACATCGTTTAAAGGTTTTTGAACTCTTACGATGTTTTGGAAGAAGGCTTTATTTTTTTAAATAGAAAAGAATTAGGAGGGAGGATATAGCATGGTCAAGGAGAAAAGTATATAAACAGCCAATTATGACTAACCATGCAGACAGACAATGATTTACCCCCTCCGTCCATCTATAGGAAATATTACAAAACCATCATCATATTGTGAAGAGCCAGTTAAGCAGATCCTATCGAACAGAGCTGGTCTGGTGTGGCTCAGTGTACTCAGAGTGTGTTGGTTCCTTTTTCGCAAGGGCACTGCTGCAAGTAGAATTAACACAGGGCTTCAGGTAGATTCTGGTGCACATCGCATATGAAACAAAGTACCAAGTTTCTTTCTTTCTTTTTCTTTGTTTGTAATTTTGCTTTAGGGTACATGCTCTCTCCAGAAGGGAGGAGTGCGGTGGGGAGGGAAGAGTGAGATAGCACCCTGCAGAGGGATGGCCACACCACAGCCCCTTCTCATTCTCCTCTTGAGATTTTGGGCATGTACGCACACACATCCTATGTGTTTTTCAAGCCACCAGGTCTGGGATTTGAACTGCATAGTCAGTCAGGTGGGATCCAGCAACTTATCCACCACATCATCAGCTAGTCCAAGAAATCATCCAGTTTTGAGGCCGGCAGGTTGTGTGGTGGTTAAGGTGCTGGACTCTCACGTGGCCGACTATCGTTCAATTCCCAGACCTGATCACTTGCTTTCTCACTTTCTCTTACTCTCTCTGGTCAAATTAAAATAATAATAATAACAGTTCTTTTTTAAAAAAACAAACACTCAGTTTCTTTATTGCAAACATGAAACATGCACAGGTCTCCATGCATCTGACTCCCAGTGTTAGCTCCTGGTACAGATAAAGAGAGAAATCAGTTCCTATGTTCACAGATGTTCTCTTTTGTTTTACACACCTTATGTCTAGCACTTCTTTGAATAATCATACCATTTACAACACAACATCTAAATGTTGCTTATTTAAAATTCTCCACTGTGGGGACCAGCAGTTGGCATAATGGCTACATTGTTGGACTCCCATGTAGTCAACTGCAGTTTGATTCCCAGACCTGGTGGCTTAAACTCATGCCAGGCGTGTGTGCCCAAGATCCCAAGAGGAGAATGGAGGAGAAGGGATTGTGGTGTGGCCGTCCCAATGGGAGGTGAGGTGATTTCTTTCTTTCTGTCTCTCTGTCTGTCTCTCTTTCTGGCGAGCACATGTACACTATAGCAAAAAAAAAAAAAAAAAAACTCTCCAAAAAAAATAAATAAAAAAAAAAACAACTCTCCACTATGAATGCCTTCAGTCATACCTGAGATCCATTAATATATTTACATAAAAAAATTTTTTGTGGCCATGAATGTTTAGTAACACTGGTTTACACAACATTGAACTGATTTCTTTACATGTTGGTGACTTCTCAGAATCCTTAATAATCAATCTCATGGTAGTTAAGGTGCTGGATTCCTACATAGCTGACTGTGGTTCTAGTGCCAGACCCAGCAGCTTGAAAGACACGCCAGGCACATGTGTGTGCATGCCAAAATCCCAAGAGGAGACTGAGGACTAGAGACAGCCTGGCTATCCTCCTTTGGAGGTAATTTCTCTCTCTCGCACACACACACACAAACACACACACATGAATAGAGAAAATTCAATCTCTAAGTGTGAAATATGTAATGCAGTTTGGAATGCTCTCCAGATTATTTGATCACAAAACCTTTCTCGAGAAACTAATATTTTAACATTTCTAATATTAAATAATATTAATATTAACATGATCATCGGTTATTATAATAATCATTAACTATTATAATTGTTGATAATATAATTGCTAATATTAATATACTGATATTTTAGTATTTCTAATATTTTAGAAATCATAACTTTAAAAAATGTTACTTTGGGCTGCGATATTGTCATAAAGACAGGCTGTGATAAAGACAGACAAATAAAGCAATGGAAAAGAATACGGAACTCGGAAATAAACCTCCATGTATGTAATCAAACTACCTTTGACAAGAGTGCCAAGACTACTCAACGGGGAAAGGGTAGTCTCTTCAAGGCTATTGGGAAAATTGGATATTCATTTGCAAAGATTGAAGTTGGACTAGAATCTTAAACCATATAAAAAATTAAATGAAAATAAATTGAAGAACTATAAGTAAGACTTAAACCATAAAATTCCTAGAAGAAAACATAGGGGGAAACTTCATGACTTTGGAACTGTCAATGATTTCTTGGCCACAATACTCAAAGCAGAAGCAACAAAAGCAAAATAGATAAATGGGACTACATCCAACTTTTGTGCATGAAAGGACACAATCAACATAATCAAAAGGGACATGAAGAGGGAGAAAATATTTGAAGATTCTATATCTAATAGGGGTTAATATCCAGAATATATTAAGAACTCCTGGGCCAGCTTCTTGACCTGGTGATTAAGGCAGCCTGGTCCCACATGGTTCGAGACCCAGACCTGGCAGTTTGAAAAACATACTACCAGGTATGCATACATACCCAGAATCCTAGAAGAAGGAAAGATGGAGGAGAAGGGATGGTGATGTGACCATTCCCCATTGAATGGAGGAGCAGTCTCCTCTCTCTCTCTCTTTCTCTGGCAAGTGCACATGCCCTAAAGAGAAAAACAAAGCAAAACAAAAACTAACAAACAAAACTCCTATAAGTCAACAACAAAAATATCATATAACCATGTCTGAAAAATGGGTAAAGGTCACCAGCAGATGGTATGGAGGTTTAGGCACTAGAACCCATTTGACTGTGCAGTATCCTAGACCTGGTGGCTTGAAAATCACACTAGGTGCATGCATGTGCGTGCCTCAAATCTCAAGAGGACAATGGAGGAGAAGGGATTGTGGCATGGTCATCTCCCAAGAGGGGTAATTTCTCACTTTCCCTCTCTTTGTCTCTCTGTGTGTCTCTCTCTGGTGAGCACAGGTGCCACATTAAAAAAAAAATTCTTAAGTAAAGATAAATAAATAAATGGGTAAAGGTCTTGAATAGACATTTCTCCAAATATAAAATACAAATAGCTAGAAAGATGCTCAATTCACCAACCACTGGAGAAATGCAAAGCAAAACCAAAATGAAATATCATTTCACACCGGGATGGTTACTATCAAAAACCCCAGAAAATCAGTGTGTTCTCTATCAGATACTACATGGAATGTCGCAGGTTCTCTCAATGTTAAGTTGGATTGTCCTTTGTTTTGATAGGTTGGTATAGCTCTAAATGTATGTCTGTTTAGCTTGATATATGGGAAACCATATATGTGAATATGCCAACCTGGTATAGGAATAACCTGAAGGTTTGAAATATATGCTATTTAAGCTTTATTTCCAGAAAAGATGGAGGCAAAGTCTTAAGAAAACTAGAACTTGCTATAATATGAGAAATAGTAATATGGGGGCTGGCAGGTAGCATGGTGGTTAAGGACGCTGGACTCCCATATGGCTGACCTCAGTTCAAGTCCTATACCTGGCAGCTCGCTTTCTCACTTTCTCTCTCTCTCTCTCGCTAATCAAATTAAAATAAATAAATAAATAAATGAAGTTAAATAAAATACTTCTAAAAACTAAAGAAAGAAATAGTAATATGATGTGCTAAAATGATATATCTAAGCATGTCAGTGATAAGGAGTAAAAGTAGAACAGTTTCTCTTAGCAAAAAACCACAGAAAAATCCTTTTGACAACAGCACTTTGTAAATACTGAAATATTTCTTGTCGCCAAGAGAGAACAACAGGATTGTATTCTATGTGAATAACTTTAAGTGTTATTAATCTCTCTGATTTTATGATTTTTAGTAACTATTTTGAAAAAATATCTTTTATTTTAAAAAAAAACAACAAAATAATAACTATTGGTAAAGAGTGGAGAAACAGGAACGCTTGTACACTGTTGGTGAGATTGTAAAATGGTACAGCCACTATGAAAGACAGTGTAGGAGGTCCTCAAAAAATTAAAAATAAAACTACCAGGGACTGGCAAGTGGCGTGGTGGTTAATAGGTGCTGCATTCCCACATGGCTGACTATGGTTTGAGTCTCGGACCTGGCAGCTTGCTTTCTCACTTTCTCTTTCTCTCTGTCTCTCTCTGGTCAAGTTTAAGAAAAAAATAACAATAACTGGGATCAGCAGGTGGCATGGTGGTTAAGGTGCTGGACACTCCCATATGGCTGATCACGGTTCGAGTCCTGGACCTGGTGGCTTACTTTCTCACTTTCCCTTCCTCTCTTTCTCTCTCTAGTCCAATTAAAATGAATGAATGAATAAAATTAAATAAGTAATTTTTAAAGACAATAACAACAAATGGAATTAAATAAATAAATATTTTAAATAAATAAATAAATCTACCATATGACCTAGCAGCCACACTTCTCAGTATATAGCCAAAGAAATTGATACCAGTATGTTAAAGAGATAGCTGCATTCTCATGCTCATAGAAGCATTATTCACAATAACTAAGAGATGAAAGCAATCGAAATGTCCATCAATTAATAAATGGATAAATTCAATGTGGTATATACACACAATAGAATTTTTTTCTTTTTCCTTTTCTTTTTTTTAATAGAATATTATTCAGCCTTTACAAGAAAATAAATTCTGGCACATGCTGACATAGACATGAACCTTGAGGACAGTAAGCAAAGTGAAATAAGTCAGTCACAAAAGGACAAAAACTATGTGATTCCGGGACTAGCAGATAGTGTAATAGTTACGTCATTGGACTCCCACATAGTTGACCACAGTTCAAGACCTGGACCTGGGGGACCAGCAGGTGGCGTTTTGGTTAAGATGCTGGACACTCCCACATGGCCGAACACAGTTCAGGTCCCGGACCTGGCGGCTTCTTTCTCCCTTTCCCTCTCTCTCTCTCTCTGTCTCTCTCTATCTGGTCAAATTAAAATAAATGAATGATTAAATAAAGTTAAATAAATAATAATAATAAAAAAGACCTGGACCTGATGGCTTAAACCATACGCAGAGCACATGTGCGTGCATGCCCAAGATCCCGAAAGGAGAATGGAGAAGGGATTGTGGCATGGCCATCTTTCCTGGAGGGTGATTTCTCACTCTCTGTCTCTCTCTGTCTCTCTGATGAGTGCATGCACTCTACAGCAAATAACTCTCTAGGAAAACAAGAAAAAAAGAAACCAAAAAAAACCTATGTGATTTCACTTACATGAGGTATCTAAAGTGATGAAGTTCATAGAAACAGCAAGAAAGATGGTGAGTAGTAGGGGGGCTGAGGGGAGAGAAAAAAAGGGTGTTTTTTGATGGATACAGAGTTTCAGATTTACAAAATTAAAATTCTAAAGATCTGTTTCATAATAATGTGAACCATTCACTTCAAAACGGTTAAGATGGTGGGCCAGCAGGTGGAATGGAGGTTAAGGTGCTCGATCCTATATGGCCAACTTCATGGTTCTAGTCCTGGACCGGGAAACTTGAATATCACACTGGGTGCATGTGTGTATGTGCTTCAAAACCATGAGAGGAGAATGGAGGAGAAAGGCTTGCAATGCGACCATCTCCTCAGGGAAGTAATTTTGAACTTTCTTTCTCTCTTTCTCGCAAGCACACATGCTCTACCCTATAGCAAAAACTATTAAAAAAAAAAGTAAGATGATAAATTTTACGTTATTGTTTTATTTATTTATTTTTTAACCACACACACACAAAAAGGAAAGAGCAGTGACCACTCTGAAGACACTTGAAGATGAGTCAAGGTCAATTATATTTAGACTTTCTAGAATTTCTTCTGTTTACCTTGTTCACCTTCATGCTAATCAAATGTGCTCTTTTAAAAAATTCCTTATTAGTCAGATCACTCCACAACACAGCAGTAATGCCCTACCCAGGAGAAGCTGTATCCCACATGGACACTGTGGTCTCAATCTCCTGCCTGGTCAGCCTAAAACACACCACGCATGTGTGCAGGTGCCTAGGATCCATTGAGCTGGAGAACCATAGAAAGCAGATTGGGGTGTGCCCAGGCCCTGTGGAAGGTCTCTCTCTCTCCCTTTCTGTCATGCACATGTATATACTTTGTTATAAATTTTTTAAAATAATTTTTAAAGAATTATTATTTTGTTTCATTTATTATCATTATGATTCGTTTAATTTAACCAGAGAGAGACAGAGAGAAAGGGAAAGTAGGAAAGCAAGCCTCCAGGTCCGGGACTCACACCATGCTAGGCCATGTGGGAATCCAGCAGCCTAACCACCAAGCCACCTGCAGACCCCAGGAAAAATAATTTTTAAAAAACTCCCCTTGGACACAGGATACTTACAAGATAAGAAATAAACTACATGTGATTATAAAACAAGAGAGCTAAAGAGTGAAAAATTGACAACTGGTCTGAACTGCTTGTATTTGAAATTCCCTTTCCTTTCAGATTTGGCAGTTGGTGCTCAAACACATCAAGGAGTTGCTTGACCACACAGAATGTGAAGTTGTCCACCAGTTAGATCTTCGCCAAGTATCAAAGATACCTGGGCCTCAAAAGTCGGGCTCTCTCACCTCCCACAGCCTGTGCAGTCTGTGAGAACCCACGATACCCCTTCTCTCTATTGAAGACACTGTTAAACATTGTATGTATAGACTCACACCTTCTTTGGTTTTTATTCTCCGTAGAGGTCAAGACAAGCCCCGGTGTTAGGCTGGGAACTTGAGTCTTTAACATTTCGCAGCACTCAGGCAGCCTTTAAAGAGGTCTGTGGCTGTGATGGAAATGTCAGGAAAAAAACAACAATTAGAAATGCAATAAAATCAGTTTCTACTTATAGTATCCAAGAAGCTGCTTTTTTTATTAAAAATACTACACCTTGGGGCCAGCAGGTGGCGAGGTGGTTAAGGCGCTGACTCCCACATGGCTAACCATGATTCAAGTCCCAGACCTGGTGGCTTGCTTTCTCATTTCTCTTCTGTCTGTCTCTCTCCTGTCAAATTAAAATAAATGAATGAATAAATAAAATTAAATAAATAATCCTTTGAAAATGCTTTTACCTCTCAAAAAGAAGATTCATAACTAAAGAAAAAGATCTTTTTTAACATTTAACACACATTTTCTCTTTTTTATTTTTATTTTTTGCTAAGGTGCATGTACACTCATTGGAGAGAGACAGAGATAAGGCAAGTGAGAAATTACCCCCCCCTCAAAGAGAGGATGGCCACACCGCAATCCTTCTTCATTCTTCTCTTGGTATTTTGGGCATGTATGCACACTTGCCCAGCATGAGTTTCAAGCTACCAGGTCTCTGACTCAAACTGTGATTGGCCATGTGGGAGTCCACTGCCTTAACTACCATACTACCTGCTGGCCCAACACACATATTCCACCTAACTAAGAGTTTATATAGCATCTAATGAAAGGTCAGACTGAGGAGAAAAGGTTTCTAACAACACTGCAGACTTGATTTAAAGGACCCCAGGCCTCAGAGGGATTACCAGTTATTACCCAGTTAATCTTGCCCATATCATACAAAAGGTACCAAATAACAGGAGGGAAATATGTGTTTTAGAATTGAGTCTGGGGGCTGGCAAATGGCATGGTGGTTAAAGGCACTGCACTCCCACATGGCCAACTGTGGTTCAAGTCCCGGACCTGGTGGCTTGCTTTTTCTCTCTCACTCTGTCCCTCTCTGGTCAAATAAATACATAACATACATAAAGTTAAATAAAATAATTCTTAAAAAAAAAAAAAAAGAATTGAGTCTGTAGCTGGTTGAATTACGAGGCATAAACTACCACATGACTCCCAGAGATGAAGGCAGGACAATCAGCCCACAGATTTTCCTAGGTGAGGAGAAGACCCAGCCTCCTACACCTGCATCTCTAAAATTTTAAAAAGATTGAAGTAACAAAAAGCTTCATAGACTATGTAGAGAAGCAGGTACTTAAATCCACTGCAGAGGATTTTTTAAAAAATTCTGCTCATAGAGTATTGATAATCTATATTTTCTCTTCATCTCCCTTGATCCCATCTGCTATGGTTTCAACGTCTCCTCAAAATTCATGCTTAGGGACCAGCAGTTAGCGTAATGGCTATGTCACTGACTCCCATGTAGTAGACTGCAATTTGAGTCTCGGACCCAGTGGCTTAAAACTCACGCTGGATGTGTGTGCGTGCGTGCCCAAGATCTTGAGAGGAGAATGGATTGTGGCATGACCATCCCCCCTGGGGGGGTGATTTCTCGCTTTCTGTCTCTCTGTCTGGCAAGCGCACACGCTCTATAGCAAAAAACCTCTCAAAAAAAAAAATCATGTTTAGCTTTGGTTGTGATGAGATTTCCAGGGTGAAAATTTAATCTGACTCTGGTGTTAAAATGTGGAGCTTTTGGGGGAAGATTAGAATTAAGTTCATTAGGACAGGACCCCCATGCTTGACTCCTGGAGGGTTTGTAAGGAGGGGAATGTGACCAGACAGACACACACACACACACACACACATACACACACACACACACACACACACACAGATGCACACACTCCCGCCCTCTACCATGCTGGGATGCAGCCAGAAGACCTCGCCAGATGCAACATCAGAGCCTTGGACCTTCAGACTGTGAGCTGCATAAACCTCTATTCTTACAAATCATGCAGTTGCAGGTATTTCCTGTTATTGGCCACAGAAGAGACTTTTTTTTTAATATAGGTTTTTGCCATAGGGCACATGCACTCATTAGAGAGAGACAGTGAGAGGAAAAGTGAAAAATCACCTTCCCTGGGGGATGGCCATACCACAGTCCCTTCTCCATTCTCCTCTCCACTCTCCAGATATTTGGCATAGATGCACAGAGACAGAAAGTGAGAAATCACTCCCCGGGGGGATGGCCACACTGCAATCCCTTTTCCATTTTACTCTTGGAATCTTGGGCATGCACGCACATGCACCCGGTGTGAGTTTAAGCCACCAGGTCCAGGACTTGAACTGTGGTTGACTACAGGGGAGTCCAGCGACATGGCCATTATGCCTACTGCTGGTCCCCCAATGTGGTTTTTTCAAGCTGCCAGGTCTGGGACTTGAATTACAGTTAGTCATTAGTGAGTTCAGCACCTTAACCACTGCCACCTGCAGTGAATTTTTTTTATCTGCTCAGTTAATCCCCAGTTGTGGTCCTCTTCCTTTATGGTTGGCATCGAGTTCCAGAAAGGCAGGCCGTGAGGTGACGAGGAGTGAACGGGCCCTTGCTGGCCTCTGCTAGGTGGCCCTCCTCACCCCTCCTTTATCACTGGCATATCTAATGCTGTGTTGTCATGGCTTCCTGCTCTTGAGGCCATCTGCCTCCTCCCTCTCCCCAGATATGACCCCACTCTAGATACCCTCAAACACGCCCACTGCCTACCCAGGATGTGGGAAGGTTTCCATGCTCTCCTGGAGCGCTGCGGGGCACCCTGGGACTTGACACTTATGCCTGCCACCATCATCATTCCATATTTCTGGGCCTTCTGAAGTGCAGCTTCTCCTAGAAGACAACTAGGAGAAGCATGACAATTTCCCAAGACATACTCTGTGAGCACCAGCCTTCATGTTCTGGATTTCCTACAATGTATCTGAGTGGGCCAGCCAGTAGTGTGGTGGTTAAGGCAGCTGGATCCCACATGGCCAACTGCGTAGCTGGAGAACCAGATCTGGTGGCTTAAAAAAGATGCCAGGCACTTGTACATGCATGCCCAAAATCCTGAGAGGAGAAGGGACTGTGGCACGGCCACTTCCCCTGGGAAAGTGATGTATCACTTTCCCTCAGTCTCTGTCTGTCTGTTTCTCTCTCTCCTGTTAGTGCACACACCCAAAGCAAATTAAATACACACACATACACACACACGAGTTACTATTACACTTCCCCCACCCTGCCAGTTGTTACTTCATTAGGAGGAGCTCTTGCAAATGTTTCTGAATGTTCCCTTTATGCTCTCCCTTTCTTTGAGATCTTTTCTTTATGTGTCAATTTGAGTTTCCCTAGACACAAACCCTGAGATAGGAAATAAGTGACCCCGAGGAAATACCAGAAAAGGAATAAAAACACAAAGAAGAGAAAGAAAAATAGCCACTGAAGAATGTCCTGTCAAACCAACTACCACTGTGAGTGGCTAAAAACTGAATTTGTAAAGAGAATTACCTATTTAATTTTATGATTATGATTTAATTTGCTACAGGGCATGCATGCTCACCAGAGAGAGACAGAGCTGGGGCTTGAACCACAGTCAGCCATGGTGGGAGTGGCCAGCATCTTAACTCCCATGTCACCTGCTGGCCCCGAAATTCAATTCTTCTGAGGAAACTGAGAGCAGGAGAGAGCACCTGTCTCAGAATTAAGTCGCCTGAGGGGGAGGGGCTGCAGTATTCATACACCAACTGGCATTACTAACCGGTTCAGGGCTGCTCCTGGGGTGTTAATTCCTCACATCCAGGCAGCTAAGGAGGCTTTGGGTTGCAGGAGAAAGATGTGCAAGTGCTGCAGCTGGAAATTAGTGAGATTACCTAGAAGGGGAAGGAAAGGGTGGAGTATTGACAGTGTAGGCAGCAGCCAGGACACAGAGCAGCTTCTCATTCTTCTTCCTATGACAAGACATCTACTTATGTGTCACTATACATTTTATGGTGAAGTTTTCTAACAGATGTACTGCAGTCCTCTGGCAGGCCAGAAATGCACTTAGAGGTATTGATCCCCTCGGCCCTTTTTGCGACATAGCCATTACACTAACTGCTGGTCCCCTCGTAAGAAAAACTTTTTAAAAAGACTTATTTACTCAATTCCATTTGTTATTATTTTATTTTATTTTATTTATTTTTTTTGGAGAGGTTTTTGCCATAGGGTGTGTGCGCTCGCCAGACAGACAGAGAGACACAGAGAGACAGAAAGTGAGAAATCACCCCCAGGGGGGATGGTCACGCCACAATCCCTTCTCCTCCATTCTCCTCTCAGGATCTTGGGCACACACGCATACACACCGACAAATTTTAAGCTACCAGGTCCGGGACGCGAACCACGGTCAACTACATGGGAATCCAGTGACACAGCCATTACGCTAGCTGCTGGTCCCATTATTATTTTTTTAATTTGACCAGACAGAGACAGTGAGAAAGAGAGAAAGGGCAAGCCGCGAGGTACAGGACTCAAACAGCAGTCGGCCATGTGGGAGTCCAGCACCCTTATCCATCATGCCACCTGCTGGCCCTCCATAAGAAAAACTTCTTAAAACACCTGAATTTAAGGACCAGCAGCTCATGTCATTGTTACGTCGCTGGACTCCCAGATGGCCTACCGCAGTTTGAGTCCTGGACCCAGAGGCTTGAAACTCAAGCTGGGCACGTGTGCGTGCTTGCCCAAAATTCCAAGAGGAGAATGGAGGAGAAGGGACTGTGGCGTAGTCATCCCTCTGGGGCAGTGATTTCTTGTTTTCTGTCTCTCTGTCTCTGTTTCTCTGGCAAGCACACACACAACATAGCAAAAACAACCCTGAGTTTGAAATAGTCTTACATATCTCACATCTAGTTTAGACTTGATCCCTTCTACCTTCGGTACAAAGACACTTAATAGCCCTCAGTGACTGTCAACTGATACAAAAACCAACAATAAAACTAACTCATCTGCCAACTGGTATCAGCCGTGGGCATTAAACACTTCATAGGTTTGCATAAGTGATGACGAACACATGGGATTACAAAACCCTCGAGCCTCCGGCTTCTCCTCTGGTGGAACTTCTAATAATTACTTTTACACAGAGCTGAAAAGCTTCAAAAGCAACCTCCAGTAAGCCCCGAGCAGCTCAGCAAACATGTTTTCCTTGCGCTTTGTGTTTCTCTGCTTAAGAGCCCAAGTATCGAAACCAAAAATTCAATGAGACAAGAAAACACAAGGATATAGGATAAATTTATTGCATAAATTATAAAATTGACCGTACTATTCTTTCTTTACTGCTATCTTACTGAAACACATTAAAGCAAGAAATAGAAAAAGAAATGGCTTAGCGCTGGCTCCATGACCTAGTGATTAAGAGAGCCAAACCTGACCATGCAGTTCAAATCCTGGCCCTGACAGCTTGGAAAACTCGCTGGGTGTGTGTGCATGCCCCAAATCCCAACAGAATGGAGAAATGGAGAACGGATTGCAGTGTGACCACTACAGGGCGGGGAGGGGATGCTTTCTCCCTTCCCCCTCTCTGTCTCGCTGTCTTTCTGACAACACAGGCACGCTCAGGCAAAATTTTAAAAAGGAAAAGAAAAAGAAATGGTTTCAGTACTTACAGTGGAATTCCATAAGAGAAAATTACTCCTCTCTTTTTAAAAAGGTATTCAGGGGGCCGGCAGGTGGCATGGTGGTTAAGGTGCTGGACTCCCACATGGCCAATGCTTCGAGTCTCAGACCTGGTGACTTGCTTTTTCACTTTCCCCTTCTCTTGCTCTCTCTGTCTTTTTAGTCAAATTAAACTAATAATAATAATAACAATAACAAATAAAATTAAAGAAATAATTTGTTTTTAAAAAGCTATTTCTTTATAAACACGAATGTTAACAAAATAAAAGCATTTTCTTGTGTAATAAAAAAGTAAAACCTCAGGACCAGCAGTTGGTGTAATGGCTATGTCACTGAACTCCCATGTAGGCGACTGCGGTTCAAGCTCCGGACCGGTGGCTTAAACTCATGCCAGGTGCGTGTGCGTGCATGCCCAAAATCCCGAGAGGAGAATGGAGGAGAAGGGATCGTGGCATGATCATCCCCTCTGGGGGGTGATTTCTCGCTTTCTGTCTCTCTGTTTCTCTCTGTCTTTCTGGCGAGTGCACGCACGCTACAGCAAAAACCTCTCCAAAAATATGCATCACCCACCTTCCAGAGGCCCAAAACTCTTTGGCTGCAGAGGCAGCCCAGATATCCTCAGAAGAGTACCCCTAGGAGAAACAAGCTTGACCACTATGCCATCAAGTTCCCCCTGACCACCCAGTCTAACATGAAGAAGGTAGAAGACAACACGCTTGTGTTCATTGTGGATGTCAAGCCAACAAGCACCGGTCACACAGGCTGTGAAGAAGCTCTATGATATTGATGTGGTCAAGGTCAACATCAGGCCTGATGGAGAGATGAAGTCCTATGTGCAACTGGCTCCCAACTATGATGCTTTGGATGCTGCCAACAAAATTGGGATCATCTACTAGCTGGCAGGTGGCGTGGTGGTTGAGGGTGCCGGACTCCCACATGGCTGACCATGGTTCTAGTCCCGGACCTGGTGGCTTGCTTTCTCACTTTCCCCCTCTCTCCCTCTCCCTCTCTCTCTCACACACTCTGTCCCTCTCTGCTCAATTAAAATAAATAAAGGTAAATAAAATAATTATTTTTTAAAAATTGGGATCATCTAAATCGAGTCCAGCTGCCTAATTCTAAATACATACTTCTTCGCCATAAATAAATAAATAAATAAAAATTAAAAAATAAAATAAAATGGCAAGCCATCCTGTTCACACTCCAACATTCCCTGTCCTCCTATTCTGCTGTATTTTTCTCCATAGCACATTTCACTTCCTAGCACTTTACTCATTCACTCACGTTTATTTTTTTAATTGTCTCTCTCTCTCTCTCTCACACACACACACACACACACACATATGAGTGAAACGAGGGTAAGCATTTTGTCTATTTTGTTTACTGTCCAGTTTGTATTCTGAGCCCCCAAAACACCACCTAGCATACAGTAGACACCATACACAGTGATGTGAATGAATAAATGAAACGAAAGTGAAGCAAGGTACATGTATTATCATTACAACTATGTAAAAGCATATGCCTACAAGAATAAGTCAATGCTGGTAATAGCTATGCTACAATGTTGAGTTATTGATCATTTTTAATTTCTCTATTCTGAATTTTCTTTAAAGTAGTTGCATTATGGCTATATTTTGTTTAAATTACTATTATTTGCACAGCGCAATAAGTATTAAGATATTTTAATGCAGTAAATACTAAATTAAATGTCTCCTTGGAAGGTTTTTCAAATCTGTTTAATGGATTTTACCTAAAATGATGGTACAAATGCCCAGTAAGCAGATACATCTTAATCCCAAGGGATTTTAATGGCCATATTATTGCAAATTCCCATAAATTATTCAGTTTTTAAAATAAACTTTTATATTATTTTATTGCCAGAGAGTGTATGTGCTTGCCAGAAAGAGATTAAGACAGGGAGAGAGAAGGAGAGGGAGAAAGTATCCCAAATGGGGTGCGGCCACACCACGATCACTTCTCTCCATTTCTTCACCTTGTCAGGATTTCAGACATATTCGCATACATGCCCAAGATGCCTGTCAAGACATTGGGGCCAGGATTCAAATCAAGGTCAGGCATGTGGGATTCGACTCCTTTAGGGACTGGCCCCAATCTTTTTATTCTGGAATAGTTTTAGAGACACAGGGACCAGGAGATGGCGTAATGTTATGCATTGCTGGACTCTCACATGGTTGACTGTAGTCTGCGTCCTGGACCTGGTGGCTTGAAGCTCATGCCTGGCGCATGTGCATGCATGCCCAAGATCCCAAGAGGAGGATGTCGGAAAAGGGACTGCAGCGTGGGCATACCCCTAGGAGGTGATTTCTTACTTTCTGTCTCTCTGTCTCTCTAGTAAGCACATGTGCCTTTTCACAAAACTCTCTTAAAAAAAAAAAAAAAAAAAAAAAAAGAGGAAAAGAAAAAGTAAGAAAACAGGAAAACTGCAGAGATTTCCAGTGTTCCTATATACTCAGAAAACAGCTCCCCCTATAATTAACATCTTACATTTCTAATAGGCTACATTTGGGAACCAGCAGATGACATAACAGTCACATTACTGGACCCTCACATAGTCAACCATGGTTTGAGTCCCAGAACTGGCAGCTTAAAGCTCACACCAGGTGTATATGCATGCTTGCCCAAAATCCCAAGAGGAGAACGGATGTGAAGAGATTGTGGGGTAGCCATCCCCCCTGGGGGGTGATTCTTGCTCTCTGTCTCTCTCTCTCTCTGTCTCTCTGATGAGCTCACACACCCTATAGCAAAAATCTCGCTTAAAAAATAATAATAATAGGCTACGTTTATCAACACCAATGTTGATACATCATTAAGCACTAAAGACCTTTATCAGGGCTTTCCTTAGTTTTTCCTTAATTCCCTTTTTCTATTCTCAGATCCCCTCCAGGGTACTGGAGTAACATCACATTCAGTTGTCCTGTCTCCACAGGCTCCTCTCCATTCTTCTATTAAATTCTTGCTTCCTGGAGGCCAGGTTTCATATCACCAGACCAATAGCTTCTGGAATAGGACCTCATTTAATGTTGAATTTAATCGACTTGGTTTCTATTTTAAAATGTCAATAGTTTGATGGAATCATTTTCTACTTGCTTCAGAGTGACATTATCTGGCTTTATATCTATCCCTCCAATATTACCAATGAGATTTCACTTTGACCTGATGCTTTATGCATGGTTTTATTTATTACAACTGGCAGATCAATAATGTGTGGTTAAATTCACAAGTCATGTCTGGTCCCCTTTTTTAAATTTAATTTAGTTTTTTCTTTTTTTAAAGAGGTGCCTTAGGGCACATGTGCTCGCCAAAGAGAGAGAGAGAGACAGAAACAATGAGAAATCATCCCCCCAGAAGGGATGGCCACACTGCAAGCCCTTCTTCTCCATTCTTTTTCCAAGATCTTGGGCAGACATGCACACACCGCATACACTGCCAGCATGAGTTTCAAGCCACCAGGTCTGGGACTCGAACCATGGTTGGCCATATGGGAGTCCAGTGATGTAACTGCTCTGCCATCTACTGGCCCTTAATTTTATTTTTTAAGTTTTGCTATAAGACACATGTGCTCACCAGAGACAGAGAAAGAGAGAAAATGAGAAATCACCACCAAGAGGGGATGGCCACACCCCAATCACTTCACCTCTCAGGATTTTGGGTATACATGCACATATGGTGTGATTGTTCAAACCACTGGGTCTGAAACTCAAACTATGCTGTTGGCTATGTGGATTCCAGCTGCCTTAACCTCCATGTCACCTGCTGGCTCTTGTCTGGCCTTTTAAATTGAGATACTATTTATATCTTTATTTTTGAAATATGACAAGAGTTGAGTGAGGACAATCTGTTACTACTGCCTGTGTTACCTTGGGCTGGTACACAATCCCTCTGGGCCTTTTTCCTAGAGAGCATGAGGATGACTGCAATCAGGTATAGGAACTCCTGAAACAAATAACACTGAAAGCAGGGGCCAGGGAGTATTCTTCGTATGTTATGTGTACGACATATTCAATCCTCACAACAGATTTGCACAGTAACTACTCTCATCCCCACTTTACAGTGCGAGAAACAGATGCAGTGCAGCTATGCAGCACACGTCTACCTAAAGGGAAAGGACCAGACCCAGCTAGGATTTGGACTCAGGGCTATTAACCCACACTTTATGTGAATGCTTGTTCTCCCACTAGATCCTTTATGTCCTCAAAAATAAAACATTCTGAGATCAGCAGTTAGCATAATGGCTATGTTGCTGAACTCCCATGTAGTTGACCGTGGTTCAAGTCCTAGACCCAGTGGCTTAAACTCACGCCGGCCGGGAGTGTGCGCGTGTGTGCCCAGGATCCCTAGAGGAGAATGGAGGAGAAGGGATTGCGGTGTGGTCATCCGCCCTGGGGGGTAATTTCTCACTTTCTATCTCTCTGTCTCTCTGGCGAGTGCACGTGCCCTGTAGCAAAAACCTCTCAAAAAAAAAAATTCTCCATCCATAGATGGAAGAAATGTACACCAGAGACTGCCAAAGACCATAGCTAATTCTCAAGTACTCAGAGTCTTGAAAATAAAACAATTCAGCAATACCGAGTGTTTAATACATTCAAGGCATGAGCAGGATTCTTGCAAGGCCAGTTCAAATTTGCCATGGATACTGAGCTCCTTCTTTCTGCCTCAAGATCCCTTTCAACACATCTTTCTTCACTGTGAATCCCTAATACCTACTCAAATTACCAAGTCTCACTGCTTATGTCTACAGGCAGCACTGTGGGCACTGGGCCCTGCAGTCCACCAGGGCAGACACCTGTGACCAGCATCACACACAGGCACACTTCGGGAACATCATAACTCCTCGTACCGGTGGAAGACCTCACGCGACACTTTAGAAGTCCTAAAAACAAGTGACTGGCCCTAGGATATAAAATAATTAGAGACCCTGGGTGCTCCCAAAAAACTATGCAACTATAGAGAGTAGATTTTTAACACTGTTAACCAAATCCTAGTCATCATTTAAGACTCTATCAACAGGGCCAGTAGGTGGTATGGTGGTTAAGGTGTTAGACTCCCCACATGGCTGACAGCAGTTTAAGTCCTGGACCTGGTGGCTTGCTTTCTCATTTTCTCTCTCTCTCTCTCTCTCTGGTAACTTAAAAAATAAATAATAATAACAAATAAAATTAAATAAATAAATATATATTTTTAAATGACTCCATCAACAGAATTTACAGTCAATAAGATCAGGGCCCAGATCTCTCAAAGACAGCTCAATGGTATCTAAAATACCCTAGGCTACAGAAAAAAAAAAATGCCTATAATTTCTAAATATTTACTTTGGTGTGTGGTCTTGCAATAGTTAGTCAAAGATGTTTCTAGTTTGGGTTTCACTTTAATCAAATCTGTGACTCTGCTGTCCTCAACCAAGGACATTTTTGGCGTCACAACTAGGGAGGATGCTACTGACATCAAGTGGGTCAGTGCTACTGACAGTACACTGAGTAGCACCCACGACAGTCTGAGCTGGCACACCATGTCAACAGCCCTGAGGTCGAGAAACCCTGGTGTAGTCCCACTTAGCCCTGTCTCCTTCCTTGGTGAGAATGCATGTGGCAAGTGGGTAGAGACCAGGGAAGCTGCCACCATCTGACAGTGCACTGAGTAGCACCCACGACAGTCTGAGCTGGCACACCATGTCAACAGCCCTGAGGTCGAGAAACCCTGGTGTAGTCCCACTTAGCCCTGTCTCCTTCCTTGGTGAGAATGCATGTGGAGTGAAACTTCAAAATCTTAAATGTTTTGCTCAAATGCATGCCATCTCCAAACATGTAGACCTCCAGGACTCTTCTTAAGTCACTATTTGGTGGCTTCCAGGACACTTAAGTTCCTTTTTGGCATGGCAGTTGCACCTATCCTAGGAACCAGGTGAGTGGGAAGACTAAGAACCTAAATCTAGCCCAGCCCTCCTGTCTCAGTGCTTCTCTTCTGCCTGATCCTCTGTTTTAAACCTTTTTCTACAACAGCATTACGTCTCTTCTCAGCACAGAACTAATCAAGGTTTAAAGCAGAAGAATCCAGTTAAAAAACTTCATGAGGAGGAACTGGCAGGTGGCGTGATGGTTGAAGTGTTGGACTGTGGTTCAAGTCCTGGACCTGGTGGGTTGCTTTCTCACTTTTTCTTTCTCTCTCCCTCTGTCACTCTGGTCAAATTAAAATAAATAAATAATAATAACAAATAAAATTAAATAAATTACTTTTTGAGAGATATTTTTGCTATAGGGTGAGTGTGCTTGCCAGAAAGACAGAGAGAGAGAGACAGAGAGACAGAAAGTGAGAAATCACTCCCCAGGGGGGTTGGCCATGCCGCAATCCTTTCTCCTCCATTCTGCTCTTGGGATCTTGGGCATGCACGCACATACGCCAGGTGTGTGTTTAAACTACCAGGTCCAGGACTCAAACTGCAGTTGACTACATGAGAGTCCAGCAACATAGCCATTACGCCAACTGCTGTTCCCAAATAAATATATTTTTTTTTTGGAGAGGTTTTTGCTATACAGCGCGTGTGCTCGCCAGACCGACAGAGAGAGAGAGAGACAGAGCAACAGAAAGTGAGAGATCACCCCCAGGGGGGATGGCCACGCCACCATCCCTTCTCCTCCGTTCTCCTCTCCGGATGTTGGGCACGGACGCATGCCCACACACCCGACGTGAGTTTAAGCCACCGGGTCCAGGACTTGAACTGCAGTCGACTACATGAGAGTCCAGCAACATAGCCATTATGCCAACTGCTGGTCCCAAATAAATAATTTTTTAAAGCTATGCATGAGGGCCCACAAGGTGGCATGGTGGTTAAGGTGCTGGATCTCACATGGTGACTACAGTTCGAGTCCGGGACCTGGCAGCTTGCTTTCTTATTTTCCCTTTCTGTCTCTATCTTGTCAAACTAAAAATAATAATAATAGATAAAATAAAAATTAAAAACTCTGCATGAAATGCCTATTTCCAGGCTCATTGATAAAGCTAATAGAGGGACAGAGAAAGACAGGAAGCTTTACTACTACAGTCAAGTGCAATAATTTTGGAATATTCCAAGGCCAGACTAGGGCCTTCTCCTGATGTCCCATCAACCTGCCTCTCGGCCTCCAAATAATAATTACAAAATCTGAAAGTAGAAAATGGAAAAGTTGGTGGTTTTTAATTAGTTTTATCTAAAGTCCCTCAAACTTAAGTCATCTATCATATTCACTGTTCGCATAGAGTGGGGAATAAACATTTTCAAGTGTCATAGAAACTATAGGAAGTTATTATCTGTGACAATTCCTCTTTTCCACCTAGTCACTGGTGGTTTAATTGGCTTCTGTCTTCCTTCTTTTGCTACAACTTCCATTCATCCTTTTCATAAATCTCCCCTGGAGCATCTTGTAGTCTTCTGCAGAGGATCTGGAGAGAAGGTGGGCACATTCCCACCTCCTGGGAATCTAGCAACTTTAAAAAGCAATCTTCTTTCCCTTTCTTCCTGAGGAGGGGACAAGGTATGAGGGTGTCCCTCTTCATAGGGTGAGGCCCAACCTGGACAAAGAGGGGACAACAAGCTTTCTGGTTAGGAATGTCTGAACATCAGCCCTCAGACGGCCCCCACACCCAATCCTCCCAGATGCCACGCAGGACTCTAAAGTCGTCCTACTTCTTGCTAACTGGCTCCGTTGGGCTTCCAAGTAATTTTAATAAAATCCAGAAGATCTGTCCCATGATACTTGAAGGGTTTTTGGCTCTCTACAGTTTTCTGTTATTTAAGTAGAGGAAGGGAGTGAGTGATGTCATGGGGACTCGCTTTAAGCAGGACTTGGAAGTTCTGTGAACTGTTGGAGAACAATTCCTCCCCAGCCTCCCGCCTCTGTAAATGTCTAAGCGCCAACGAAATAGCTACCTCGATCCGCTGCGGCCGGCGGCGTCAGGAAAACAGGAAGATCTTGCTTCTGTCTTCGTGCCTCCTTAAATCACAGGAAGCAATACTTCATAGGGGGAAAAAAGGTACTGGTCGGCTCCAAAATTTCCTCCAAACGGAGACAGGAAGATGCCACCGCTCGGCTTCCACCCTGAGAAGCGCGCTGCAGGGCCGCCTGAGCTCTGCTAATAACAGCGCCAAGCGTCAACGTCTCGGTGACGACTGGCTCTCGCCCTTGCACGGAAAAATGAGATCACGATTCTCACGAAGAGAAGCCGCCGCTGCCGGGCCGCCGAGGCCGCTGCTTCCCCGCCCGGCGCGGGTCCCGCATTACATCACCGGTGAGCTCTTGCTGGTGGGGAGAGAGGAGGCTTCGCCAGGGACCCGGCCCAGGCCGGGGAGGATACGCACAGCATAACCGGGGTGGGGGCGGGAGGGTCGAGGAACAGGAGGAAGAAAAAGCAGGACCCCGCTCTCACCAAGTGTGGGAGGGGCTGCCCCGGCGAAACTCAGCATCCGTAAGCAGCCGCACCCCAAATCCTGTTCCCGCACCCAAACGCCCTCAACTCCCAATTCCAAGTCCAACAAAACCCGATATCCAAAACTGCCTGGAGAGCCGCCTGGGGGGAGCCGAAGGGGACAGCGGAGAGGCGTCCAGAGACCGGGAGTGACCGAGACGCCCGCACGGAGACAGGGGGAGGGGGTAGGAAGGGGGAGGAGGTCGCCGCTGCGCCCCCGCCCGGCCCAGCCAGCGGTGCCTCCCCAGCCAGGCGACAGCCGTCAGAGGGGGGCGGCAGAAGCGC
>NW_006207869.1:438726-443048 GCF_000334495.1 Tupaia belangeri chinensis
CAAGCCCTACGGCAGCGGTGGCGGCGCGGCCCCCCCCGGAAGCGGGACGACCCCTGGCGCGACAAAGACAACAGGGTCGCCCTCACCTTCACCCGTGGGGCCCATCTGCCTGTCGGTAGCTAGCATTCTGGCGCTTTTCTCAGTCGTTGTCACCTGGGTCATCTGCTGGCTCAAGTACCGGCCGGAGGGTGCAGCTGCGGGCTCGGCGGGGAGGGTGGGCGGCGGTCCCAGGGCTCGCGCGGGGGCGTGGTGCGCTTATGCTCCTCCGCCCTCTCCCTGCGGCCTGGGACCCTCTGGTCACACACTCGCTCACTACCCGGGCCACTGCGGGGCGTCCTCGGTTTTCTGCCCCTCAACTTATCCACGCCCCTACCTCCTCTGTCCCGGGCCAGAGAGGGAATACGAGGAGGCGGGGAAGCTGGGGGAGATGTTGCGGGGCTGCTTTTGACCAGACTGTGCAAGATCGACCGCCGCTTTATGTACCACCCTCTTCCTCGCCAGAGCGTATTATTCTTCCCGAGTCCGAGGATTTGCAGAGTAGAGGAAAGAAGAGTGGGACCCTCGCCACACGACAGGAGCGCAGGTTTTCTGGCGGCCAGGACCCGAGAGTTCCGTTAAGGGTGCAGGTGCGCGCCTGCATATAAATCTGCAGCGATTGCGAAGGGCCTTAAATTGCCCAGAGGAAGAACGAATGAGATGTAAATGTGAGAAGAGGTTTCCCTGCTTCTCAGCGGTCTAGAAGGGGAGATGTCCCGAGTGCTGCGCGTGATGTGCACTCCCTGCGGACACAGCGCGGGCGTGAATGTAGTGGCTGGGGGTGCCATCACCAGCGTGCGCGCGCGATTGGGCAGGTGCGCAGCGCGCGTGCGCACTCGGGACCGCGGTCCCGTGTCACCAAGCAGAGGATGCAGCGCGCACTGAGCGGTGGATCTTGCTGCCTACCGCTGGTTGTCTGGAGCACAGCCCAGAAGTCTCATCTCCTGGAAGCTTGTGGTTGTTTTACTCACCGTATTACTGCCAGGAAGTCATTTCATCTTTTGAAACTGGACTCAGGGAACTTAAAGAGCCTGTTCACCCTTCTCTCAAAACTGACTTACTGTTGCCCCCACCTGGAAGATACTGAAAGCTACTCACGCAGACTATAAACTATAGGCTTTCCCCTTTCCCTTGCCTTTTTTTTTTTACTTCTTAATTTCATTTAAAAAAATAATTTATTTTTGAATGTATAAATCTGGAAATTTTTGTGCATTCAGATTTCCAGTAAAACTATTTGATAAGCAGTGACATTTCTCCCATAGTTCCAGTCCAAATATATTTCAAAATTAGGAGAAGAATAGAAAGACGTGGTGGTAATTAACTCAAGATTTTATACTGTGAAATAATTTATGACTTTCCATTACCTGATGAAATATCTAATAATGCCCAAAGACAAAATTAACTGACACGTCTTTCTGCCTTTGACTGCAGAGATATACATAGACATAGTATACCTGTATCAGAAAAATATTATTTTGAGTTTAGCTGTTTGATATTGTTGGAATCACTAAAAATGTTTACATCCGGTCACATGAGATGAAAAAGAACACATATCTATCTGATTTTGCAACTGAAAAAGATGAGATAAGAGTCTATGTTGCAGATGGGTTAGATGCCTTTTTAGAGAAAAAAATGTTCCAATGT
The DNA here is from genome assembly GCF_000334495.1 of Tupaia belangeri chinensis. Classification (NCBI taxonomy): domain Eukaryota; kingdom Metazoa; phylum Chordata; class Mammalia; order Scandentia; family Tupaiidae; genus Tupaia; species Tupaia belangeri. The sequence goes on from NW_006207869.1 coordinate 440,407, forward strand.
ACTTTATGTGAAAACATTATTCCTTCTTTGGAAATTTGGAATAAGACAAGGTTTTCATGCTTAAAAATCACAGAAGCTACAGAAAGTATGCTGTTATTCCTTGTGTATTTATGCAAGCTGTCTGCATGATATCCTGACATTATTCTATTAACTGAACTGGAATGGAGCATTTGTGTCTGTCCTACGGGTGAAGTGATTTATTGGCCATTGATAAGTGGTGTGACTACAATTTAGGAACCACAATATGATGTGTTTTATGTCTGCAATGTCTTAATAAAAACAAGAAGAATTTATAGAAAAACCTATTTTCATGACAGTTTATTTTATGGTGAAATTGCTTCCATTGATTTGAGTGGCATTTCTCTCCCTTCCATGCATGTTCTTGTCCAAATCATAATTTCACATTTTGAATGGGACAAAGAGAAATAACTCACACGTGGGAATTGTTATAATGGGCATTTTGTGGAACTTGCTAGGTAGGGTTTAATGGGACTCCAAAGGCCAAGTGAGATCAGTTTTATGCTGAGGGGAGAAGCAGCTTACCCAGCCACTACTATAAAATCCACTAAAAGGAAAGTAAGCTTTGTTGTCAGACTTTGTTCTTGGCTTCTGTGAAGGGTTTACATGTTACTAATTCTAGTCAAAAATTATTTTTAATTTATTTGCACTCCTCCCACACTCTATGTTTCTTCTATATTTTCACTATTTTATTTTTAAAAGACTTGTTTTTATTAAACTTTATTCATTTTACTTATTTTAATTTGACCAGAGAGGGTCAGAGAGAGAGACGGAGAGAGAGAAAGCAAGAAAGCAAGCCTCCAGATCCAGGACGCGAACCAAGGTTGCCCATGTGGGAGTCCAGTGCCATTAGCCACCACGCCACCTACCAGCCCGATTATTGTATTTTTATTTCCAGTGTTGAGATTCTGTTTGAATGCACAAGTGCATAGTTGCACAAGCACATCCACACATGTACATATATGTGTGTAGTATGTACATGTATGTATGTATATAACATATACATTATATACTATAACAACTTGACTTTGTCAATGCCATCATGTATACATGTGTATATACACTAGTGTTTATTTCATTCCCTTAAATGGGTAACCTGGGGTCAACAGGTAGTATGATGGTGAAGGTGCGGGACACCCACATGGCCAACCATGGTTCTAGTCCCAGCCCTGGAGGCTTGCTTTCTCAGTTTCCCTCTCTTTCTCTCTCTCTGGTAAGCATACATGCCCTATAGCAATAATAATAATAATAATAATTTTTTTTTTTAAAAAATGAGTAACCTGGAAGCCTGTCTAAAGTGACCTGGGGGACCAGCTTGCTTCTTAAAGTTTATTTATGTTCCACAGTACACCAATGGCAAAACCCAAATTTTTCCTCATAAATGAAAACTCTAAAAAATACATCTTGAGGGATCAGCAGTTGTCGTAATGGCTGTGTCACTGGGCTCCCATGTAGTCAACTACAGTTCAAGACCCGGTGGCTTAAACTCATGTCCAGTGTGTGTGCATGCATGCCCAAGATCCCCAGAAAGAGAGAGAAATGCATCTTGAATGATCCTAGTCACAGTAAGTCACATTTTGCTTTTTTCATGGTTTGAATGTGTACATGTTTTGTAAAGAAAATTTTAATTAGAATGCTTTAAAATCAAAGAGATACAGTTAGTTATATGGTTAGTAAGCTCAGTACCTACACATGGAGAGTTTTTTTTTTTTTTTTTCTCCCCCATAGCTGATCTTGCTTAATGGCTAATTTTTGACTTTGTTACCAGGAACTGAGAGGCAGGACATGGTGATGAAAAATGTTTGGTTTCTTGTAGTTCTCTGGCACTCAGGTGTCCCTCCTCCCATCCACTATTTTGCAGATTTGATTTACTTATTCCTACTTTCTGTGGCAAGGCTTGGCATACCAGTACTTTAGACAAAATAGTTTAGGCAGTAATTGTATTAATAATCAGTGAGTTGCTCAGAGGATTCCCAATGACAATGGAATTATCCATAGCACTCCCATGGCAAGTCTCATCTTTTTAAAAAATAATGACTATTTTTAAAAACTTTTTAATTAATTCATTTATTTAAATTTGACCATAGAGGGACAGAATGAGAGAGAGTGAGAAAGCAAGCTGCCAAGTCAGGGACTCGAACCAAGGTTGGCCATGTGGAAGTCCACCACGCCACCTGCTGGTCTCAACAATTCTCATCTTCCTGGAAGAACTTGATCAATCATGGACCTGTCTCCAGCTCATGAGTAAAAACCACCAGAAGCGTCATTACAAAAGCCAGGCATGGTTTGGCTTGCACAACTGTTTGTGAATTTGAGGTTTCCATGGTGCAGCTTCTGCCTATGTTCTGGGCCTCTGGATTACAGTTATTATACTTCCATTAAGTCTACGTTTCAAGAGAAAGAAGCCCATGATGCAGGTGATGGGGGAAACACTCAGCGTCTACATGCAACGTGATTTGGTGAGCAACGTGCACATCCAGAAAGCACACTGGGTTGCACACAGACCAATGTGTGCAAACAGGAGACATACCTGAGCATCAGCTCTCACTTTACCTGAAAACTCTTGGAAAGTCACTTAACCTCTTTTGAGATGTGGGAACCTCATCTATAAACATGGGAGAAAG
>NW_006207869.1:443179-457944 GCF_000334495.1 Tupaia belangeri chinensis
AAGAGTGTCCATCCTACTCAATTCATGAAGTTGGTTTGAAGATTTGTACATATGAGAGGGGATGGAGTGACAATGTCTTGTAAACCGAAGCCCTATGTGGACATATAACCTTGCTTTTATCCGAGTTTCACATCACCTCTGCAGAAAGGTCTGCCCTGACAAGTAGAAACTCGGATATCCTAACATTTATAATGGTCTGCAGTTGGTCTTAGATATTTGTTGCATTCTGGGGATCAATCTCAGGCAATCAGAATGCAAAGACGAGGACAGGAACCTTGTCTGTCTGATCATCCACTCCATCTGCAAAACCTTAACCTGTTCTCAGCATATAGTAAGTGACCGATAAGATTCTCTAGGGTCTGCTGAAGGGAAATCCTCAATGAATGTCAGGTGACTTGGAGCCCAGACTTGCCCTGACAATAGCTGCTGAGACCCTGAGGATGTAGAGAAGCAGTTACTTTTCTCTACTTCCGAAAGAATATTCAAAGGTAGAAAAAGATACCTATGAAAAGCACTTTTGCATGTTGAGAAAAATCAGCACAATGAAAGTGACACTTAGTGCATTCTCTTCCATGTCAGGAGCCACTAAAGAGACTAAGGGACATTGATCCTTCATTTCCTATCATTTCCGTACCGGGACATTTGAAGGAACCTTTATGAGCATGCCTGTACCGTCCCTCCAAAGTAGCAGCACCTGAAGAGCTGGGAAAAGCATCCAATGAAGTGGAATTTCCCACAACCTTGAGACAAGATTTATTAAATTTCTCATTTTTCGTTACTCCCTGCTCTATTGGCTCTTCAAACTTTGCCATTTTCAATCAAGTATTGCTTGTAGACTTGCTCATTTATGATCTCAGTAACTGAGTAATCTCCCTGTTATTCTGTGATTCAATTCATACCTTTTCCATCACCTAAATCCTGTTAGCTAATATTTGTATTTACATTTGTCCTGTTATACAAAGATGATTAAATTCATGCCATGAGCAATGAGCTGTATGTATACTTGCTGAATACACATTTATTTCTTCCTTTGACATTATATGTTTTATGTGTTTTACAGTATATGAATTTTCATGCATATGTAGAAGTTTGTGTGAGGACTAGCTAACATTTACTATGATAATTACTTCTAAAATGAGTATTAGAGCACATACCCTATATCAAATTATAATAATAATACTAATGAATATAATTAAATGGATATTTCTTCTTAAAATGAATATTAGAAATTACTGCAGTTAGTTCTTAGTTTGAAATTATGCTAGAAGAAAGCATAAGGGAGATTTTTACCCATCCTTTGTTAGATCTCTGTTGATTGTCCATAGGAGATACACTTTGTAATATATACCATTAGCATTGTTTCCTTAACTTATTTTTGATTCTGAGGTTTCTGTTCTCTTTTTGCAGACCTAAAATATGCCAAAGAAAAGCAAGCTTGTTTTCATGATAAATTTGCAACCAATCCTGAATATAAAAAGCATTTGGAGAAATAGGAGTGTTCGATGTCTATTTCCAATAATATTCCTAGGAGATGAAGAAGAATGTGCACACTTCCTTTAGAAAAAAAGATTCTTTGCATGTAAAATTGGATTATCTTTGGTTTAGAAATACCACATCTCCATGGGGTCGAGTGGGGGATATTGAAGTGGGAAGAAAGAGGTGGAGAAGATACGCAAAAAATTCTCCTAGCTCCTAACATTACAAAATGCACTACAAAATAAACAGAGGAGAAAGTATTTAATCGTTGCAAGATCTGAACGCGTCTATTTCAGCAGCTGTGACTTCAAAAGCCATGTGTAATGTAAGGTCCACCCGGCTATCTTTCACCACAATGAGTGTTCTCCATCCTGTATAGGTACTAGATTTATATTTCTAGTGTGTGCATTTAAAATTCTTTTTATAATTAGACTTGAAAGACAGAGAGCAAATTGTATTTAAAACCTGGTTTAGGGGGATGATTAACTCTCAGTGAAAATGAGACCGTGCTTGGGAAAATCGGGGTGCCAAACTCTGCAGAGCAGATGGTTTGACCCTGGAGATCCATTTTTGTATTAAGTTCACACACAACAAACTTATTCCCTGATGTCAGCCCTAAGGCATGCTCTCAATCCTGGTCACAGGTTAGAATTACCTGGAGAACTTTTTCTTAAAGCCAGCAAGCACGCAGGCATTTGTGTCACCCCAGAGATTATATTTAATTGGTTGGGGGCAGGGAAGAAGGAGGTGCAACCAGGATTTTCAAAAGGCTCGCCAGGTGATTCTATTGTGCAGCTAGACTTGAGAGCCACCATATTTCACAGCCTTTTTATGGAAACGCGACCGGCTCCCTAATCTCACTTTAATGAACTAAACGCTGCCATGAGTCTTTCAGAAACTGAATGGGAGATGGTGGGCAACGCTTGGGTTTGGGGAGTGGACATAATTTTGACAACTAAAAAGGGATTCTTTCTCTCTCCCCTACACACACACACACACACACACACACACACACACACTCGAACTCCTGTTGACTTCGCGTTCTGGGAAAGTTAAGTCAATATTTGCATCCCCAGTTGGGGTGCCGGCGGCGTCTTTCTAACGTGGGCGGGGTGACCGCAGCGCCTTCCCCGATTAAGAGGCTTTGCTGTGGGCTTCCTGGATCCCAGCAAAACAGGTGAGTGCTTCTCAAATCTCTCGAGTCGTCAACCACAGTGACAACGTGGGGGTCTGAAGGCAGATGATGTGACAAACCAGGAAAGTCTGGAAGTTAAATGAGGAAAGCATCGCCAACGACAGCTCGGGGTGTCACCGCCAGCGAGAGCGGAAGGCGAAATCTCAGATGGCCGGTCGCCCCAGGGACAGGTGCGCGGGCAGCTCTGCTCTTTAGGACAGCTCCATTCTTGAAAAGACCTTCCACGTAGCCAGCCTCCGCCGCACGGAAGAATTCCATGCCGTTGGGTCCGGGTGTAAAATGATTTGAGCTGACCGCGGTGGGTGGGTCGCGGGCGGGAGATTACCTGGATTTCTCTCCCTCTGCGGCTGCCGGCGGTGGCTCCCAGCTTAGCTGAAGGACTTTTAGGGGAAAGTCGGGGCGCGCGGGATTGAGATCGCTGTTCCCGCTTACTCCGCAACTGCGGCTGGGGATCGACCCCGCGACCGGAGCTTCGGGGACGGCTCTTGGGTCAGCGGGCGCATCCGGGGTTTAGTCGGGGTTCCTTCGCCCTGCGCGGCCACCCGAATGGGGACAGAGCCCGAGGCCACCCAGAGCTACAGGCTCGGCCGGGCCGCCGACTCTTTAGAACGTCCTCCGCAGCCCTTCGCCCGGATTTCCAGCCCGGTCACCCCGGAGTCTGACATTCGGAAAGGCCCGCGAGCGCTCGGAGAGAAACCCCGGGCGCCTGGGCACAGTCTGCAGCCCACCTGGGGCGCCTGCAGGGAATCAGCTGTCACCGAATCTTGTCACTGACATCTTCGCTTAGCTGTCAAGGGCTGTGTTTGTTTCGTCTCTCCGAAACCTGGTCTTCAGCATTAACTGCGGATTGGACGACGTCGCGGATTTTAGGGAACGAAGAGCGTGTTCCACACCCTGGAGTGCCCGGGGGCGCTGGCAGCGCTCTCCTGAAAGTTCCAGATACCCCAAATAGGCAGGGTGGGAAGAAAAGGGACGCAGGACCGGGTGGTCGCGGCAGCCGCGAGGAATCCGGTTCGTTCTGTCCTGGGTTTCTCCCGGGTTCCCAGCCGGGCTTCTCTGAGCGGCTCCCAAAAACCCGCCTTCCGTCCACTGTTTTCTCGAATTTCCCTCGCTTCCCAAGGTGCAAAGAGCGTTTTGAAACACCCTCTCATTGTCCGAGGGTGGGTCAGCGTGACAAGGACACACAGTGGGGGCAGCGGGTTGGAAACACTTCAGGAATCTCTGCGTTTCCGTTTGTAAATTTCTCCCAGATCCCCCAAAGGGGCGGTGCCTGCCTTCTCACGCCCAGAGTTCCCAAACTGGCTCCTACCGGTCCCCACAGCCTTACAGTCCTTACCGGAGACCTTCCAGGACGCCTTTGCGGTCCGAGGAGACTGGAGAGGTAGGCAGCTTCGCTGTGGGGCTCTGCTCCGAGGAGGACCTCGGGAAGCCGAGAAGACGCCGCACTCCAAACAGCTCGTGGGGAACTGGAGCAGAGAGGCGAGAAGACGAATTCTTTCTACAAACGTGGAGCAACTGCCTTCCAGGATTCAGGTCCCAGTTAGAGGCCGATGGGTGTTGCTCAGGTGTCTGAGGTTCTTCTTGTCCTGCATATTGGGACAAATGCAGTCTCCCTGGGCAGACGGAAACATGTTTAAAATAATCAAACATTTTATAGTGGGCTTACATCATTGGGTGTCTTTTAGAAGAGAATTGAAATGGAGTGGATTTTCAAATCAAAAAAAGCTAGGTCAGTGCCTTCTGAAGCCATTAGAAAGAACTTTTGTTGAACTTTATTAAATGCCAGAACAAACCCAACAACCAGACATGGTGGATTGAGGCAGCTTCCAGATCTCATTCTTCTTGGGACTGATCAAAGTGGTAGAAAAGTAGGCTTTCTAACCCAGGAGTGACAATAAAATATTGTTCTAGGTTTAAATAGTAGCCTGATGGCTTCCTAGCTGTGTGACCTCCGGCAAGTGAATTAACCTCTCTTTATCTCATTTTCCTGATTTAAAACTATATACATATAACCCAATCATTTGGAGCAATGAGTAAGTTAATCTTCAGAACACCCTGAGAACAATGTTAGCACATACTAAGCACTCAATAAATATGTACTATTGCTGTAAAAATTCACCGTCATCATTAAGTGCTGTCATCACCAGATACTGATTTCTACAGCTCTTCCAAGATACCTTGGTCAGTTTATTTGGATGGGGAATGCAAACGACTGGACCGAGGAACACCAGGCCTTCTGTGTCCTACTGGAGCACACCGGACCCATCCTTAGAGCAGTCTCACAGAGTATAGTCTGAATTCCTGGGACAAATTAAGAGAGATGACTTTACAGCTGTGGTAAAGTCACAAGGGATAGATAGGGCAAGGGATAGTGGTGGCCCCTTCACTAAGACCCCCACCCTGACATGTCCATAGCCCCTACTGTAGAATGGTTTGTTCAAAGTGATCATTGTGTTCCTGTTTACCCTTTCTTCCCAAACCCTGTGCTACTGCAATGTTGAGCTGGCCAAGTCCACCTCTATTTCACTTTATTTTTATTTTTTTAAAGAATTATTTTATTTAATTTTATTTATTTTAATTTGACCAGAGGGACAGAGAGAGAGAGAGAGAGAAAGTGAAAAAGTGCCAGGTCTGGGACTTGAACCACATTCAACCATGTGGGAGTCCAGCTCCCTCACCCACCATGCCACCCGGCCCCTTCCTTTATTTTTTAAATAAATGAATTTTCAAAACTTGAGAGTGAACCAAGTAAAATTGCCCATAAATTAATACAAAGTACAGGTGTGTGTAATGTGTCTAGCACAAAGCAGAATGACAATGTCGGATTTTCCTTTTCTGTCTTTCCCATCACTTCAGACCCCTATATCCTCTGTCCCCCAAACTCACGCCCACATATTCTGGGAGAATGAAATGGGGGATTCAGATCACTTCACTCAGTACAAATATGTTATTCAAATGAGATACAGTCCTTCATTTTTACCTAGTATAGTCCCACGTGGATTCTCTGCGGGACCTCAATTAGGATTCATTTTATCAGAGATATCTTAGTATTCTGGTATTTGACATCTCTCTCCCTCTCCCTCTTTTCAGTTTGGAGTAATTTTTTTTTTTCTTTCCAGGAGTTTTCATTCTCTCTCTTTTTTTTTCCTTTTCATCTCTAAAATCATCCAGTCTGAGGATATTTTTCTGCTTTTTGAGCTTGGAAAGTTCCATTGATTTCTCCCTTCCTGGATGGCTGACTTCCTCGGCTCCTGAGCATCCAGTGTCTGGCTTCTACTTTCCTGGATCATCCTACTCCAGTGAAACCGCAGTGTGCTCAACTGAGATTGTGGATTCTTTGCCAACCAAAAGAATGGAGCACAACCCAAATGTGACCTCGTTCTGAGGGATCAGGGATGATCTCTTCTTCTTCTTTGGTGGCCCCTTCACTAAGACCCCCACCCTGACATGTCCATAGCCCCTACTGTAGAATGGTTTGTTCAAAGTGATCATTGTGTTCCTGTTTACCCTTTCTTCCCAAACCCTGTGCTACTGCAATGTTGAGCTGGCCAAGTCCACCTCTATTTCACTTTATTTTTATTTTTTTAAAGAATTATTTTATTTAATTTTATTTATTTTAATTTGACCAGAGGGACAGAGAGAGAGAGAGAGAGAGAAAGTGAAAAAGTGCCAGGTCTGGGACTTGAACCACATTCAACCATGTGGGAGTCCAGCTCCCTCAACCACCATGCCACCCGGCCCCTTCCTTTATTTTTTAAATAAATGAATTTTCAAAACTTGAGAGTGAACCAAGTAAAATTGCCCATAAATTAATACAAAGTACAGGTGTGTGTAATGTGTCTAGCACAAAGCAGAATGACAATGTCGGATTTTCCTTTTCTGTCTTTCCCATCACTTCAGACCCCTATATCCTCTGTCCCCCAAACTCACGCCCACATATTCTGGGAGAATGAAATGGGGGATTCAGATCACTTCACTCAGTACAAATATGTTATTCAAATGAGATACAGTCCTTCATTTTTACCTAGTATAGTCCCACGTGGATTCTCTGCGGGACCTCAATTAGGATTCATTTTATCAGAGATATCTTAGTATTCTGGTATTTGACATCTCTCTCCCTCTCCCTCTTTTCAGTTTGGAGTAATTTTTTTTTTCTTTCCAGGAGTTTTCATTCTCTCTCTTTTTTTTTCCTTTTCATCTCTAAAATCATCCAGTCTGAGGATATTTTTCTGCTTTTTGAGCTTGGAAAGTTCCATTGATTTCTCCCTTCCTGGATGGCTGACTTCCTCGGCTCCTGAGCATCCAGTGTCTGGCTTCTACTTTCCTGGATCATCCTACTCCAGTGAAACCGCAGTGTGCTCAACTGAGATTGTGGATTCTTTGCCAACCAAAAGAATGGAGCACAACCCAAATGTGACCTCGTTCTGAGGGATCAGGGATGATCTCTTCTTCTTCTTTTTTTTTTTTTTTTTTTGGAGAAGTTTTTGCTATAGGGCACGTGTGCACCCCAGACAGACAGAGAGAGACATAGAGACAGAAAGCGAGAAATCACCCCCTGGGGGGGGGTGGTCATGCCATAATCTCTTCTCCTCCATTCTCCTCTCTTCTATTACAGGATGACTCTTATGTCTCTTATGACAGGGCTGCCTGGTCTTTTTGGAGACCTATTTTTTTAAGAGTTTTAAAAAATTATTTATTTAATTGTATTCGTTCATTTATTCATTCATTCATTTTATTTAAATTTGACCAGAGAGAGACAGAGAAAGAGAGAGAACGTGAGAAAGCAAGCCACCAGATCCAAGTCTCGAACTGTGATCAGTCATGTGGGAATGTCCAGCACCTTAACCACCACACCACCTGCTGGTCCCCTTAAAGAGATTTTTAAAAATTACTTTATTAACTTTGTGTATGCATGTATTTATTTTATTTTGACCAAAGAGGAACAGAGAGAGAGAAAGAGAAAGTGGGGAAGTGAGAAAGAAGTTACCAGGTCTGGAACTCGAACCGTGGTTGGCCATGTGGGAGTCCAGCACCCTTAACCACCATGCCAGCTGCTGGCCCCCTGAGGACCTTTTTGACCTGTTTCGGAGGTAGAAAACCTAGGTCTACAGATTCCATGTAGAATTTTTTTACATGGGCCTTCTTACCTCTGCTACAGTACATTTTTCTGTTTTACTCTCCTGCTAAGCAGCTGCAGCAAATCGTGGAGTTTTGCTTTATCAATATGTTTTGTGGTTCAAGTAGATAAACAGAGTGAGTTCTAGAATACTATAGCACAGAGTAACTATAATTGACAACAACTCAATGTGTATTTCTGACTAGAAGAGAGGATTTCCAATATCCCCAACACGAAGTAGTCATAAATATTTGAAATAATGCACATGTTTATTGATTGACTTGATTACTACATTGTATTCACATATTGAAATACCACACTGTAGGGGAACCAGCAGATGGTATAATGGTTATGTTGCTGGATTCGCAGTCAACCGTGGTTCAAGTCCCAGACCCAGCAGCTTAAAATTCATGCTTGGCACCTTAATACTCAGGCCAGGCGCCTGTGCATGTGTGCCCGAAATCCCAAGAGTAGAATGGAGGAGAACAGATTGCAGTATGACCATACTGCCTCGGGGGTGATTTATTGCTTTCTGTCTCTCTGTCTCTCCAGTGAGTGAGTACGCATGCCCTATAGCAGAGGTCTCTCTAAAAAGAAGGAAAAAAATTACTGTACTTCCTAAATATGGGCGATTATATGTCAATGAAAAGGATAACTAAGAGGGCCAGCAGATGGTGGTGTGATTAAGGCACTGGACTCCACATGGCTGACTGCTCTTCCTGTCCTGAACCTGGTGACTTAAATATCATACCCGATGCATGCGTGCATGCTCAAATCCCTGGAGGAGATTGAAGGAGAAGGCATTTTGTCCTGGCCATCCTTCCAGGGGGAGATTTCTCACTTTTCTTCTCTTTGTCTCTCTCTGGCAAGTTCATGAGTCCTATGGCAAAAACCAAGGAGGGAAAAAAAAGAAGACATCTAAGAAATGATTTTTATTACAAGTAGAAACAGCTCTTTGGCTGAGCAGCATTGCTGCAATTCTGTTCTGAGGAATCCATGGCTTCTCTTCAAGACCCCATAGCAGGCTGCATATTGCCTTCACCCCATCCATTGCATTAGGATCCAAACAGGCAAGGTTTTAAAGGTCTTTATATTGGGGTCAGCAGGTGGCATGGTAGTCAAGGTGCTGGACTTTCACGTGGTTAGACTATGGTTCAAGCCCCAGACCTGGTGACTTGGATTCTCACTTTCTCTCTCTCTCTCTCCCTCTCTCTCTCTCTCTCTCTCTCTATCTATCTATCTATCTCTGGTCAAATTGAAACATAATCATAAATAACAATATTAAATAAATAATTTTATAAATAAAGTCTTTATATTAATAACTCATGAAGCCTTAAAAAGACACTTTGTCCTCAGTGCCCTGCTAGTGTCTTCCCCTTTTACCTCACAAAACTGCTACCCAGAGAATGATGACTGCTTCTTCTGGGTCTACGAGCCTCTGGAATTCTCTGAGAGGAGTCTTCCTCCCTACTCTCCCACTTAAGGCAGTGGCAGGAGGAACACCCAAACCTGTCCCCTCAGTGTGGAGCAGGCATGACTAGCTTTCACCTCATTTCTCATCTTGGATGGAGTTTCTTACTCTTTGGGAAATTGAAGTGATAGGTTTAGGGAAGTGGAAGGTCCTGCATACCAAGATGTGCTTCATTTTCTGTGAAACAAAGATGAATCCAAGGTGGTCAGTGATGGCTAAGATGAAGAAGCCCAAGCCCATCCTGGATTTTTTCCCTCAAATATTTATTTATTAATCTATTTATTTGTTGTGATTTTCAAGTTTCAGTTCCAGGACCTGAACCATGGTCGGTCATGTAGAAATCCAGAACCTTAGCCACCACGCCGCCATCCTGGATTTTTAAGCCACAACCACAGGAAAAGAGAGACTTGGTAGTCTTAAGCTTTTGGCACGCTATCCCGAAACATCTACCTACTCCTGGAGGCAGAGAGAGAGAGAGAGAGAGGGGGGGGGGAAGGGCTTAAGGAAGCCTCAGCCCATTCCTCCAGAGAGTCAGACACTTTTCATCCCCACCCATAGTCATTCAAAATGTCTTCCTAAAATGGACAGTGGGGCCCTAAAGAAACCAATGAATACCTCTCTCTGGGTGAAGCATGTATGCAGGTTTGGCTGTCCAGGCCTTGCCCAACTTTGCCTGGACCTCAGACTGCCCAGTGTGATAGGTAGGTGTTCGCTGAAGTGTCGTGGAGGGGTGCAGTTCCTTCACTACTCTTGCTTTTCTGTCATCGTTTGACTTCTTATCCTCTATTCTCTTTGCTGAGCCTGCCCAGACTTGGCTGAAATTGCAGTGCTCCCCACCTCAACCCCAGCCTTCCGAATCTACCAACCTCTGCCCCCACCCACAGTCCCTTCAGATTCTCCAGAGCAGAGTCTCAGCCTCCTGACCAATTCTCTTGGCAAGTTGCCCTCTTTTTTGTTGTTGTTGTTATTTTCTGGAATGTCAGCTCTGTCAGGAGGAGGACTTCACTGGTGTATTCCCTTCACTGGTGTAGCCCCAGCATTTGGGACATAAGAGAAGCTCAGCCCCATGTGAGGAATGAATGAGTGTATGTGCTAGCACTGTAATCCACCAGGGATAAGCCTGAAGACAGGCAGTGTGGACCAGTCAGGAGGAGAGGAGGGGGCTAGATTAGAATAATCTGGAGACCTGCCAGGTTTGTGAGTGCCTCAGGTGCAGGAGGTAGCTAGTGAGCAAAGGAGCCTGAGTCCCTAAAGAGAAATTTCCCAACAGGTAAGCAAGGGGTTGAATGGAAGAATGCTGAACCAAGGAGTGTGCCCAGCTATCATGGGATGGTAACAGTGGGGCCCAGGGCACTCCTCCAGGTGCTGCAAAAGCCAGGAGGGTGGTACTTTTCAGCTTGGCCCCAGTGCTGCCCAAAGCATGGCAAGGGGGCAGGTCCCTAGGTCTCTAAGGCCACCCTCCTGGCCTTGGCAGCTCTGAAGGTGCACTTAGGATAGACTCAGAGTACTGCACAATTACTGCCCCCCACCCAAGGCCCATGGTCCAAGGGTGCCCAATAAGGCCAGCAGATGGCATATCGGTTACATCACTGGACTCCCACATGGCCAACTACTGTTCAAGTCCCAGACAGGGTAGCTTGAAAACCACGTGGGATGTGTATGCATGCATGCCTAAAATACCTAGAGGAGAATGGAGGAGAAGGGATTGCAGGGATTGCAGCGTGACCATCTCCCCTGGGTGGTGATTTCTCACTTTCCCTCTCACTGTCTCTGTCTCTTTCTCTCTCTCTGCAGAACACACAAGCCTAAAACAAAAACCTCTTTAAAAAAAAGAGAGAGAGAGAGACCAGGTCAATCCTTTAGGACAGGCATCTGAGGGTTCGATCTGAAATACCAGATTTAATCTAGTTTTTATAATTGGGTTGGAAAACCCAGACAAGTCCTCGAGGTTCGTCCCTCACCCCAAATATAAACAAAGCACCATGAAGAGGACTTGCACACCTCCTACCTCATCTGCTAGGAGCTCAGACATCGTTGTCCTGGTGGGTTTGAGTATTGAATTGCCCTCTTAAAAGCTGGCAAAAATCTCTACAAGAGGCTCTAGTGGAGAAATTCCCACCCCTAATGCTCCAGGCTTCTAGCGCAGGGAGAGCTGGACTTGCTGAAAACTGTGGGATGAACCAGGAGAGAATGGGGAAAATGGAAGTAAGCTCAGGCCAAGAGGAGCCAAGAAGCTCAACCCTGCTGGGTTGGGAGGAACGGTTGCCAGGGACACCCCACCCCAACATGCTCTCTCATGAGTGCCCAAAGTCCAGGCCAGGCCTTCATCAGAGAACACAGTGAAGGACCTGGATATTCCTTACCCTCATTTCTTTTCTTCTTCTTTCTTTATTTTTTTTTGGGAGGGGGAGAAGTTTTTGCTATAGGGCGCATGCACTCGCCAGAGACGGAGAGAGACAGAGTGACAGAAAGCGAGAAATCACCCCCCAGGGGCGATGGCCACGCTGCAATCCCTTCTCCTCCACTCTCCTCTAGGGATCTTGGGAATGCACGCACAGGCACCCGGTGTGAGTTTAAGCCACCGGGTCCAGGACTCAAACTGAGGCCGACTACATGGGAGTCCAGCGACATAGCCATTATGCCAACTGCTGGTTCCATTTTCTAATCAGTGTTCCCACATTCCATCCTGAGCTCAGGATCCCGGGAGAGGTTCTCTGAGTCTCTGCCAAGAACTGGAGGGGTTTCCCACCTCCCGACCACACAGGCACCTAAGCATGTGCTGTAGCTCCAGAGAGGAGCTGGTCGCCTGGACAGATTCTCAGGCCTCCCCTCTGAGCCCCAGACCCACCCACCAGGACACTTTTCTGGGCTCTTCTGGGCAATTGGACCGGGTTTTCTGCCTTTCTCCTGCTGCCTTGTCCTTGGTGTAAATCAGATCTCCCAGGATCTCTGCTTAGCCGGGATTTAGACCTCATAGAATCATTTCGTTTTCAGACTCCTCTTTGGAGCCTCTGAGGGAGCTGCATAGACCCGGCCGGGCCAGGCGGCAAATGGACGTGGGTGTGTTCGCACGAGTCCGCGCGTGTACGTGTACAGGAGCGCGTGCCCAAAATAAGGGACGTACTGGCCAGCTCGCCGTTCTGGGAGCAGTACGGTCGGGGAGCCGCAGGCTCCGGTTTCGGCGAAAGGCCTCTCTGCCGAGCCCCGAGAGCCACGTCTCTTATGGCCTCCAGGAAAGCGAGTCCAGAAAGGTGCGAGCAGCTGCAGAAAAGCTGGCTTCTCGGCTCCTCCTCCAAACGCGCTCTGGGCCGGGCTCTGACGCCCCCAGTACTTTCGCTTTGGGCGTGATTGATACGATCCGCGCACCAAAGGCTGCATAATTAATAAAGATTACGCCCCTTTTGTCGAAACGTCCTTCTTAATTAATGGAGAAGGGGAGGCGCGAAGCGTGATTTATTTGCACTTGGAAAATTCCCCCGGCTGCGCAGGGTCTGCGCTGAGGACGCCACTGGGACCCGAGACAAATTAGCAACCGCCAGGCTGAGACGTTCTTGTTCCGGATCAAGTGTACCCCATCCTGCTCCCTCTCCCTGCGGTCTGCCGAACTCCTCTCTCTGGGTCTACAGCCCTCCACTCGGGAGGGCCTCCCTCTCCTCCACTGACACGCGCCAGCCCGCAAGCTGCACCTCCCTAACTCGCATCCTACCTTACCCCAGTCAGTGGGCACCTCCAGGAGCCCAGATGGCCGGTCCCTAGGGTCCTCTCTGGGGTGGAGCCGCGAGATGGAAAGAAGCGCTTGTCCCTAAAGCTAAGCGCGCTAGAAACTTCCATGTTCTTACGGGTGTGTGTGAGAACATGTGTGGCTATGTCCTGGTGTGGGTCTTATGTGTCTGTGTTTCTAAGTGCGTGCAGGCGCATTTTTCTAAAATACCACCTTCTCTTCCCACTTTCCTATCCACCTGCTACATACAGCCCAGGGAAAGCCGTCCACCTCTCTCTGGAGCGTTTCCACATTAAAACGCACCCTAGCTTTAACCAGAGATCCTCAGCCCCCGACCCCACCCCAGGCGGGGGAAGCAGTACTTTCCGCCCCACAGAGGCTGGGGACCAGGAGGTGGAGATGACGGAGAGGCCTTGCGGAGGGCCCGAAACCGCTTCAAAGGTTTCAGTAACGACTCTTCGGCCTTTATTTATGTCCCTATTAATACAATATCCATCATGTAGATATTGATCTTTATCCTTTAAACTGATACGCTGGGAATCAATTAGCCATGCAGATTACGTTTCCTACGTATCCAAATGTTAATCTTTCAGGCTCAGGGCCGGCGATATATTTTTTCGCAGCCAGATAGTATTGGATTTCGTTTAAAAAAGAAAAAGAGGGGGAAAAAAGGGGGCTCTCTGAAGCTCATTCCTCCTGGGGCTACTTTTCTTAACTCTTGGCCCGTGCTGGTGTTGGGATCTGGGGTCTGCGATGCCCCTCATGGGGTTTTCCAGGGAGAAGCAGCAGAACTGAGAGGTGACCTGCCCACAGGGCCACTAAGCACAGGAGCGCGGGTTAAAGTGGGGTGTGCACCGGGGTTCCCTGGACCCCACTGCGCCTAGCTGACTTTTTTCTAAAGTCCCCTCCCCCAAACCCTCATCCAAGAAAGTCGGTTCACCTTTTCAGTTTCCGCTTTTTTTCCCCTTCAAGCTCCAAGCTTCTGAATCAAAAGTATTCTCTCATCCCTTACTTCATTGTTTACGTTGGTTTAAAGGTTCATCTCAGCTAAGAGAATTTTTAGCGAAAAAAGGAAAAGGTTTTCCTGAGGGGAGGGAAGTTGAGCAAAAGTCCCGTCTAAGGAGGAAAATAATACAAACCTAGATATTCAAAGGGCCAGGGTCACCCTGGTTTGGTTGTGTTGTTTCTTTTTCTTTTTCTTTTTATTTCTCTTTTCTTTCTTTCTTCCTCTCTTTTTTCTCTCTTCCTTTGTCTTCTTCCTTCCTTCCTTCCTTCCTTCCTTCCTTCCTTCCTTCCTTCCTTCCTTCCTTTCTTCTTTCTTTCTTTCTTCTATTTCTTCTTCCTTCCTCCTCCCTTCTTTTCATCCCTTCTCCCTCCTTTTTGTTCTCTTCCTCTTTTTTGCTCCCTCTCTTTTCCTCCTTCCCTCCACTTCTTTTTCATTCTCCTTTCTGCCCCTTCAGAAGGTTGGGGAGGTGCCAGTAGGTGGCGTCATGGTTGGGATGCTGGACTCCCACATCAAAGGGCAGTTCTAGTCCAGATCGTCCCACCTTTGAAAAATCACACTGGATGCGTGTCCATGGCAGTCCAAAATTTGGAGAGGAGAATGAAGAAGAAGGGATTTCGGGGGTGGCGACACCCCTATCGCCCCTCGCTGCTGCGTGATTTCTCACTTTCCCTCTCTCTCTCTCTCCCTCTCTCTCTCTCAGTGTGTGTCTCTGACTGTGCCTCCCTCTCTCTGGCTAGTGCAAAAAAAAAAAAAAAAGAAGAAAAAGAAAAAAAGAAAGAA
>NW_006207869.1:458129-463004 GCF_000334495.1 Tupaia belangeri chinensis
CCTCTCGCTGGCTAGTGCAAAAAAAAAAAAAAAGAAGAAGAAGAAAAAAAGAAAGAAGGGGTGGTGAGGGGGGATAAAAAGATGTGTCCCCTCCCTTGGTGGGCTTCTCCCTGGTCTGTGAGCTCTCTCGGGGTACCCAGTTGAGGCAAAGGTCTCCAGGAGGCAGCTATATCTTCGTAATTCCTCCCTGAAGTCGGGGCCTAGCTCTGCAGACTAGGCCAGATTGTGCTCACTTGGCCCCTGGGGATCTCGCCTCCACACCTGTGGCATTTTCTTTGCGAGCTTGGCTGCCAGTGGTCACCACCGGTTGCCTCTGGGGACTGCCACCCAAGGCTTTGGGAGCTGGCTCACTCTCAATCAGCCTCCCCTTCTCCCCCATGAGTCCAAGCTCAGCCAGGAAACACTCCTTCACGTGTTTCTCTTTTCTTGTTCCTTGAGTCACCTGCCTCGCATCCTTCCACTGAAATCCACCTCGGAGAGAAGTTTCCTACAGGGGTTGAAAGGATCCAGGCTGAGCGGTAGCGGTGGCTCACTGTGAAGGCCCAGGCCCTGGAGCTCCTGAAGTCAGACTCAAACAAAAGCACTGTTAGCGCCCACCCACCCACTACCTACCCATTGCTCCTCTAGCCCTCCCTAGGAAGGACACACAGTCCCTGCTCTTCGTGTCCAGATGTCCTCCCACGGGCAGGAGTTCCTGCACTGGTCACTTGCCTACCTTTTTGCTACTGTGAGGAAACCTACTCCCTAACTCACTTCTCCCAGCTGGGCTCCCCCACCCCCCATTCGCCAAGTCCACGGGATCAGTCTTCCTCTCTTCCCTAAGATTCAGGTTGACTCCAACACCGGCCAGTCCCCCAGCTAAATCCCCTCAACCCTAACTCCCCTCCACACACATGCACACCAAGTACCAGCTCCTTTCACATGCACACACACACACACACACACAACAGAACACTTACTGAATTTCTCTTCTAAACATCAACTCCTCCACGAACTCTTAGAGGTAGAACCCTTTCTGGAAGATTACAGAAGATTTGCTCTAATTTTGTACAAGATGCTTTCTTCCCTGGAAGATCCAGGTCTGGTATCTTATCTTCCTTGTTTGCACACAAATGGTTTTCTCAGACCCAAATAGACGTCTGTAGGAGACAAGTTGCCGAGCCGACTCATCCTCTTTCTTCTTCGTTGCCTTTCAAAATATTATTTTTTAACATCTCATTTCTGCCCCTCTTTTCTTTTTTCTTCCTTCCCCCCCCTTTGCTTCTTTTTTTCTTTTTCTCACAAACCATGTGCTGTTTATTGAGAATCTACTCCCACATTCTCCGACCACCACTCCCCAGCAGAAGCGGTAGAGAAAGGGCCCACCACAGCAGCCGGCCCAGACCACATTTCAATGTGGCGCCCAAATCTCCATCCAGTCCCTAAATCCGAACTCCTCCTGACTGATTTTCCGAGGGGGAGAATGGTGGCGCCAAGGCGGTTGACAAGTAACTGCAGGGGGGCCTAATGACGGTTGCTGAGGCAGTGGCTGCAGGGGGCCACAGGTTTAAGTCGCGCACTCACCAATCTCGTATCTTCTCCTCAGCCCCGGTCCGGTCCTGGGGTCCCGGAAGCTCAGAAGGTCGTGATCAGGAGCCCAGCGTTTTCCTCCCTATGCACGCAGGGTGGCCTTTCTGTGAGACTGAGGGTTTTGCGGGGCGTTTGCTCCACCTAGGACTGCATCTTGCAGTCACGTCTGGGGCCTCAGAGACATTACATGGCACAGATCATAATTTCCTTTTAAGATTTGTGTCAGGCTGACTTCGAAGTGAGAGCACCCTTCAGCCTAGAGGAGCCCAGGGGTCACAAAATGCTTGTGCTTGGGGGTGGGGGTGGTCCTCAAGGGCAGAGCTCGTGCACTGAAGGTATTACATGGTTCAGGTAGAAGCCATTCAGCTGGGATTGGGAAGAAGATCCACAGCTCGTGTCTGTTTCACCTGAAGTATGGAAGAAGAAGCCGGGGGCAAAAGCAGCAGAGAAAGTAACGGCACATTATTTTACTTTTGGGGAGTCCAATTATTGTTCCCTAGGCCTCTGTTTCATTTTGTAGGTACACACATAGTGTGGGGGGGACTCTACACTCACAAACCTTGTAGAGACGTTTATGGATGCTCGGGCTGTTTTGTTAGCCTGGAGAAATGGTGCTGCCTCTCCTATCTGCGCTCGGGCTGTAGGACGCCAGCCCTCGCCTTGCAAACCTCACCACTGAGTCAGTCGTTGGCTGTTAGCAACTGTGCCCCGGCCAGGCCTTCCACGAGGGAGGGTGCAGACTCCTTTCCAGCTGCAAAGAGTTGAGGGGTAGGGTGGCTTCGACTTTGGAAAGGAGGAGGAGGAGGGAGGTCAAAGCCTCAGAGTTGGAGAAAGAGTGATTACTGAACGGGGTGGGGTTCTTCGAAACCAGTCTGGGAAACCCACCCGAAGTCAGCCGGCACTCACTCTGACGACCTGTTGCTAGCAGTTCTCCGGAGTCCCGGGGCTCTGGCCTCTGGCCAGGTTTGATCCGGCTTCGGGTGGGCGCCTCAGGCTGGGGAGATTCCCACCATGGCATGATCCTAGCCTTCCCCTACTTCTGGGAGACAGATCCCAGGGAATTTGAACTCCCAAGGACTTTGGAACTGGCCCAGCTGTACGGAGCCTGAGGATGTCCACCCCCACCCTCCCACCCTCCTCCCCGGTCTTTGGGGCCCTCTAGCCTCTGGGAGAAGGGCTGAATGAATCATCTGGCTACCAAGAAAACCTCAGAGTGCCCTGCAGGGGGGAGGGCTGGGAAGCAGAGCAAACAGGTCTCTGTCCACCAGCTTCAGGTCCCCACACTACACAGCCTCACTGCCTCTATTCTATAGCAAGTGACAGATAGTTTATGGACACCGGACTGCACATACTGGACTGACACATCCATGGGCACTCCAGACACAGTTCAAGAGGTAGCAGCTTAATTCAAGGGTCGCCTGTCCTCCAGTTTATCGGAAGACAAGGGTGTAGCAAGCACTTTTCCTGGCTTTCAGGCACTGAAAACAGCCGCCACCGATTGCCAAGTCAAAGCCAGGAGGGCTTGGAGGCAGAACCCTCCGCTCAAAAACAAAGGGGACTCAGCGGAGACATTCTTCAACCGCTAAGCCCAGTCGAGCTTGCTTTCCAAAGCAGGAAGTACACTTGGGGTTCTTACCCCCACCCCACCCATGACAGCTGACCCTGGAAAGTGCTCTGTCTGGTTCTACTCAACCTTTTGGAGGCAGAAAACTTGGAAGCAATCGAGATGCTATTCCTGAGAAGTGGCTTAGGAAATAAGAACATGGACTGTGATGATGCCAGTCTCAAAAAGAAAATTTCCCTTTTGGCAAATTAAATCATTTGATGTAAAACCAGGTTAGATGCAGCATTATTCTGAGCC
Organism: Tupaia belangeri chinensis; assembly: GCF_000334495.1. Classification (NCBI taxonomy): domain Eukaryota; kingdom Metazoa; phylum Chordata; class Mammalia; order Scandentia; family Tupaiidae; genus Tupaia; species Tupaia belangeri. The sequence continues at coordinate 461,560 of NW_006207869.1, forward strand.
CCATCTCTGCTGGGTGCTACGAATGCACAGGCCTCCATGGTTGGGAAGAGGGGGTGTCCAGACATTTTAGGGGCTCCTAGAAGCTGGTCTCAGCTGCTCCGAATGTCAGCCTCAGGCAGTACCCAAAGCTTGTCTGTTTTCCACACTTGGGAGTGGGTTTTTAAAGGGCCAACTTGTGGATGGTTCAACAGCTACACTCTCCCCCCCCCATCTTGCCTTCTGAGTTTGCCTTAATTAGGGGGTGGGGAATTAGGGTTGGGGCCTGAGTTCATGTCAAAACTGTCAAACGAGGTGGGGGGAGGGGAGACAGAGAGGAGCGGAGGACTCAGGGCCCAGGAAAAATTCAAAAATCGTAAAAGGAAAAGGGGGAACTTGAAGCCCAGAAGTCATTGTTTCCTTTATTTCAAAGGGAAAAAACCTGCTCGATTCTCATCCTTTTGATTGATTAAGGCCCTGAATACCTCGCGGCCCTGGAGTGACAGTCCCTGAATAGACTGGAGCGAATAAAGCGCAGTGCAGAGCGCGGGGCTGGCACTCGGGGGTGTAAAGGAGGCGAGTTCGCTGGCACTTACCAAGTTATAAATAAGAGGCTATGCACAATGGTACCTTCTCTAAGGACAGACAGTCTTTACAACACTCCTGGCGTCATACCCTGCTGGGGACTCTTCAGCTCCTAGCCAAGACTTTGCTCCTTTTATTTTTCCAGCAGTTTAGTCTGAATACCATAATAAATTCCTGAGAACAAACGCTGCAGCCGGGCAAAACTTGAACATATAAGATGCATCTCTGTCTATGTATCGGGAATCTATATACGTGGAGATTTAGAGCCCTAGCTTCCCAGAGCGGCAGGTTTTTAAATCAGGATAGAAGACAATTTTCTCTCCCCCCCCCAATTCCCCAAATGCAGCCTTCAACTAAGAAGTCCTGGGGGCCTAGCCACGGTCGAGGTCTCTGCTTCACACTACTCCTGCCCCAGACTGAGAAGACAAAGAGCCTTATCAGCACACCCTGGACTTCTCTTGAGAGGAGCCACACAGGGTCCACCCGGTTCCAAGACAAGGCAAAGGGGATTCTGATCAGAGAAAGGAAGGCTAAGTATGTCTGGGGCTCTGGGTGCCATATTGGAATTGCGCCCCCTCCAGCAGCAGTAAGCCAAGAAAAAGAGAGACAGAGAGATCCACAGGGAGGAAGAGAGACGTATGAAGACAGACACAGAATGAAAGGAATGGAGTTAGAGAGACACACACAGGAGCTTCACAGAAAGAGACAGGAAGAGAAAGTTAGGGCGAGACCAGAGTCCCACGTAGGGAGTGACAGACTGAGACGGAGACAGAACTAGAGACTCCTCTCTACCCTCGGCTGCTGCCATCTCCCTCGGCTGTCTCTCCTAGTTTCCAGGGGACCTTCTTCTCTCCTAGGGAAGGGGCTCGGGCGCGGGGCCGCTG
>NW_006207869.1:463046-465052 GCF_000334495.1 Tupaia belangeri chinensis
GCGGGGACTGGCCACGCCCTCGCCATGGCCAGGGATGGGAAGAGAAAGTGGCCGCTGTCGCCCAATCAGCGCGTGTCTCCGCCACCCGGGATGGTCTCCCCGTCGGCCAATCGCAGCTCAGGGCTCCTGACCAAGCTTTGGGTGAAAGAACTAATAAATGCTCCCGAGCCCGGATCCCCGCACTCGGTGTCACGACGGGAGGAGACTCAGGCTGCGCTCCCGCCTCACCCCTCTCCCCGGTTTGTCGGTTCGTCGTGGCGCAAGCTCCTTATCCAGCGCCCCCAGCTGCGGGGCCACTCGCCCAGACTCGCACCAAACTTTTTCCGCCCTGGGCTCGGGATCCAGGACTCAGGGCCTCCCCGCCCACCTCTCTCCCGAGTTCCCACTCGAGGCTTTGGACTGGGAGCGCGCGGCCCCCTCCCCGGGGCCCTCCCTCTTGCTCTCGTTTTTTTGGGGGAGGGGCTCTCTACCCTCCGGAGAGTTCCCGAGGGTCATCCGCGCCGTGCTCAACTTTCTTTTTCTCCTTCACCTGGATATAATCTCCGAGCGAAGCTGTCCCCAGGATGACCACGCTGGCCGGCGCTGTGCCCAGGATGATGCGGCCGGGCCCGGGCCAGAACTACCCACGCAGCGGGTTCCCGTTGGAAGGTAAGGGAGGGCCTCAGCGCCGAACGGATTCCGCGAGGCCTGGGAACGACTGCCCTATCCCAGCCTGGGCATCTCCGGTCTCCACAGGCTCGTTTGTTGCACCTGGGAGTCCATTTCAGGGGCACTCACCACCCCAAGAAGCAACAGCCGGAAGCGAGACCCCACTCGGTTTTCTCTCTGCAAAGGGAGCCGGTGCTCTCTGCAAACCCTGGCGGAACCTGATGGCCGGGCCTGTACCGGGCCATCCACTTCTCTCCGTTGTTTTGGAAATGCCCTGATGTAAAAGGGGATGAGCCGACTTCTGAGCACCAGAAGCAGCTTCTCCGCATTTTGTCCACCCTCAGTTGTCTCAAAATGATCCCAATTGCACTCACATCTATGAAACTCTGGTTATTATTTTTGGAAGATTTTTCTCCGGCAAAGTTTTGGTGGCTAGCCCCTGTCTAGTCTGTCATCCTGATTAGAATCTTTAGGATTAACTAGTTATTAATTAGAGTTGCTTTTATCTCAAGTGGTGTCTTGAGGTTTCCATACCTTGTTTGGGAACTGCTTTTCAATCAGCCAGAAGATTCTGAGAATCCCAGGGAGGCAGGAAGCTTTGCAAGCCCGAAGCACACTTTCACACAGTCTTGAAGATTAGGGCACCAGGGGTGGGTGCTGACCCAGTGGCACCCTTCACCCTCCATCCAGAGTAAAGTGTAATATCCAGGGTACGGATGTGGGCTGAGCGACATGTGGCAGACGCTGTCCTCGTCCCAAGGTGTAACAGGTGACATATCTATCTGCCTGTGGTCTTCTGTTCGGATCCTCTATGACCCCTGGCAGGTGCCCTGTTAGTCAGAAACTCTGAGGGCTGTCAGTTTCTGAAATTCCTTAGAAAGGTGGTCTCGATTGGGCAGGGTTTGGTGGGAGCAGAGTTCCCCAAGACTAGCACCTGGATGAACTTCTCTGCCAGGACACTGGTTCTAGAGGAAGAAGGGTATTGCCTGCTGCCCGGAGCAGGGAAGGTGTCATTTTTTAATTTTTTTGGGGGGAAATTATCTTGCCCCGGTTGTTCTAACCACACCAGATGATATGCCCCTGAACTCCTTAGTAATGTGAACAACTGGGATTGAAAAAGGATCTGGGGCTGGGAATCCAATTCTGAGCAGTTTTAATGTTGGGGCTGCCACATGTGGATTGGCCAAGAGAGTGTGAAATCAGGTGGGTTTATCTATCCTGTTGCCGTTCTGTGCTTCCTAACTTTCCCCTTGCCACTCTCTCTTTTCTACCTTCTCCCAGTGTCTACCCCTCTGGGCCAGGGCCGTGTCAACCAGCTCGGTGGCGTATTTATCAACGGCAGGCCGCTGCCCAACCAC
>NW_006207869.1:465779-469199 GCF_000334495.1 Tupaia belangeri chinensis
ATCCGCCACAAGATCGTGGAGATGGCCCACCACGGCATCCGGCCCTGCGTCATCTCACGCCAGCTGCGAGTCTCCCATGGCTGTGTCTCCAAGATACTGTGCAGGTACCAGGAGACGGGCTCCATCCGTCCCGGTGCCATCGGTGGCAGCAAGCCCAAGGTGAGCGCCCGGCCAGACCCTGACACCTAGCATGTAATCTTCCACATTGGGAAGGAGCGGGCAGTGGCAAGTGCTGCCATGGGGGCTTTCCAAGGAGTTCTTTTTTAAGTCCTTGAAGGTGTGTGTGTGTGTGTGTGTGTGTGTGTGTGTGTGTTTGTTAGGGGTGTGGGGGTGTGTAACAGCCTTAAACAGGCAGTCAATCTTGATGAACTCTGTACAGATCTGATCACTTAAGTACATATTCTGCAGTGTAAAAGTTTGTATGTTCTGATTAAGTTGCTGTATAAGTATTAGACATTTACAAGTATCTCTTCATCCCCCCCATCAGAATTAAAGATAATGCTTTTTTTCTATAGTGTCTTACCCAATGCTCCTCACACAGTAATTACTAAGCAAATATAAATGACTTACTGAAGTTATTCTTGCCATAGTTGATCTACAGGGAGTTTTTTTTTGTGTTTGTGTGTGTGTGTGTGTGTGTGTGTGTGTGTGTGTGTGTGTGTGTTAGTGGTGTGGAGGGAACTCAGTTGCTGCCAAAGCTGGAGACTTCGTATTGAACGCTCTAAGGGAAAGCTCCAGCTTTTTTGCAAAGGAAAACTTGCGTGAGCCTGTGTGCATGCAAATGCGTATGTGTGTACACGCGTGTGTATATTTCTGGCAATCTTGGAATCCTAATCAAATTATGTCAATAGACAAACACTTCAAGTTTGCAAACTGTACGTGCCCACCTGTTGCTCATTTCTTCCCCTAGTGTCTTCCCAGCTGCCAGCTACAACTCTGCACTTTCCAGAATGAATCGAAGGCACTCTTTTGGGTTTTCTGCTGTTTTCCCTTCTGACTCTCACCTTGAATCTCTCAGTGCGAATTGTTTTCAAGGAGTCAAAAGCTTGCATGATTAGTTTTCTTTGTAATGAGCCAATGATTCTTGTTTTCTAAGGAGTAGTTGGGTTCTATCCTCAGATTATTTTGGTTCCTTTTTTTTAAAAAAAAAGAAAGAAAGAGTGGCACACTGAATAGGGCTGAGTAGGAGGAGATTATACAATCTGCTCCCCCCCCTTCTGGATGTGAGAAAAAGCCAATATGATTTGAGCAAAACTGAAAAGATTAGGGTCAACTGAAGACTCCCCTCCCACCCACTCTCCAGCACCTTCACAACCTAAGAATCTTTGGAAACTCTCCCTTAGGGAGGAACGGGGTGGGAGCGTCGGTGTCGGCCTCTCTGATTATCCATGTTCATTACCCACTCTCATTTTTATAATTTTTTCAAAACCTGGACACTTACATTTTGCATTTCATTTTCTTTTTACTCTAGCTAAAGTCCTTGCGCCCCTTTGAGGAGCTGCAAGTTGCAGACCTAACTTGATTTTTTAGCTCCTCTTTCAAGTATTCCTCTTTTAGTTTCATTTTCGTATTGATTCTGTGTAAGGACTTGCCTTTATTTCCAAAGATGAGAAAGTACAACTCTCATCTCCAAAATGTTATAATTCTTCCTAATTTATCCGGGTCATCCGAGCTTATCCGAAGAGGTTGGGGGAACATCAGGCTGCTGTGGAATGGGATGAGTGCCTGCCTACCCTTTTATAAAGAAAACCGCCCCAGAGAGTTGGGGTCCTTTGGCTCACAAGAGAGACCTTCCCAAAAGATGCAGGAGGCTGAACTGGGCCAGCGGTGGTGGGGCAGCCTCATTTGGCCTCAGAGTTCCGGGTACCAACGCCCGCCCGCCTGTTCTCTTAAAGCAGGTGACAACACCTGATGTGGAGAAGAAAATTGAGGAATACAAACGGGAGAACCCAGGCATGTTCAGTTGGGAAATCCGAGACAAATTACTCAAGGATGCGGTCTGCGATCGGAACACCGTGCCCTCAGGTACCCGGCCTATTAACGTCGCCCCGAGGCGCCGCTATTACCCGAGCGAGATCGCCAGAGCCATAATCACCCCAATTATCGATCCAAGCTATTGGGAGATGGCCTCTCCCAAGGCCCTGAAATATTTACGAACCAGACATTCATTCGTGGTGTGGCATTTTATGAGGGGAGGAGGGAGCTACTTGTCCTGGGGGCGGATGGTTTGGAGACTGCTAAGGTCTCCCCAAAGAGGATTTCTGTAGCGGAGGCAAGGCAGGAAACGTGAGGCCGAGGCCAAGCGTTTATTAATATTGATGTTCCCTTTTAAAGAGAAACAAATGTTTTGGTAACCCCAACCGAAGGGAGGTGGGGCCCTGCCAGCCAAAGCTTTGCCGAGTGCGCAAAGGAGGGAGCTTCGACAAGGGCCCCCGATTTTCCTCGAGAATTTCAGGGCCCATCCGGCGCCCCCGGCAGCCTGCGGGATTTGGAGAAGAGGGGCAAGCGCAGGGCCAGCGCGAGGGCACGCGGAAGAGTTTGTTTTTAATTAAAAGGAAACTCCCTTTTCCCCCTCTGCCTGAACGATATATTTCAGAGCATGGATTTGTTTACCAGACTGGAATCTGGAAAAAATAAATGGGGGAGAGTGCATTTTCTTTTGATTTTTACAATAGGAAACGATTCTGCAGTTGAAATTCAAACCCTTTATAGCCTTAAGAAAAGTTGAATTGCAGGGAACTGGTCCGCTCTGGTTCTTCCTTTACAAGAACCAGGGGGCCCAGTGTCATCAGGTGGGGAGGAGGGAGTTGGCAGGGTGGGCTGGCGGGAGACTTCTCTTAGATTGGAGACCTAGAGCCCCGGATATGGCGTCCAGAAGGGAACTCCTTCCAGCCAGAAAGACAGGGACAGAGGAGGCACTTCCCGGCTGACTGGGAGGTGGGAGGTGTGGGTTTCTCAGGCTTCATCTTTCCGTACTTAGATGCGGATAACCGGGTGGAGGGTTTGAATGGGCAGGTGAGACCTTGATGAGGAGCTGGGGGGACGCAGAGATCCAGGCGGCCGGCAGAACCCAGCGGTGCAGGGCCGCCCTTCTAGCCAGCTGGCTGGACAGCTGGAACTTAGGGTCTTCCTAACTGCCAAGGCCGAGGGTCTCAACCCCCTGTGCTTTCTCCCTCCTCCCCGCCCCAGTGAGTTCCATCAGCCGAATCCTAAGGAGTAAATTTGGGAAAGGCGAAGATGAAGAGGCTGACCTGGAGAGGAAAGAGGCAGAGGAAAGCGAGAAGAAGGCCAAGCACAGCATCGACGGCATCCTGAGCGAGCGAGGTAGGGAACGCCCGGTCGGCCACGTTGGCCCTGTGTCTTATGGAGGCTGACGGTGGCCCAGCCTGGGCTTGTGTCATGTGTCAGTGTCTCTCCTCG
>NW_006207869.1:470201-472621 GCF_000334495.1 Tupaia belangeri chinensis
GGGGGGGAGGGCATTCAAGTGAAAGACCAGAGAGACACGCGCAAGTCAAACCAATTTTTTTTCTCTTCTGCTTAATTTTTCTATTTTGCGCATCTTCCTTCTGCACCACTTCCAGCTCTTGGGGACCTAAAATTGTGAACTGTACTCTAGATGAGGGGACACACCTGTTGTCTTCAGGTACTGGGGACTAGGTATCTCCATTGAGGGGCCGAAGGTAGAGGGTACTTGTGCCTCCAGAGATTGAAGTCGCTTTTGCACCCTCAGGAGAAAGGCCCTTGTCTCTAGTTTCCCGCATCCAAGAAGAGAAAGAGAGAGAGAACTTCTTTGCGCATTGGGTCTCCCAAGTTGGTACACACGTAAATGCCTGTGTGTGTGTGTATGTGTGTGCGTGTGTGTGTGTGTGTGTGTGTGTGTAAGTTGGCAGTTTCGGATTTCTTTTAAATTGTCTTTCAAATATGATGAGGTTTAACCTGTGTGTGTCTGGGAATCAAAGCATGCCCAAGCTCTGGGTTACAAATCAAAGAAATCTGGGTTTTTGGCTCCTAGTGCTGGCACCCTCTGCCCCCAGGGTGCAGACCACACACTCTTTGTTGTCTGTGGCCTGTCAGCACTGAGAAAAATCTTCCCTCAGGGGGCCAGAAGTGCGGCCTGCTTCCCCTCTACCTACTGCAAGTCTTCTTCCAACTTTAAAGGTACTCAGACATAAAGAAAGAAACAGCAGTGTATGTCATTAGATTTTAACCAGGAATGGATTACTGCAGCAGCAGCAGCAGCGGGAGAGAGGGCATTGTGTCTAGGCAACTTTGGCCTGGCGGATAGTTGCACCTCTTCAACCGTGTGAATGGTTAGGATGCTTTGGTGCCCAACTGGAACCTAGAGCTCCTTCATCTGGGGCTAGAATTTCTGAGCTGAGCTGAGTTTTGGAGTGCCCTGGAGAGGTTCTCCAGATGGCCCTAGAGCATGCTTGCTCTGTGACTAGCCAGGGCTGCACTCTCACCAGACTGTGAGTCTAGAAACTAGTTGATGCTTTTACCTTTAATGCACAACCTAGAGATGATGGGCCACTGGCCCTACAGAGCAGCCGCTTCTCAAGTCCATGCAAAATATAGACCTAACTTCGAAGGAACGCTTAGATTTGGATGTGACGAATCCAGATGCCTGATTTTGGAGATATAGCTGCTCTGGTGTGCACACACACACTCAAGAAAAAGACAGACCAAACCACAGCAGGTCGGGTAGGGAGATGACATATACTCACGCTCTCCTCCCTTTCCAGCAGGAAGCTGACGTGGACTCAGTCTAAGCCCCTTTTCAGAGGGGTTCATTTATGCCCAGGTGCTTGAAAAGATACCTTGGCTTTTATCTCACACCTCACTGCAGCTCAGAGATGCTGGGGAGGGAGGAAGGCAAGGAATCAGACACCTCCAAGCCACACAGGTTCCTGCAGGCAGCCAGGAGAAGAGCCTGGAGCAGTCAGAGAGGCTCCAGTCTCAGGCTTTGCTACTTGTTGCTCGAGGCCTCGGCAGGGCAGATCGGCCTCTCTGCAGCACAGGCAACTGAGGCGCAGGAGACAAAACGGCCCAAATGAGCTGGTCAAACATTTGTACAACTTTTCCAGCTTTTACAAAGAAGGCCTTCTCTACACAATCTACACTTGGAGATGAACTTGGGAGACAAAGCCTGGAGAGTCCATTGAAACTCACACTTTAGCTCGGCCCAGACAAAGCTCCAGCTCGGAGCAGCTTGATGTGAACAAAGGAAGGCAACCTTTTTATAATTCAAGGAGAAAAGAAGAGAAAACAGCCCCACAAAGGGCCGAGAATAGACATTATGGGCTTGCAATGAGGGATGAATTATTCAATGAGCCCCAATAGCTGCTGCGCCAGGAAGTTTTATGGACTCTCCAGCGTGGAAAAAGTGGCCATTTCACCTACAAAATGTTTCTAGTCTTTTGGGCTGTCTAGCTGGGCTGGCTGCCATTCAAGGGCAATTGCTACCATTTTTAAAATCCGAGATTCTCCCCAGTGGGGGCTGTGCCGTTTAACACACACACACACACACACACACACACACACATACACACTCACACTCAGAGGCTGAAGCCTAATTTAATTTGAGGTTGTCAAGGAAGAGGCAGCGTCAGTCTCTTCAGTGCCTCTAGTTCCCTTTCCGGAGGAGCCCTGGAGGGCACGAGGGGCCCAGAGAAGGGACAGGGTGAAGTGTTCATTTTAAAGTCTAGAAACCTCAAACATTCCTCTCTGGTGTTCGGGCACCCAAAGTCCCGGGCTGCTTTGCTTTGTAAAATAGAATGGATATGGATAAAGCGCTGGCCCGTGGTGAGGAGAAAGTTGACGGTGGAGAGAATTTCGGGTGCCCGGACTAGTGCCACGCGTTCAGCAAAGGTTCTGGCCCAGTGGGTT
>NW_006207869.1:472675-473484 GCF_000334495.1 Tupaia belangeri chinensis
AAGGGCAATTTCTCCCATTTTTAAAATGAGAGACTCCCCCCAGTGGGGGGTGTGCCGTTTAACACACACACACACACACACACACACACACATACACACTCACACTCAGAGGCTGAAGCCTAATTTAATTTGAGGTTGTCAAGGAAGAGGCAGCGTCAGTCTCTTCAGTGCCTCTAGTTCCCTTTCCGGAGGAGCCCTGGAGGGCACGAGGGGCCCAGAGAAGGGACAGGGTGAAGTGTTCATTTTAAAGTCTAGAAACCTCAAACATTCCTCTCTGGTGTTCGGGCACCCAAAGTCCCGGGCTGCTTTGCTTTGTAAAATAGAATGGATATGGATAAAGCGCTGGCCCGTGGTGAGGAGAAAGTTGACGGTGGAGAGAATTTCGGGTGCCCGGACTAGTGCCACGCGTTCAGCAAAGGTTCTGGCCCAGTGGGTTTGGGGGGTGCTGCTGAGACATCTTTCCAGGGGACACCTTTGGCCCAGGGTCGGCTGGCAGACACCAGGACATAGGCAGGCAGGCTCTGACCTGGCAGAGGTCAGAACCACCCTCGTTCTTCGCTCTGGGCTCCTCTCCTTTCTCCTAAAAGCCCCCTTCCCCCTTATCTTCCCAACTTTGCCTTTCTCTCCGCCAACCCGAGGACAGCCGAGCTCAGGTCGGTGCGCCCACGTGCGCGCAGTAAGCGCAGTAAGCCCCGGCTAGGTCCACCTTTCCCGCAACCTCGCTGGGGTGAAAAGAGAGTGTAGGGTTGGCCCAGAAACACCTACCACCACCCCCGCCCCGGACCCGCACTGAGATCGTAGCCCGCGCG
>NW_006207869.1:473588-504460 GCF_000334495.1 Tupaia belangeri chinensis
CCGCCACAATGCGCTGGACCCCCTCTCCTGCGCCCTGCGCCAAAGCGCCGCTCCGCGCCGCCCCCTCCCCTACGCTCCGGCCGGCTCGAAGCTTAGCTCGCCGGGCTGCAGCCGACTCAATTGCCTCCTTTATGTCCTTCTCACTTTCATCTAGACACAGCCCGCCTCCCCCCTTCTTCTCCCCTTTTTTTCCTCCCTTGCCTGAGGCTCACATTAGTGAAATTTCTGCAACCTCCCCCCATTTTTTTTTTCTTATTTTAAAGAAAGCCCTTAACACAAAAGCGGTGACTAATCAATAGAAAGTGCTCCTTCATCATCCTCTCCTCCTCCTCCCCCTACCCTTCCCCTCCTCCAGCTCCTCCAGCAGGGTGACGCTTTTCCTGTTTGTGAGTTTTGGGAAACATTTTTGCTTTGTGCCGTAATGGAATTACAGGACAGATGAGGACTGTAAATGGACACGCGACTGCGAGCCTCTCGCTTAAATATTTAGATGCAACGTTACAATTACTGACTTGTTGTAGCGGCTTTGAAGTGGCAGCTCCGGAGCGCAGGGGGAGAGAGGCCAGATTGCCAAATTGATGTTTTGATTGGGACTGGAGATACACTTTCATAGACTTTTCCCCCCTTTTAAAATTACAAGTGAGCGTGGGAGGTTTGCGATCATTTCAAAGACCGAATTAAGAAACCTTAAGCATGGGGTCGGTTGGGAGTTTTTTTTTTTTTCCCTTTCATATCGCTACCCTCCAATTTTACGTTTATGAAAAGGTATCTTTATTATTGTTATTTGAGGGAGAAAAAGTGACAAAATTTTTGCTGGAGTCCCCGTTTTGTTTGTAAGCTCGCGAGCTTTTCAAAATTCACGAGGACTTCAGCTTTTCAAGAGTGCAGAAGATAAGACAAGCCAAATAACATAGCTAAAGCTATAGAGGCCCCCTGAACATTTCATTTCTAGCGGAATCCTGAAAAGAACACTTTAATCATTAAGGGAGCGCTGACATCGAGGAAAACGCAAGATGGTTTCTTTTCCTGGGAGTGAGCAGGGGAGAACATTTGGACGCAATGTTAGAGGGAGAGGAGGCGGAGGACACACTTTCCCACAGATTAAAGTCATCGGGTATAATACCATAGGTTTGTGGCATCAAAACCTTTATTAAAGTGGACGGCTCAGCCCTGCTGCAAGTGCATTTGTCAGGATTCCGAATTTGACCTCAACGTGGTCGCTAGTCCTTAGGGTACATTTCATATTTTCTGAAGTCCTGCTAACACTCCCTAAACGAATACCGCCCATTTGAAAGAGTATTGTAAATATCAGTTCTTGAACCTAACGCTGTGTGCCTTTGGTTACTGTAGCGGTAACGGCTTTGCTGCTGGAGCAATTTGAAAGGAAACAGCAGAGTTCGGCTAGTGAGCTTTTTTTTTGTTTTTCCCCAACCTAGCCTATTTGGTTTGGTTGACTGCTGTACGCTTGCTTTCTAGCCTTATTGAAAACATGCAGATTTTCTAATTAATGCTTGAAATCGTATGTTTATTTTGGGGTTTGACTTGATTGTTGATAGCCCCAGAACGGGGACGAGGGGCTTCAACTGCGTAGTAATTATTGAAGGGTCATTTAAAAGTCCCCAGGGCTGAACGATAAAACCCACCGGGGCGGTGGGGCGGAACCGGCAAAGCGCGCCTGGGTTTAGGCGAGGGGAATATGCCGAAATGGATCACCAACAGGAGCCTTGCCACTAAAGGCGGATGGCTTCAACATCAATGAATGTATATTTTGAAGACAACAGCCACAAAAGATCCTTCCTAACCAGGAGCTTAAATATGTAAGTTGTATATAAAAATAAATGACCAATGAAAATTAAAAGCTGCCCCAGCAGCAACAGAAGAACGGTGTATGTGTGTGTGAGAGAGTTTGGCCTGGGCTGGAGTAGAGAAGGTTTAAATCCGGTGGGATTCTATGACAGGTAACTTATTTATGCTAGTAAATAAAGATTAAAGAACCATTAAGAATGTACATACATAACTAACAAGCCACTAAAAGGCAATTAAGCAGTCAGTTTAATGTCTTATCTCAGTGGCTGCTCTGGGGTTGTTTTACAACTAGGAATTAAAATCTGAAAAGGAAGTTTTCAGCAGCTCTGGCCAAATATTGATTAAGTAGCTGTTTGTTGATACCATTGTTGTGCATTAAAAGGCCGGGAGCTCAGCCCCTCAGTGGCTATCTTCCATTGTGAGGGATTCTGAACCACAGAGATCAAAGCGGGATCATTTCAATTTATCTGTCTTAGAAAATCCTCCTTTTCCTCTGAAACCTCTAAGGAGGACTTGACCAAATTCTCTTTAAGAAATAGGAACTGAACCGAGTTCCATGTTGTAGGTTTGTAGACAAAACTCACGGGGTGTTTTTAATTATCGCATGGTGATTTCTTGTTTAGAACTGAGGCTAAGATGGTTGAATTTATCATCCAATCGATTCTCATTTTGTGGGGTGTGTGTGATGAGGAGGGGGCATGAGAACTCTCTGCCCGTCGCTCAGTTTCTAAATATGGAAGTTTTACTAAAGAGGCCTTCCCAAATGAAATGATATTTAAAAAAAAGGATGTTAGTTTTTTTTTTTTAATGTGAAATTAGGTGGGGAATAATTAAATACACAGGAAACAGAGGGCTATATCAATTACATCTCCCTACATGTGTTTTCATAATTTTTGTGTTTATAGGTAGTTAGATGATTCTTCTGTATATTTTTAAAGTTCCATAATATAGGAGTAGATACGTGTTTGTTTGTGTGGATAGTATGTGCATCGTTAGAGTTTATTTATAAGTCAGTCACTAAGAATTATGCTGGCAATAAACTATATCCAATTGCACAAAATAAAAGGTTTATTTATCTATGGATTGCATTTTTAGAATCTTCAGAATGTGAGGTGATAGTGCAGCTTATGATTCATATTCAGTTATTGAATGCTAGCAAAAGTAGTTCTCTGAATCATTTTATGACTTGTTTGGCTATTGATTTTTAGATGAACTATTTGACTTTTGTTTGTTTAAGAACTCAGTGTATTTGCATTGGTTTTTCTTTATTATGACAGCAAAAATTCTTACAAGGGCTCTTTTGGAAATACCATCTCTGTGCTTAATTTGCAAATTCCAACAAATCACTCTAACTGAGGTTGTAAAATGTATGCCAGATTCAGACTCCGGGTATTTAACTGTATATCTTGGATCTGCCAGTATGGGTTTTTAAAAAAATCTTCTCTGCACTTATTTTAATATTAAATCATTGTGCATAGGTTTTGTATCTATTTATTTATTACTCTTTCTTATTTATCCTTGAATAAGATGAATCTTGGCATACAGAACAAAATCTTTAATGGTTATTTTTCTATTAAATAGTTCTCCAAATTAATAATCCATCTATGCTCAAATGTTCTCTGATGTATTGGGTAGTCAGAAAAAGTTATGATGTGTTTTTTTCTATGCAAAAAATGCGTCATGACTTTTTAGACAACCCAATAAAACGTTTAGTTCCAGCCCTTGAAGTGTAGAGCAAGTGCCTGAAACAGATTAGGCTGGAAGTCTGAGTCAGGTCAGATCTTGTATGGCTTCCTTGTCTTGGGTCCAGATAGAGCACTAGAGAGTTCTGGATTGCCTGCCTCACAGAAACATGTGTATTTCATACACACATAGAATTAAAGGGGCATTTTCCTCCTTGGGTATTGGGCTATGTGTTCATACATTGCCAGAGAGACAGCAGGTTCCAGCTTCAAATTAGGAGCTGATCTTACTTAGCACCAAGGCAGAATTGTTGACCTCAAACTCGGCTGCCTTCAACTGGAAAACTGGAATCCTGGTCTTGAGAATGTGAAAGAGAATTTCAGATGTTGTTATTCTCCTGGAAGATGAACACCAAAGTGAGAACAAAATTACAAAGCTTCCCAATGACCAACCTCTGACCTGTTCAGAAGGATTTTTCCCCCATTCACACCAGTCTTTAGTAGATCATGACTGAGTTAGCTCAGCTTTTACTCTGCCCTGCAGGGCTGAGGCAAACCCTGAACCCAATAGTGCTGGAAGTTTTTACTGGAATCGGAACATCTTTCTTCTAAGGAAAATTTCTTTGAAATTATTTGTGTTGAGAGTATGCTCTGAAATGAGCTCTCTCTCTATATATATACATATATATATGCTGTTATATATATTTATATACATATATACATATATATGTATATATATGCTGTTATATATATTTATATAAAATTTTAAAGTTTTAATTGGGATATGTACAGTTGTCACCGATGTTGTAAAACATTTATCCAAGAGTAATGCGTTTAAAAGTTTAGTCTTATCAAAGGGAGATATGAAAATCATGGAATGTAGTTTTGAGGACAGCTGAGGAATAATAGGCTTTATGATTCAATGGTTGTTTTTCTTCCTTTTCCCTGATAAACATAGAGAAAAGATGAATAGGTCATGTCTGCTGTGGAAATGGCCACTTCTTTTCAACCAAGAAATTGTATCTTAATTAAAAAGGAAGCAATGTAACACTTAAAATTGAGTTCACTGCACATTTCTCTTACAAAGACAAGTCTAGAGAAAGCATTTCACCTTGTAGGTTGCTTATAGAAAAGTTTGTAGCATTTTGAATTTGACTGCAGAATTTTAAGTAAAACAAACTAAAATATCTTCTTTTGGGGGTAAAGCAACCTGGAGCTGCCTGAATTTTCACATTCTCATCTTACTGCAGTGATTGAGAAATGACCTTCCTTAATACAGCAAAGTAGAATTCATGACAGGTAATATTAAGCTAGCTGTATGTTTCTTTCCTTAAACCCATTCAATAATTTCTTAAACGGACTTTCCTATGTACTGTTATTCGGCCAGACTTACTGCATCTACAGTGGGATATTAATACCAACTCTTGATTTTAGGAACCAAGTCCTCATTTATTTTGCACCTAGTCTGATGGATTCTACTTCAAATAACTGACCAAAATGCTTTGTGAGGATGGGAGACTCTTCTTCACTGACTTAACACAGGATAGAGAGAGAAGGAATATACTGAGTTTCAGCATTAAAGAATTTAGAGGGTCATACTGAGCATTCAAATAGCATAGTTTTCTGAAGCCAAATGCAGATTTTCAAATCTTTATAATCTACTAATGGCATAGATTTGGAAACAACTGCAGAGTTAAATGCATTCGTCTTGTGTCATTAAATGTAAGTAATAAGTGAGTTAGGCTCGAATAGTTAGGAAAGTGAATTGCTGTGTAATTTGTATTAGTCTATTGTATACTTTCATAGTAAATATTGATGGGACCACATTCATACTTGCATTTTTAACATTAAGCCTACATTTGTGTTTTGTGATTTTTATAGGTACACAACATGCTAAAGTACAATGGCCATATCTCTCATTTTTTTTTTTTTTTTTGGGAAAACCTCAGTGTAGGCAGAACTTATCCAGTTAATAGGTACTTGGGCGTTGCATGTGAATATTAACATCTTTGTTTCCTTTATAGTACCTATGTCTTCTTTTCCAACATTTTCTTTGGAAATAATTATAGAGTCAATGAATTTGTCTTCAAACCATATTTTTAAATGCTCCCAATATTCGATGTATTCTCATGATTAAGACAATCTTGGCCAAAAGGTATGTGCTTGTGTGTGTCTCAATTATCATGACTGAGTTTAACCTAAAGAAAATGAATTGGCCCAGTTAACTTTATTATAAGAAAAACGGTAGGTTTCTGTTTTCTGAATCGTCATGCGCCAGTTTCTCGATTGAGGTTCGCTGAAGTACTTGAGTGCTTCTTGTCTCATCTGGTTTAAACCCACTACAAAGTACTTCCTTACATCTCTTACTGCCTTACAAAGCAGTATCCAAGGTCAAAGTGGCCTGCTCTTGCGTCATCATTTTTTTCTCTGAAATTTAGGCCGAATGCATTTCAGGTGTGATCTCTTGAGCTCTAGTTTTGACATCTGTAAAAGGGGGCACATCAGAGCAACTTACCAAGGTTCTGTGAGAATAAAATGAAAAGATGAACGTTCTGTGCACATTACCCCATCATAGCAAAATGCAAAGTCTTTGGAGAAAAAACCACTCTGAACATGCAGAAAATGACCAGTCCACAAACTAGCAGATGGGCTCTGCCCAAGGGCAGATAAAAGCTTAATTCAAGGCTTAGAAGCAACAATGAAGACCAAACACACACACCACACACACACACACACACACACACACACACCCTCCTTACAAAGTCCACTCTCACCAAGTGAAAAAAAAAGCAGTTTTAAGCAACTATTTAA
This sequence comes from Tupaia belangeri chinensis, assembly GCF_000334495.1. NCBI lineage: Eukaryota > Metazoa > Chordata > Mammalia > Scandentia > Tupaiidae > Tupaia > Tupaia belangeri. Next base: position 479,888 of record NW_006207869.1, read on the forward strand.
TGGAAAATACTTCATTGATTTATTAACCTGGAAACGTAATACAATTCTAAAATCTTTCACTGAGAAGTCAAAAGATAGTTCTTGATCACTTTTCCTTCCAGTTTATCAAGATGGTTTTTCTCAGATTAATGTGTGTGTGTGTGTTTTCAAAACAAAACTTTTCTTTGTTTTTGCATGAATTCTTTTTGCCAGATCAGAGATGGGCAAAGATGTTGCTCATACATATAATCTCTGCATTTTGTGGAATTGTTCTTTTCAGTTTCTCAACAGTCCCTCCATCAGCCTGCTCTGTGACTCTTCACTGGGTTGGTAGCTTCACCCTCCACACGTCAGATGGTGGTGCCTGCTTTGTGCACGAGTCTTCTTATTTCTCCCTCCTTTAAAAGTGGAGCCCAGAAGTTTGAAGGAAACTGTCCGAAGAAGCCTTATGTAAGCTGAAGGAGAAATTTCAATGACCATTCTATTCAATGGCTCTCCATTCAGTCTTCAAAGGATGGGGATCCTGCCTTATTGGGGTGCAACATGAGAATGAAAAGAAAGTAGCCTGAGTCACAAGGCTCTCTGGACCCCGATTTTCTGCTGCTGGAGCAGCTTGACTATAACCACTGGCTGCAAGGAAGGTTGTTTTCTTATCCCCGTGTGCACTGGTCTGACCTGTCTCTGAAATAGGTCAGGCTGGGGCACGGCCAGTTTATGCAGCTGTTGCGGCTTAGGCATCGCAGCGGGCTGCCCGGCTCCTTGGCCGGCAGGGCCCCCAGTGAACTGATAAAAATTCGTTGGCAAGCCACGGGGCCTTCCTTATGGCCAGTCCAGGCCCCCTGAAGGCTTTTAGATGCGAGAGGACTCCTGGATTATGTGGGCCAGCTCTCAGCCTCCAAAGGGAAATTGCCCCCCCTTCCAAGGATTATAGTCTTGTGGATTCAAACAGTCAAGTGAAACATAGTTTCGTCAGATTTCACTTTTAAATCATCATATTTATTTTTGACTGGGCAAAACATTCATTTTGTACAAAAGTCAAAAGATATAAATGGATACACAATGACAAGTTTTCCTTCCACCCCATTCCCCTAGTTACCAGCATCTTTTCTGTCTTTCCAGAGATTCAATGACCAATTACATTTTTCTCTCTGTCATTAAAAAACCCCAAACAACAACAACAACAAAATCAACTATCTTCCCAGCTTCTGCAGACATGAGAAAGATTTAAACTAATGAGAAAGTATTGGGCTGTCGGGAAAATCATGACATATTTTTCTATGCAAAAGCAACCTAATCAATTGTGACTAATAAACTATTCTGTACCTTGCTTTTAAAATTTTTTAGAATGTGCCTTGGCTATTATTTTACATTGGTGCCTGAATTCTCCCTTTTTCTTCTTAGTGTAGCTGCATAATATTCCATCATATTGACAAAGGAAGATTTATTTTACAACATTTAGTTTGTCCCCTATCTAATGGCACCAAGTGGCACATGTGTGAGTTTATTTGTAAAATAATTTCTCTGTGGTAGGGACAAAGGGAGTGACTTTTGTCATTTTGATAGCTTTGGTGGAATGTGTGTTGTGCATTGAGAACAAATGGTTGAAGATTTCTTAGGAGCACAGAGTAGAAGCGTGTTTTCCTGTGGGCACCGATGCAAGAAAAATGAGTTCTTTTCCTTTATCGCTGGTGGTAAATAAGAGCATAGGCTCTGAAATGAATGCTTAGACTTGTTTTGCTAACAGTGATCACCCTCTGGAAATTCCTCCAAGATTCTATTGTTTCTCAAGTAGAACATTGTCTAAATCGAAGGAAAATCTTTAGCTTTGACTTATGGTTTTCTTTTCTTTTTTAACAGTTTATTCAATTTCACCTCCTTCAAAAAGTCTTCTTATATTATACATTCTTCTTATTTGTCTCTCATTTTGTGCCAGAAAAATTATGGATAGTTTTGTAACAATTTAGATACAGCCTCTTCTAATTGTTTAGCTACAAAAGAGATATTGTCTTCTAAAGTCACTAAGTGAGGATTGAACTAGACAGAGAGAGCAGATTATGAAAATAAAATGCGGTTTTGTATTCCTAATTTTAAAAGAAGTGCTGACTAGGGGCTCTAGGGTTTTCTTAAGTTTAGTAATGGCTGATTTTTAATTTTACGACATTTTTAGGGCGTACATATCCATTCCCTTCTGTGCACAAAAGACTTTTTATGTTTTTTCACATACCTTGCTTCCCTCAAATCATTTCAGCCTATTTTCCCTTAAATCTGATGCTCGGGAATTCTGTTGCTGATGCTGCTGAGAACCTGGCTTACCTAAGCTAGAAGTCCGAGTCTGTGAAATGAGCCAGAAAGAACTGTGCTCCAACTATGTGAGAAAAACAACCCTCTCAAAACCCTCCTGAGAAAACGAGATGGGAACACCAATAAATCTTTTAAGGTAAACGTTTCAAGCCACTCCCCCTTAGGCATGGGCCTTTCAGAAACAGGAGAACAAACGGAAGGCTCGGGATTTAGTTTTGAAAATCAAAATCTTATTATTATTATTATTTTTTTAAATAACAGAGAAACAAAAATGAATCTTCTTTCTTTACTATTCTTGCAACTCGCCTCAGAACGCTCAGCTTGTCAGCTGCCAAGGCAGGAAGGGGCTTCTCCTTAGGTCTTTACCTTTGGTCTGCATCTAGGTAGAAGACAGCTAGCTAGGTGCCCTGGGTTCCCTTCCGGCTTTTCCTTCTGGAAATCTAAAGGAGCTGATGGGGAAGGGGGAGGTAAACAGTCCTGGCATTAAGAGCATCTGTAAGGAGCTGAGAGGAATCAAAAGCAGTCCCCCCCCAACCCAGCTCTGTGCATAATTTGGATTGAATCAGGCCCATAATTTGTGGCATCTGATTACTACCTGCAAAAGTATGCAGCTCTCCGCATGGGAAGAAAGGTCTAGGGAGGGTTAATCCAACGAGGAACATTTTTACGTGTTTGTCATGGTGCGGTGCTGTTTTCAGCAGACGTGAGCAATATAAAATAAGTCGCTTCCAGGCCTGCCTCGGCACAGTGGTCAGACTTTGGGTTCAGGACGCCCGGTCACAGTGGAACGATCCTTCCAGGTAAAGGACATCAGGAGTGGAGCTGTCCCCAGAGGGCTGGCTTCATGTCAGCAAGCAGGTGGCAGACTGGGAGAGCGGCCCTCTGCTTCCAATATGTAAACTTGCAATTTCTTGGAAATAGGAAGAGACTCATGAATTGATCTGGGGTAAACACTTGGTTTTGTCATTTCATGATTTTTCAAAGAGATGAAAATGAATTTTCAGTGTCTGGAATTTCAATTTAAAGTTGGAAAAGTTTTGGATTTTCTAACATCTTCTCAGACCATCTCTAAAGGGGTTAGGAGCCCATTTCAGGAAGTCAAGCCAATAAATGGTGGTCTCCTCACAGTGCCTTGGGCAAGCTAATGATAGCCCGGGGGCGGGGGGAATAGGACCTGAGAACCTACCCAGTGTGGAAACTTTCCAGGTGGTAGATGTGCTTGACTTTACGCAGCCAGGGCATAGCAGGGGCACATGTGCGACACACATTTATCAGAGGGTAACGGAAAGGTGACTTCTACCATTTCTTAGTAGCAGCCAGCGTCTGCTTGTGGCCCCTGGCCCTGCCAACCTCTGAATACGTGCTGAATTTTTGTCTGACAGGAAGAGGCAAATGGAAAACTGGAGATTTTTGCATCTGGTCAGAAATTGCAAAGAGCTAGGCTTGAGAGTGCTGGATCTAGCAGGATTCTTCTTTGACACAGGGAATTGGCACCAGGTGGAAGGCCAGGATCTCAGGACTTGGCCTAGTTCTGATTCTGTTGTGGGCATTTCTCAGTGAACTTTCTGGACCTTGGTCTTTCTGCATCTTCTCTTTGCCTGTGCAGAGTGTCAGCCAGTCTTTGGGCATTACCGTACGTGGAGTCAGCAGTACCTGGGTGGGTCATCTCGTCTTGATTTGGTAAGAGCCTCATTCAGCGATCAGGAGAGAGTAGTGGCTTACAGTTATCGTGGAGGTCAAAACGAATGCTTATTACCTGATACATCTTAGTCCCATGTTCTATGTCCTTTTTAGGAAAACTGAAGCTGAGTCGTTGCATAGGCTTCTATTGCTTTCTTTCCTTTTTTCTTTTGTTTTCTTTTTTATTGCCAGAGACATGTGCACTTGCCAGAGAGAGACAGAGACAGAGAGAGACAGAGACACACAGAGAGATTGAAAGCAATGGGTTGTGGTCCTGCTGCAATCTCTTCTCCTCCATTTCTCGTTCCATTGAGATTTGGGGGTATGCATGCACATGTGCCCAGCCTGTTTTTCAAGCCACTGAGGCCAGGTGGCTGAGTGAGCCACGTGGGATCTGACTCTCTTAACCACTAGGCCGTGGGGCCAGGCCTTGGGCTGCTATTTCTAATGGGGTACTAGCATGTTCTTTGGTTCTATAAGGAGGGAACAAACTTCTTTATTACAAAATACAAATGACATAGAGAACTGAATTTGGTCTGAAGCTTTGTTTGTTGGCTAACTTTCATTATTTTATTGAATTACTGTAATTTAATGTTACTAGTTTAAACTAATGATTTTTCCCCTGAAATGAATGCTTTCTATTTTTTTAAAAAATGAAAACTGAAATTAAATTCATTGGGAAAGACAATGACTATCTTTCACACTGAAATTTCTAGTACTTAGAAAATCCTCTGCGAAAAACTTTCAGAAAAAGAAAAAGAACCGTCACTCAAACTAGTTTATACGAAACGATGTTACCAGAACAAGTTTAGGCTCTTCACAGGCGTGTTTTAAAAATCTCCCTACTTCTCTATCCCTTTTCTACCAAACCCTTTGAAAATGTTTTTCCTGGGCTCACTCGGTGGCCTGCTGCTTAAGGTGGCCAGACCCCAGATGGCCAACTGCATGGTTTGAATCCCAGATCTGGTGGCTTAGAAAACATGCCAAGAGGATGGGTGTACATGCCCAAAATTCTGAAAGGAGGGAGAGATGGAGGAGAAAGGATTGGGACTGGACCGTGTCCCACAGGGGTGTTTTTTTTTTTTACTTAAAAAAAAAAGGCAAAAAAAAAAAAAAAAAACCTTTTCCTGTACTTTCTTCCCATGAAAGGCCTGTGAGCTGACCTTAGGTGAAAAGAGTGACATCTTGGGGATTATTCTCTCCCTTTCCTGCCTCCCTATCCCTGCCCTGCTTCCATCCGCCTTACCCTTCCCTTGTATGCTCCTCTTCCTCACACCTAAGTGCATGACACATACTTCCACTGAGCTCTACCTTGTTCATGAAAAAACCTGGCTTTGTAAAAGGGCCCTGAGAGCTGTCAACTCAGCATGACAACATGGATCTTTAATGGTGAAATTTCAGGTATCCGTGTACACCTTTTGGTGAGGGCAAGGCATGGCTTTCTGATGCTCCTCAAATCACACCCTAGATGCCACTATCTTCACTGTGAATGGACGGGATTAGTTGTGCCAAGAGGACACTCCATGCTGAGTAAAATCTGCTGGGAGGCGGTGCCCCATCAAGCCATCCAGGAAGAGACACGGCCAGGCTGGGCCATGAACAGCCTCCACCACCGGCAGAGTTTCCCTCTTTTTACGTACCAGAGAAGAGCTTTGGCTTCCCAGCAAAGAGCAGGGCCAGAAGAAAGACATGAAGAGTCTCTCTGCTGTAGGGATCATCTTACCTCATAGCTCAAAACCCTCCCCTAGGGGCCAGCAAATGGCATGATGGTTAAGGTGTTGGACTCCCACATGGCTGACTGCAGTTTGAGTGCCAGACTTAGTGGCTTGAAAAATCACTGGGCGCATGTATATGTGTGCCCAAAATCCTGAAAGGAGACTGGAGGAGAAGGTATTGCAGTGTGGCCATCGTCCCGGGGGAGTGCTTCTAGTTTTCCTTTGTCACTCTCTGGTGAGCTTAAGCACCCTATAGCCAAAACCAGCCAAAACCTAAAAAATCCCCCCAAAACAAAACAAACAAACAAAAACACCCCACAAAGGGTCTCATTTGAGCTCTCACCTGTCTGATGCCTCCTGGATAGTTGTCAGAGGTCTGAGGAATGAGACCACTCAAGATGGGTAGGGCCAAGTGGTGTCTTTCAGGACCCACCAACTGGGAGGGCTTTTGATGAGGAAAGGTCAGAGGTTTAAATCCCAGAAACTTCTAGACTCATGGCCCTGGGGCATTGGAATGCTCAGAAACATGTAACTTTGGACAATGTGAGCCAGGAAGTTCCCAGTGGAACAGCTGGGAGTTATTCCACCTATAGCTGAGGTCTGGAGATGGCCAGTTGTATATGTGGACTATTGAAATGAGCTTGGGTTCCTATTAGATCCCCCAATCAATTAGACTTGACGTTTTATAGATATTAGGTCACGAGACCATGGGTTGAAATATCCAGAAAGGGCCTGTCTTCCCTGAAGGGGTCTTCTTGGGGTGAGTTCATCACAGAGCTAATGAATGTATGGAACCTCATCTGTAAGGGCCCTGGCCAGGCTCTAGGAGAGGTCTAATAATATTTTCATGTCATTTAATTTTTGTAAATGTTGAAAAATTGAAACATGTTGGTATTTATTGATTTTTCAAGAATAGCACTCTAAATTGTAAACAAAAATTGACCCACAAAACTGTACCTACCCTCATTCTTGTGCAGAGATGGGGAGATGGCCCACTCAGGTGTGGAGTGTGAGTCTGGCACTGTCGTGTCTGAGAGCAAAACATTGACCCCAGTGCTGACTTAGCCTCCACATGTGTCTGCGACTTTGGAGTTTCCAGAAGCTTCTGCATTTCCATGCCCCTCTGGCTCACTCAGAGAGGCAGTCTGGTCTGGCCACTTACCCAGGTAGTCCGTACTTACACAGTCCTCAGTCCTTCCAGGGAGTCCCTTAGAAGGATCTTGGAACTCTACAAGATGAACATTTAGCTGGGTAAGGGCAGGTAGGCTAAATCTTTAATTTGGGGGAGTGGGAGGGGGAGTGCTTAGGTTTTTAACTGTGAAGGTTGAATTAGGCAACTTTTAGATGTTTCTTGTAGGTTTGTGAAACTGTTCATTGTGACAGGATGGCTTTCCCTCTCTGCACCTTATTCTCCCCTCCTCTGAAATACAGAAAGTCAGAATTGCAGTCTCTCTCCGCTCTGGCCATGGCAGCAGCTGTGGATGGTCCTGGTCTCTGCAGACTTTCAGAAACCCCAGGCAACTGCTTGAGGAAACATGGGGCCTCCAGAAAGTGGGGGAGTCAGGGCAGTGCTGGAGAGTCTGTGACCCCTTGATGTGTCCGGAGGTGGGCAACTCCTGCTGAGTCTTGTCCCTGGGGGAAGAATATCTTCAGGTGCTGGAAGAAGGTGGGTGGGAGCAAGGAGGATGCTGAGAAGGTTTCTATATGGGCACACAGGTGGACTCACGGCTCTTCCTCTGCCTTCCACGTAGGGAAATGTGTATGTGTTAGACCCTCTGTCAAAGCCGTGACTTTCAGAAGAGATTGGAAAGGCCCGTGGGTATTTAAAGCACATTCCTCTTCACTTGGGTTCCGCTGGGAAAAAGTTTGAGTTGCTTATGTGGGATGGGAAGGTAGTGTTCCCTCTTTTAAACTGCATGTGCCCAGAGAGTGACCTGTGAGATTTTGGGTTGCTGACCAAGCCAGATAGAAATTGTCTAGGCTTGAAGCAAAAGAGAGACTTGGACAATGGCACGTTCACTTAAGCTGATTCGAAGTCATCTTAAACTGGAATGAATCCTCTCGTGTCTCACTTTCAGTGGTTGGCAAAAATTGAGCTCAACAAACAAGATTTTTTTTTTTTGGGGGGGGTTGCCTATAAGTTATAGCACACATGCACTCATACACTCACAAATAAAAGTTTAAAAATCTTATTTGAATCAATTAAAAATTGCCATGCAAAACAGAGTTTGAGGGTAAACTCTTAAAGGTTAAATAGACGATCATCTCAGATCTAAAAACATTTGTTTCTTTAAGGACTTTGCTATGAAGCATTGTAGAAACTCAGAACGTAAGAAATATTTTTTGATATACCCAAAATAATTCAAGGCAAATGTCATAGCCTGTCAAGAGGAGATTTTAAAAAAATGTTTATGCCAGAAGGCACATGTGCTTACTGAGACAGAGAGAGAAAGAGAAAGAGAAAGTTAGAAAGCATGCCCCATGGGAGATAGTCATGCTGCAATCCCTTCTCCATTTTTCTGTCCTTTTGGGAATTCAGGCATATACACATGCCTGGCATGTTTTTCAAGTTGCTGGACCCGATATTTGAACTATACAGTCATCCATGTGGGATCCAGACACCTTAACCACATTCCATCAGCTGGCCCTCAAGACGAGATTTTACTGGGACCAGCAGTTGGCGAATGGCTATGTTGCTGGACTCTCATGTAGTTGATCACGGTTCAAGTCCTGGCCTGTGGCGTGGCCATGCCCTCTGGGAGGTGATTTCTTTCTTTCTGTCTCTCTGTCTCTCTCTGTCTTTCTGGCCAGCACACGTGCCCTATAGCAAAAACCCTCTCAAAAAAAAAAAAAAAAAAAGAGAGAACTTATTAAGTTTTTTCCACACTTTTTTATTAGAGGAAAATTATTTAAATTATTTAAAAAGTCAATATTTTCAGTATATTGAGGTTTTAGTTATTTATTAAAATAGACAATGATTCATTTAAATACTGCAGTCTTTACTTGCAAAGACCGAATGATAAAATTGATGATGTAAATTTTGTTGTCGATTTCAGGAAATTTTAGAGCACGTAACCTATCCAAACTAATATTTGCATGCACAATTTTTCTTATGTACTTGAAATCTAAGTTTTGTTGTAGGTTTCTCCCATTTTAAATAGGTTTGTGGAAACTCATGGAAATAGCGCTATACAATATTTATTCATCTTTCCAAACATTAGAGAATGGGAACTTTAGGAGAAACTATATCCCCTTTTACATTCAGAATAATAAGCACTACTGTTCATCATATGAAAGGGTTTATTTCTATTTTTAAGTGATTAGCCTATACTCATATCAAATATATTGCACTTTTCGAACTTAGAATTGAAAATGAAAGTGTTTGTTTGATAAGAGAGAAGGTCATTACCTGGCCTTCATATCAAAGAAGAAATTTGATCTCAGCCACTTTTAGCCAACGTGACAATACTTGCTCAGTAACTTCATACAAATGAAAACAATTCAAATTACTTGACTCTGCTTTTTGTATTGATACTCACACTACCACATGAATTGGGTTCCAACAAGTTTGAAGCAGTTGCATTTCTAAGAGTTATGGCATAAATTTGTTTAATATAATTCCAACAGCAAGATAACCATATAACTTTTAAGACAGCAGGCATTTATAATGCTTTGCCAAGTTTGGGGTGGCGAGCAGTACTCGATCTGAGTATTTGATTTCCTCTACTTATTTTTTTTCCATGTTTTCTTAGGGAAGTGCTAGTTGAGATTCGAAGAAGAGTTGTTATTCTGTCTAACTATATAAAAACATTAAAACATTTTAGGGAATGCAAAATACATATGCTTCGGGTTAAAATATTGAGACATCTTGGATATTTTAATAACATTTCCACTTTAAAGTAGCAAAAGCAGACTTAAAAAAAACTTTCTTTATACTGGAGGTTACATTTGCTGATTAAAGTAATTTGAACACTGTGGAAGAACACTACCTCTACAGTGGAGAGACAGTTACTGTATTCCACTCTGTTATTAAAAGAGGTGTTTGTATTTATAGGACGAGTTTTATTATTTTTGCAATTGTCCCGAGGATTCTTAAAGTTAATGTGAACATGAACTTACACGCATTGAAAAAGCTGAAATCAACAACTGCTAAAATGAAACTGTAGAATACCATTCTGTAAGATAAATAAACATCTCACCAAAATTATTTATACTGATAATGCTGAAAGACTTTGTTACTTAATTTATTTGGGAAGTTTGAGAGTAGAAAGATCATTTCAGGATTTGGAGAAAATGAAACTTGTATTTGAGAAGAGAAAGATCCACAGACAGAGCATAGTGTAGAGAGTACTTTTCTAAACAACTACACATAGTGAGGCTGCTGTATGTTTTATTTCACAAGTCCTTTGTGAAGTTGATTTCTCACATTGGGATTCAAAAGGGAATTTCCTTAAGAACCAAAAAAATGCCAAACTCCACATTCACTTGCAGATGTCAACTTAGACAGGCTTCTCTTAGAACAATGGGAAGTTTCAAATGCGGAAACGGAGGATAAATTATAAAAATCATAACTCCTACTTTATTATATTGTAGTTGAAATTTTCTCCTATTATAATCCCAAGAGCTGTCAAATTACGTAAAGGAAACAATAAGTTTCTCAACAAGAAAAAAAAAAAAAGGAAAAGAAATTATCCAGAGATGCTGTAACTGAAGTCAATAGTCTCTGCTAAGCTTTGTGCGGCTTAAAATACAATTGAATATTAATTCTATCAGACCTAGTTGACTTAAAAGCTCGGATGGATCAGGAACTGATTTTTGGCATTCCTTCATTTTTCCACTCTTTTGTTCACTTGACACACAGCTTTTATATTCCAGCTTTACGGGAACCACTGGCGTGATCTCTGAACAATCTGTTCGAGGAGGAAAGGGCTTCTCCAACCAGCAGCCAGAGTTTTAATTAAATACTGTCCATCCCGTCTACCTCAAACAGCTGAAGAAATAGCTGTTGGCGGAAAGTCTCAATGAACTTGTGTTCTCTGGTGTTAATAGGGCAGAGAACCTTCTTGCTGGTTAACGCATACGCGTGTGCACGCACACACACACACACATACACACACACACACACACACACACAGAGTCATGTGGCTATTACCATTTTTTATAACTTAAGAAGAATCACAACAAAAGCAACCTTCCCGCTCTGTGCCACTAGACTCAGTATCACGTTGTAGGGGACATGCAGGTTGAAGAAATTATTTTGTTTATTAATTCAGGTTACATGTCCTGCCAGGCTGGCTGGAAGAGAAAGGAAAGAAAGGTGTAATATTAAGCACACACTGATTTGTTCTTATTACATAACAAAAGTCTATTTCTTTATCATGTTATCATTCAGTTAATAAAAATTAGCTACAATAACAGCATCAACTTAAAAACCCCTCCAAGTCCGGGGGATTTTCTTTCACAATGAACATGAATACTGTTCAGAAATACAAACAGTCAAAGGATAACTTTGGGTCTGAAAGAGAAACCTGGCAAGGGTAATTGAATAAGCCTGGGTCCCCTGACTGTGTCATGGTGAGGGCAGTCAACATGTCATAATTAGGTTTATTGAGGGCCATTCCAACAATCTGCTTCTATTCTTCCTGCCTTATTGTCCACAGCTAGGCAAATAGCCAAGGGACAAAAGGAATCAAGTGCTGACAAAACATGAAAGAGGAAAAAGATTTAGCTGCTTTTATCAAAGAAACTGAGAAGGACTTTGTGTAAATAAAATAAGTGACTGGCCATCCTGCATTTAGGCAATGCCGTTTTCATTAGAATTAATTCTTGACATATTGGAAGAGTTCCAAGGGAAGGATTTCTACTTCTGACAAGTTTAATTTGTAAATTAAAAACAGTTGGTTAAACATGAGCCTCCATCAACAAAACTTAACCAAAGCCATACACGGTAAGGGCCTAAGCAGGTGAAAAAGAGAATTACTTTGAAAACAAAGTCTTCCCCCAAAATTATGCAAATTCTTATTACTTCATAACAAATGTTACCCATTGAGGACTTCAGCAGGTCGGCTCCTAGAGGTTTGTTGCGATCACGTTTTCTTCCCCTTCAAGCCTCTTTAGTTGACGTAACACTCACTTCATGCTTGGGAAATGTGCCGGTGCATGGGAGAGTGGCAGGAAGATTTGGAGAGGTTTACTCGCATTTTCAAAAAAGTGCAGCTAATACCACTTCTATAACTCCACACATCTGAGGATGGCGTGCTCTTTTTTTTTTTTTTGGTTTGTTTGTTTTTGTCTTTGTGTTGTTTTCATGGAAGGTAAGAGCTTCTTCTACATTTGCCTGTGATTTCTAACTGGGATCCACAGTGAAGGCTGCTATGCAATGCTTCCTGAACTAAATCTCCATGAGATTCCGGGGCGATGTTGTCTGGTAGGACTGGCAGGCAAGGCGAGCAGCTCTGTGGTTATGACTTGGTGGCATACAGAAAGGGAAAACCTTCAGGAGAGAGATCCAGCCAGCATCGGGACAAGGTTTGCATGTAAGTGTAGAAAAGCTCTTTAATAAAACAGCTATTTGTGAAATTGGAACACCTTTTCCATTGCGTTTTTGCAGCTTGCAGGTTAAGTGTCGGAGAGAGGTCTTTCACATAGAGTTGAATGTCAGCACCCGTTTTCGAGCTGTAAAATGGGAAGGCAACTAGAGAAGTGAGTGTTATTGAGAACGATTTTGGTCTTTGGGAATGCAGATTTTACTTGGGCATCAAATGGCCCTCGCTCTGGTTGAAGGTTATACAGGATATAGAAAGCCTGTGACTTGGGTAGCTTCCATGGCTGAGCAAGAGTAACTTCCAATTGCTTTACTTTGCCATTTGCCTTATTCCTTACTTTTGCCTTGAAATTAAGGCAGCAAATTTCTTTTTCTCAACTCAAGAAAGGTATACAATAACATCAGATAAGGTGTGTGAAAACCCTTTTAAGAACTGCAAAAGTCTGGACATATGCAAGATAGCATCATTATCATCCATAGCACCATTATTGCCTGCATCACCGTTGTTGCCGTCTGGGATGGAGCTTATCAATGATCACATGTCTATGACCATAGCATCCTGCGAAAGAATTGAAATACGTGGTCCAAACTCTTTTCTTGCATCTTGTTAAGGTGTAAGAGCAGTATCTTGAAGTTGGTTCCACTTGTGGATTTCAGCAAAGAAACTATTCTTTGGGTTGCCCAAATCTAGTTCTGCACCAGATATAATCACAGATTTGTGAAAGGCTTTGGGATTCAAAGAGAGAGGGGTTTTTAATCTCCCTTGACACGCTCGCAAACTCTGTAGTCCTGGTAAACTTGCTGTCTGTTCTGAGCTGAATTCCTCTTTACTAGAGAAGTACTTGCTTTACCAGCTCAAGGGATTGCTGTGATATGTTAGTGATCACAAATATCTCAGAAGTTCCAGACAAATGTGTGGAATTATTTGCTTTCGTACTTATGGAAGCAAGGTTTGGTGGCTGACTGATTTGCCTTCCTGCTTTCTCAGAGTACAGGCTAACGAGGATCAAGTGGATCTTCCTGTGGTCAGTTCAGCATATCTGAACTAACCCTGTGTCCAGGACATGTGGGACCCCGTTGCTGAGACAGCATGGCCTAGATAGCTATAGTAAAGGAAAATGCTGTGCTTAGCTGGTAAAAAGCCTGTCTGGGAGGAATTGTCTTTAAGGGTTTATATCTGGGCAAAATACATCTTTTGATTTCCACATCACCCTGATGCCTGTTGGCTCATGTCACAGTCCTGGAAGGCCCAGCAGGCCAGGAAGGAGTTTCGCTGGGAGAAGTTGGAGATTTATGCAGATTGGCTGACTCTCTGACATTTATTTGCTGCCCTTTTCTCACTCTGCTTTGGCAACTCTGAACCAGATGGACAAGCTCATGGAAAACAAGGCTGGGGAGGAGAAGATGCTTTTCATTTCCCCAGAGATAAGGGAGACCTCTGTCTTGCTCTCTTTTTTAACATAGCAGTGGCAATTTTATGTGCATGAGTTCAAAATTGGACTCACTTTTGGAGAATAACAAGTATCTGAACAAGGACTTTCCTTGTCCTTCACTGAAAGCGACGTGAACATCAGAAAAGAGACAGGTTCAGGTGGTCGCCGGAATGCTGTCTACCAAAGGCCCACCCTCCTGTTTGTTGTTCAGCATCAAGAACGCCTGTGGAGCTTTAGCTAAGATGATAATTCACCAGGACTGAAATTCTTCCTTAATCCCCAACCTCTCTAAAGAGAGAATGATGAAGAAGGGAAGCATGGCTTCCTGTTTCAGTCTGTAATCATTTATGATCTGAGCAGTCCCTTACCTTATGCTGACCTCTGAGCCTGTTGATACACTTATTCTGTAGTTGTAGCTACGGTGTTATCAGGGGGCCATGAAGACAGTGGCCACTAAATGATGCTTTCTCTGGGAGGATTGGAAAATAGGACCTAAATGTATAGACCGACAGATAGACAGACAGAGTTTTACTGTTTGAGGCTCAAACTAAATTCTTTGTGCATCGAAAACCCAACATCAATCCTTTAAGCACACATCTGCTTATCAAAACTAATTATGACTTGCTTTTGGTGAAAGTTACATTTTTCAGTCAGGGCGTTTTCCCTCTGTGTTACCCGTGGTGCAGAATTTCAGACTGAGAACACTTTCTTTATGTCAGGCATGTTGATGAACTCTGTCCTCAGAATTTCAGTGTTGAGATATGGGATTAAAAATGGTGAATGGATTTGCTAATTAAGTGCAGCTTTTTTTTTTTTTCTTTAGATAGAAGTGTGATTGGGGTTGGGGGATGAGCAGCTCACAAATTTAGCCTTAGTATTTATTTTGTGTTGTCACTGTTTGTAGACTTTTTTTTTTTTTTTATTTGTTTACTCTTGTTTGTTTGAACTAATCACTACTTAAGGAAAAGTCCTCTCAGGCCGGCCTCCTCTTCATGCAGCCCTTAGCCATGGTGACCACTCAGGCATAAAAACGTGCTTATCTGCAAATGAATGGCAGCTCTTTGCTTCATTAAAGCGCCTTTCTCTTTTGGCACTCGCATTGTGACCCTTTGATATTAATTCAAAGGGCAATTAAAGAATGCGGCCCATCTTTGAAGTAAGGCATTCAGGGCCAGGGTAGGGACGAACCTGGGCCTCTGATGGACTGTGCGCATTCAACAGGCCTTTTCAAGGCAGTTTGAAGTGAGTCAAAGAAAATGGGCAGGAGAAGGTCAAAGAGAAAAAAGGGGCTAAAGAAACAGTCTGTATTTGTTCGGAGTATTAGCCAAGCAAACTGCAAATAGCAACAAAATGAAACAGTTAATAGAGCAGCCAGACAGAGCCATGTCAATCACTTAACTTGAACAGCATTAGGCTTACCAAGGCTCCCTCCACTGTGTTACCTAATTATCTTGGGAAAGGCAGTAACTGGAAGTAATGGTATTGTACTTCTTTCTGCTTACTGCCCAGAAAAGGTGATAAATACTCGCTGCTCCATAATTATGCAACATATATACATAAAGGGGTAGGAGAGGGCTGGGACGGGGCTGGAGGGGGGGCACGGAGGCTGCATTGAAGTTGAGTTTCTAGTAAAAGGTCCGAATATGGCACAAATATGGGCATTTTCAAACATTACCATGCTGGAGAATCGCTTAACTGGTTTCATCTGAAGCAGGCTGAAATATGCATGATCTCTCCTAGAACAAGTCTTAAAGACAAACAGGTTTACCCATCTAGGAATGTTCTTGTTTAAGAAAAAAAAAAAAAATTAGCCTGCAAAGCTGTGCTCAGATATGATAAGGGAAGCACTCTTCTCTGCCCCATGGAAAAGACGGGATTCAGAGTGAGGTTGGCAACTCGGCTCTTAGGCTCTTAGCTTTTCCCATCCATTGAAGGATTGAAGGGTATTGAAACACCCTTGGGAGAGGTGGCTGGAAAGCTCCCAAAGTGTGTGCAGTGAGTTGCCTGTGTTACCTGGAGAGTGGGGTGGGGAAGAGGTAGGGTTGGAAAGCTGATCGGAGATTTGGTCGTTTTCTTTTAGTGGGGTTAGGATGGCTATTCTCTTATTCCACTTTACTGGTTATTACAAAAAAACAAAAGAGCAACATCAACGAAGCACTTCTTTGAAAGTGAGAACAAACTGCTTTAAAAAAGATTTGCAGGCTCTCCCAGGGGAGCATGGGTTACCCACACAAATGTCTGAAGATAGGTCGACTCTGTCTCTGTAATTGTGAAACATGGCTGGCATGTACAGGGGCCCCTTCGGACTCTGTTCAGATCACTTGTAACATAGGCTGTTACAGATTGTTGTTTGATGTTGCATCTGTGCATAATGGGTTTTGTTTGGAGGGACAGTAATAGATCTGAAGGATCTGTTATGCAGCTTTTTGACATATTGTTCCAGAATGTAGCTATTAATATAAAAGTTACTGCCTTTGTAAAAAGTCCATTATTGAACTAAGTACTCAGTTGCTCTGCATTTTTACACACCAATCATATACTGGTGTTTGAAAACTTTCTTTCCTAAACTGAAAAGAAAAGAAGAGAAAAGAAAAGAGAAGAGAAGAGAAGAGAAAAGAAAAGAAAAGAAAAGAAGAGTTGGGGCTAGCAGGTGTTGTGGTGGTTAAAGCACTGGACTTCCACATGGCCAACTGTGGTTTGAGTCACGGACTGGTGGTTCGAAAATCACGCCAAGTGCATGTGTACGTGCATGCCCAAAACCCTGAGAGGAAAATGGAAGAAAAGGATTTCAGAGTGGCCATTCCCCCTGAGGATGATTTCTCACTTTCTCTCTCTCTCTTTCTCTCTCTTGGCCTCTCTCTGGTGAGTGCATGTGCCCTATGGCAAAAATAAAAAAAATAAAATACTTAAGTGTTGTCCAGGGTGAACCATATATAAAACTATGAAAACAAACTATGTGCTTTCTAAAAAAGAATTTTTAAGATCTTATTTATTCATTCATTCATTTATTTTAATTTGACCAGAGAAACACAGAGAGAGAGGGAAAGGGAGAAAGCAAGCCACCAGGTCCAGGTCTGGAACTGTGATTGGCTATGTGGGAGTGTCCAGCGCCTTAACCACCATGCCACCTGCTGGCCCCACAAATTGTATGATTTTTTAAAAACTTCAAAGCTAGCAGATGGCATGGTGGTTAAGGCGCTGAAGTCCCAGACCTGGTGGCTTGAAAATCACATTTGGCGTGTGTGCATGTGAGTCCAAAATCCCAGGAAGAGAATGGAAAAGAAGGAATTTTGGTGAGGGATGACTTCTTACTTTCTCCCTCTGTGTCTCTCTGTCTTCTCTTTGGCGAGTGTATGAGCCTTATGGCAAAAACCTAAACCAGGGACCAGCAGATGGCATAATGGTTACGTCACTGAACTCTGACATAGTCAACAGCATTTTGAATACCGAACCTGGTGGCTTACACTCATGCTGAGCACGTGTGCGTGCATGCCCAAAATCCTGAGAGGAGAATGGAGGAGAAGGGGTTGTGGCATGGCCATCTCCCTGGGGGGGTGGGTTCTTGTTTTCTGCCTCTCTTTGTCTCTCTCACATGCACCATATAGCAAAAATCTTTAAAAAATAATAAAAAGAAAAACCTAAAAAAAAAAAAAGATAAGTTGCATAATTTATTCCATCCCTACTTTGGTAAATTCAGATTGACGTGGCCAATTCTAGCCTGCACAGCACAATTGCAGTTATTGCACAAACAACTCTTGCTCTGTTTAGGTTCAAGGCCATATGCTTTCGTAGGTTTCGAATACAACAAACCAATTTTGTCACTCCCCAAATGGCTTCCTAGAGGTATATAAGAAATTCCCACAGTTTATATTATCTTTGATCTCCTGGTTTCAGATGCTCCCCTTAACTCGGAGCATTTTCTCTATCTCCCACCTCTCTTGGACATAAATTTAATTTTGGCTATGACAGGCAGCCCTTCGAGGCTCAGCAGATACAATCCCTAAGCCACAGTAATGCGCTACTCTTGTAGCTAGGGAAGCAGGAGTTTAGAGAGGCCGAGTAGCATAGCTTAGTCAGGGTAGAGCTAGCCTCCGACTCCAGCTTTGCCTGACTTCCAACTTGCATTCTTAACTGTTGCTCTCTATAAGTGACTTGTGGCTTCTGGGAAGATGAGTGATACTTATAAAAACACTAAGAAGGCTATTTTCAGGGGGGTGCCTGAAAATGGCTGGTAGGTCCATGAAGCGGGGCTAATAAAAGTATTGACTTTAAAAAATTGTGATGGGGGAACCAGCAGTTAGCGTAATGGCTATGTCGCTGGACTCCCACGAAGTCGACCGCGGTTCGCTTCCCAGACCCGGTGGCTTAGAACTCACACCGGGTGTGTGTGTGTGTGTGCCCAAGATTCCGAGATGAGAATGGAGGAGAAGGGATTGCGGCGTGACCATCCCCCCTGGGGGGTGATTTCTCACTTTCTGTCTCTCTGTCTCTCTCTGCCTGGCGAGCTCATGTACCCTATAGCGAAAATCTCTCCCAAAAAAAAAAAATGTGATAAAGCTTATATGAGATAACACACAGGGGTGCCAAGAATCCCTCCACAAGCATCAGATAATGTCCTTGTTAATTATTTGTTGGGCGTGGCCCAGAGGGAGGTTTCTCAGGAAGCGACTCTAGCTTAAACTCTTGAGCTATTCCCTAGCTACTTGGAAAGCAGAAGCAGGAGGCTCTCTGTCCAGCAAGACTGCTACAAAGTGACACTGTGTCTGATCAAAACAAAGCAAAACCTTTGGCGTTCTAACATGGACCCCTGGGGTGTTGAGACTTTGGTGGGGGCTGTATGTAGAGTGCTCTAGGTGGGGAGAGGAGACCCAAATGCAATTAGCGTTTCCAGGGGGCATTCTTAGTAAATGGCCTCTGGAAAATACAAAAAGGAGCTCTTGGTCTTGTGATCACTGCCTTCCTAAATGCTCACTTTTTTTGTTTTTCTTTCCTTTTTTTTTTTTTTTTTTTTAAGAGGTTTTTGATATAGGACACATGTGTTCGCCAGAAAGACAAGAGAGATAGAAAGAGAGAAATCACCCCCAGGGAGGATGACCACGCCACAATCCCTTCTCCTTCATTCTCCTCTCGGGATCTTGGGCACGCACACACACAGATGCTTGGCATGAATTTAGGCCACCGGGTCTATGACTTGAACCGTGGTTGACTACATGGAAGTTCAGCGACATAGCCATTACGCTAACTGCTGGTCCCAATACACACTTTCTGTATGTAATTTTGAATTTGTACATCTCTATTCTTTTTATTTATTTATTTATTGTTTAGTTATTACTGTAGTGCATGTGTGCTTGCCAGAGAGAGAGAGAGTGAGAGAGAGAGAGAGAGAGAGAGAGAGAGAGAAATCACCCCCCCACACACTCCAGAGGATGACCGCACTGTAACCCCCTTTCCTCCATTTTCCTCTTGGGATTTTGGGCACATGCACACACGTTTGACATAATTTTCAAGCCGAGGTTCTAGGACTCGAACTGTGCTATTGTCTATGTGGTATCCAGCACCTTAATCTCCATGCCACCTGCTGACCCAATCTATGGGTTGCTGTAAGAGTCCATTTTTGTGTAGAAAAAACAGAAAACATATGTCATGATTTTTCCAACAATCTGATATATGCTTTTTTAAAGAAGGTCTTTCAAATTTTACAAGCTTCAAACTCCATAAAACTTGGATCAGCTCCTGGCTGTCCCCAGCACTGGATTGGTCCTGCCTTTAAAGCCCCCCCCCAAGCATGAGTGAGCCAGTTCTGATGGGACTTGGAGATGGGAGGTGGGTACTTTGCTGATTGGTTAGTTAAGAGTTTGATTCATTCCCAAGCATTAACTAAGAATTGTAGCTGTTCTGTCTGATTCTATGTGTAAATGTATGAACTTAAGAAATGAAAACCACCACCATATTCCGAAATAGGAGAATGGCTTGTTGGGGGACTGGCAGGTGGGGTGGTGGTTGAAGGTGCTGACCTCCCACATGGTGGGCTGTGGTATGCGTCCTGGACCCAGTGGTTTGCTTTCTCACTGTCTCTCTTTCACTCTGTCACTTTCCCTCTCACTCATTCCATCACTCTCTGGTCAAGTTTAAATAAAGTTAAATAAAATAATTTTTCCTAAACCATCATTCTTTTATTATTATTGTTGTCCAGTTTGTTCAGAGAGAGATAGAGAAAGAGAGAGAGGGAGAGTGAGAAGCAAGCCACCAGGTCTGGTACTTGAACTACAGTCGGCCATCTGGGAATCCAGCACCTTTAACTACCATGCCACCTGCCTGCCCCAATGAAATAATTCTTAAAAAAAAAAAGAAGAAGAAGTCATTCTGGCTTGTTAAATGTTCTAACTCTCAGAATCTGGAAAGCAATGAAAAATCTTGCTCTAAGTGCTAAGAATTCACAGAAGGTAACTTAGAATCTCTGAGAAAACAGAATCTAAGAAATCAAAATGTATTTTAGAGCAAAGGTATAATAGGACCTGAATTCATTAGGAGAAACTAGGTCTTCTCCAGAAACCAATTCAGACTGGTTTATGAGAAACATGTAGCAAAGGCTACCCAAACCAGCTACGCTTATTGAATAGATAGAGTATCCTCATTACTAGGGAGTGCTAGCAAGATACGTCCTGTCCTTTCCAGAAGGCTATAGCCCAGAGGGGCAAATGATCACATGAGCAGATCATGCCGATTTCATGTGTTTACAGGCTTTTAAAGTCTATAGCACTGTGAGAATGCAAGGTCTAGCCATTCCCAGAATCAAGGAATGCTTCCTTGGAAAAGAAGATCTCAAAGCTGAGTGTTAGAGGGTGAACAGGAGAGAACCAGCCCAAGAAGGGCTGAAGACAAAGTATCACAGACAGATAGAATACGGAAGACATCGGAGACCGGGGTCCTGTTGCCAGCCACTCTTCACACATCAAAGGCCAAATAAGTCCCTTTAAAAAAATTCTTTCTTTTCTATAATTTTTTTTTAATGAGTTAGAGAAGGAGAGGAAGCATGAGGAAGAGGAAGAAAGAGAAAAAGAGAGCGAGAAAGAGAAAGACAAGCTCCTTCATCAGGTTGTGGCCATGGCAGCTCCTTCTCCCCACCTTGCTCCTCCCGGGACCAGGGGGATGCATGCTCAGTGTTGACCTGTCGAGGAGGAGCTGCACCCAGGATCTTCCAAGCAGATGCAGCATCTTGAGCAATGTGTTACCCCTGCACCACTGAGCTGACCCCCCCTCTCTGTCGGAATCTCTTCTCTTAAAAATGAACGCTATTACATGACCACCTTTTCTTTTTTTTCTGAGATTTTTGCTATACGGTGCATGTGCTCACTGGAGAGACAGAAAGAGACTGAGACAGAAAGCGAGAAATCACCCCCCCCCTTGGGGGGGTTGGCCACCACAACATCGCTTGCACCTTTAACTACCATGCCACCTGCCTGCCCCAATGAAATAATTCTTAAAAAAAAAAAGAAGAAGAAGTCATTCTGGCTTGTTAAATGTTCTAACTCTCAGAATCTGGAAAGCAATGAAAAATCTTGCTCTAAGTGCTAAGAATTCACAGAAGGTAACTTAGAATCTCTGAGAAAACAGAATCTAAGAAATCAAAATGTATTTTAGAGCAAAGGTATAATAGGACCTGAATTCATTAGGAGAAACTAGGTCTTCTCCAGAAACCAATTCAGACTGGTTTATGAGAAACATGTAGCAAAGGCTACCCAAACCAGCTACGCTTATTGAATAGATAGAGTATCCTCATTACTAGGGAGTGCTAGCAAGATACGTCCTGTCCTTTCCAGAAGGCTATAGCCCAGAGGGGCAAATGATCACATGAGCAGATCATGCCGATTTCATGTGTTTACAGGCTTTTAAAGTCTATAGCACTGTGAGAATGCAAGGTCTAGCCATTCCCAGAATCAAGGAATGCTTCCTTGGAAAAGAAGATCTCAAAGCTGAGTGTTAGAGGGTGAACAGGAGAGAACCAGCCCAAGAAGGGCTGAAGACAAAGTATCACAGACAGATAGAATACGGAAGACATCGGAGACCGGGGTCCTGTTGCCAGCCACTCTTCACACATCAAAGGCCAAATAAGTCCCTTTAAAAAAATTCTTTCTTTTCTATAATTTTTTTTTAATGAGTTAGAGAAGGAGAGGAAGCATGAGGAAGAGGAAGAAAGAGAAAAAGAGAGCGAGAAAGAGAAAGACAAGCTCCTTCATCAGGTTGTGGCCATGGCAGCTCCTTCTCCCCACCTTGCTCCTCCCGGGACCAGGGGGATGCATGCTCAGTGTTGACCTGTCGAGGAGGAGCTGCACCCAGGATCTTCCAAGCAGATGCAGCATCTTGAGCAATGTGTTACCCCTGCACCACTGAGCTGACCCCCCCTCTCTGTCGGAATCTCTTCTCTTAAAAATGAACGCTATTACATGACCACCTTTTCTTTTTTTTCTGAGATTTTTGCTATACGGTGCATGTGCTCACTGGAGAGACGGAAAGAGACTGAGACAGAAAGCGAGAAATCACCCCCCCCCTTGGGGGGGATGGCCACACCACAATCCCTTCTTCTCCATTCTCCTTTCAGAATCTGGGGCACACACATGTATGCACCTAGTGTGAATTTTTAGCCTTTATGTCTGAGATTCAAACTGTGTTGACTGTGTGAGAGTTCAGTGATGTTACCATTGCACCATCTGCTTCTGACCACATTTGCAAAAGACAAGACAGATTACTTTATTTTCTATTTTATTTCTTTCGAGAGAGTTTTGCTATAGGGCATGTGCACTTGCCAGAGAGACAGAGAGAGATAGAAAGTGAGAAATCATCCCCCAAGGGAAGGTGATCATGCTGCAGTCCCTTCTCCTCCATTCTCCTCTTGGGATCTGGATCTTGGGTATGCATGCACATGCACCCAGCATGAGTTTTAAGCCACTGGATCTAGGACTCGAACCAAGGTTGACTACATGGGAGTCCAATGACATAACCATTACACCATCTGCTGATCCCAAAGATAGGTTACTTTAAATGCTTAATGTTAAGCAAATGTTTGAAACAAAACGAAATTTCACATATGTACTTTTTTTTTTTTGTAATTGGGACAAAACCTTCCATTCTAGGTGATTGTTTTGCAGAAGCTTTTTTAGGAAGAACAGAGTTTGGTGCACAGACATGAGAAGCACTCAGGAACTTAAATTATCTGAGCGTGGGGTTATATATTATTGTTGTTTTCTTTTTCAGGTTTCCTTCTTTTGTGACTTTAAATTTAATTTTTTAAATTATAGTAAAGTAGACTTTTGGGGATTATTTTATATTGAGGTGAAGCTCATATAACAAAAAAATGGACTATTTAACTTATTTTATTTAGAAAGGGAAAATGAGAAACCACCCCCCGGAAAGGAAGGCTACATTGCAATTCATTCTCCTCCATTCTCCTCTTGGAATTTTGGGCATGCACATACATGTGTCTATGGTGCTTTCCAAGTTTCTGGGTCCAGGACTCGAACCTCACATTTGGTCATGTGGGATTCGGTGCCTACACCTCCACACTACCTGCTGGCCTCAAAATGGATGATTTTAAATTGAACAATTCAGTAGTATTTAATATATTTATAAGTTGTGTAACCACTAGCTCTAGTTACCTAATTTTCATCATCCTAAAATAAAACTTACACGCCTAAAGCAATGGCTTCTCAACCCTCCACCTCTCTGCTAGCAACCACAATTTGCATTCTGTCCCTGTGGATTTAACTACTGGTTAATTCAGAGAAATATCAATAGAGTCATACAATATATGCCTTTTTGTGTCTGGCTTCTCTAACCTAGCATTTTTTTTATAATTATTTATTTTATTTTATTCATTCATTCATTTATTTTTTAGTTTTACCAGAGAGAGAAATAGAGGGTGAGAATGAGAGAGAGAGGAAGTGAGAAAGCAAGCCACCAGATTCAGGATTTGAACCCTGGTCGGCCATGTGGGAGTGTCCTGTGCCTTAACCACCACACCACCTGCTGGTCCCTAACCTAGCATTTTGTTTCATAGATTTATTCCTCATGTAGCTTGTAGTACTTCACTACTTTTTATGGCTGAATAATATTCCATTGCACTAATATACCCCAATTTGCTTATCCATTAGTGGACGTTGGGGCTGCTTCTATTGAGTTGTCAGAAAAGTTATGATGGATTTTTTTCTATGTTTTTATATGCAAAAATGTGTCCTGATTTTCCAATGACCCAATACCTTTTGGCTATTATGAACAGTGAGGTTAAAAACATGGGGTGTATACATGTCTTTGTTCTTTTTTTTTTTTTTTTTTTTTGAGAGGATTTTTTGCTATAGGGTGCGTGCGCTCCCCAGACAGACAGAGAGAGACATAGAGACAGAAAGAGAGAAATCACCCCCCCCAGGGGGGATGGTCATGCCGCAATCCCTTCTCCTCCATTCTCCTCCCGAGATCTTGGGCACACACGCACACGCGCCCGGCGTGAGTTTTAAGCCACCGGGTCCGGGACGCGAACCGCAGTCGACTACGTGGGAGTCCAGTGACATAGCCATTACGCTAACTGCTGGTTCCCTCTTTGTTCTTTTTTTAGAATCTTAATACATTAATTCACGTAAGCACCATCTCAATCAGGAAAGATAACAATTTTCTCATTCTACAAAACTCCCTCTGAGGGGCCAGCCAGTGGCCTGGTGGTTAAGGTTCTGGACTCCCCCTTAGCTGACTGTGGTTCAAGTCCCAGACCCAGTTTTTTGAAAATCACGCCAGGACTTGTACATGCCTACCCAAAATCCTGAGAGAAGAATGGAGGAGAAGGGATTGTGACATGGCCATCCTCTAAAGGGGTGATTTCCTTTTTTTTTTTCTATTTTTGGAGAGTTTTTTTTTTTTTTTTTTTTTATAAGGC